>NC_046357.1:22116553-22474053 GCF_000738735.6 Corvus cornix cornix | reverse complement strand
AGTAGAGGTCAGGAAGTGTCTGGAGCACAAATTTGATGAGGAGCAGTTGAGGGAGCTGGGAAAGGGGCTCAGGCTGGAGCAAAGGAGGCTCCGGGGGGACCCTGTGGCTCTGCACAGGTCCCTGACAGGAGGGGGCAGTTGTGGGGGGCAGGGGTGGGTTGGGCTCTGCCCTCAGGGAACAAGGGGCAGGATGAGAGGAAGTAGCCTTGAGTTGTGCCAGGCGAGGTTCAGGTTGGATACTGGGAAATTTTCTTCACAGAATGAGTGGTCAGGCATTGGCACAGCTGCCCAGGGCAGTGGTGCCATCTTCATCCCTGGGGGGATTTAAAAGCCATGTGGATGTGGGACTGGGGGACATGGGTCAGTGTTGGGCTGGGCAGTGGTGGGGAGATAAATGGTTGGACTCAACAGCATTTTCCTACCTGAATGACTCTGTGATTCTACTGAATGGCTTAGCCCTTCGGTCCCAACCTTTAGGTGCTTACAGAAGGTCCCTGTGAGGGTGAGCAGGCGAGGCTTGGTGTTGCTAAATCACAGAGAGACCTTGCTGCTTGATCCCTCTCAGTCTGTCCTGTGGGGCCGGAGTAAACCACGATGGATCAGCTGGGGAAGGTGACCTGCAGAGGGAATACAAAGAGGTTGTGTCCTTGTTGGCTTGTCTGGGGCATTTTGTTGCATGGATTGGTTTCCTCTGCTCCTGTTTATAGCTGTACTGGGAATATCGCGCTTTGTTTTTGTGCAGGAAGCCCCTTTCCAGATTAGAGAACTGGAGTGGGTGTTTTCCCACCTGTAATTAAAAGGAGTGAACCTGTGACTTTTTAGCAAAGAAATCCTGTGTCGTGAGTGTTTAGAGGTTATTAGAGTTAAAGCATTTCAAGAAATCCAAACAAAAACCGCCAGGTAATTCAGATACCACAATCTGGAGTTTAGAAATAAGTGAGGCAAGTTTCTGAAAACGTCAAGAGATTGAGCAAAAAATGAGATGAGCTTAAAGCATCAATTCTTATAATCAAGCCCTTCTGTATTCATTTTTTTACCAATGGATAATGGGATTTGGGCTGTGAGTTGATGTTCCAGTGCTGCCATGAACCTACTTGGACACACCAAGGGCTCCCCACAGGGTCATAAAATAAAATCATAGAAACACAGAACAGTTTTTTGGAAGGGACCTTCAGGATACCTGGTTCCAGCCTCCCCTGGGACAGGGACACAGACAGCTTCCACTGTCCCAGGTTGCTCCAAGCCCCATCCAACCTGGCCTTGGACACTGCCAGGGATCCAGGGGCAGCCACAGCTGCTCTGGGCACCCTGTGCCAGGGCCTGCCCACCCTCACAGACAGCAATTCCTTCCCAATATCCCATCCATCCCTGCCCTCTGACACTGGGAAGCCATTCCCTGTGTCCTATCCCTCCATGCCTTGTCCCCAGTCCCTCTGCAGCTCTCCTGGAGCCCCTTTAGGCCCTGCCAGGGGCTCTGAGCTCTCCCTGGAGCCTTCTCTTGTGCAGCTGAACACCCCCAACTCTCCCAGCCTGTTGTCATAGGAGAATATTCCGCCATGGAGTGCTAATCTGTTCACCAGCCACCACAAAATCCTGTGGTGCTCACGCACATCCTTTGCTGTGGGTCTCAGGTGTACCTGGAAAACCAGGGTGTTTCTCACCACCACCCCAGCTGTGGATTGGAGCTGAGCATCTTCCCCCAGCAGGTTTTGGGTACCGGTGCTCCCCGCAGCACATCCCACCATCAGCTGGGCTCCTGCTCTGAATACTAAATCCTGAGACAGAGAGAAGGAGCCTGAACACTGATTAATTTGAGCCTGCGCTGCTCTTATCCTGGTTTCAAAGTAATTGTCTCTCTTGTCCACAATTTTCTCTCCTTACATTTCACTGCATATTTATTAGGTTTTTGTGAGGCTATCTGCAGCCACATTAAACCAATTTACTTCTTGAAATGTCTGACCTTTGATCTTCCAGCCACTGCCTTTCAGAGCCAGTAAAAGAGCCTTTAATAACGTGTCACATGAAAGGCTGGCTGCAGAGGCTGTCACTTGCACACCCCAAATCCAGTTAATAAACTATCGGATGAATCAATTATTGCCTCATGATTGTTACCTATATTTCTGTGCTAAACAGGAAGAGTATTTCCCCCCTCTTCTCCCAGTCGCTTTGTAAGGCAAATGCGTGCAAACAGCTATAGCTAGTATTTCTCAAAAAACATCCTCAATCTTTGTAGGCAGTTCTGATCTTGGCAGATGTGTGGGGAGGGGGTTTGCAGAGACATTAGACTGTCTGTGTGCATCTCATTTGAGGAGTCCCTGCAGCATCCCTGTGTGCTGTGTCTCCTGGGCCCCTCCAGCTGCCCTCTGCAGCAGGCACAGGAGAGGAGAGGGGGTTTAGTGGGTTGCAGAGTGCTTTGCTGGGGCTATTTCAGCTGTTTTCCAGGTAGCAGCAGTGAGGCAGGGGTGTGCCTGGGCTTCTCCATCACAGCAGGGTTGGAAGCTGCCACCCCAATGACTGCACTCCTCACTGTCACCTCCCAGCACCCCGGGCACCTCCTGGTGTCCTTGTGCGTCAGGGCTGGACACTTCTGTGTCTTTGCTGAAGGACAGGCATTCTGTTCCGGGGGTGGTGCCTCACCTCCTGACCCATGGAAAGGACAGACTGGGGACAGGAGCCCTTCCAGTGGGCTGCTGGCAGTGTTGGCACAGCCAGCTCTCCGTGATAGGAGTCAGGGCAGCTCACGTCATGGTCTTTGCTGTATCCGGCCACACCACGTGCCTTTTATTTTGCATTCCAGTTACGTAGTTGGAGTCAGGCATGTTATCTCTCATTGCTACAGAGCCATAGAGCTCTTGGGGGATTGCTGAGAAAAACACAGGCAGATGTGGCCAAGCCGGTGTTGAAGTAAAGACTTGGGGATGGAGCTGGTGGGATCCCTTGGGGTGTCCACAGCCTCTGCACACAAGACACTGCTGCCCTGAACCCCAAGAAGACACTGGGTCTAAGATGCCTTTTCTTTCAGGCTGCTGGCTCTCTGCATCTGGTTTGGCCTGCGGTTGGGGAGGATGGAGAGCATTGTTCAGGTCCTCATGGAAGCCAGAGCATCCATGAGGCCCGAGGGCTACAAGGAGGCCCCTGCTCAGGCTGTGGGGCTTTGCTCAGGCTTTGGGGAGAGGTATCCCCAGCAATCCCAGCTGCCCTGGTAGGGGCAAATCCCTCCCTATTCTGCTGAAATCAGCAGCGAAACTGGGTTTCACGGGGGTGGAATGGGCCAGTGAAGTTTAAGCACAGCAGTTACAGTTTCTGTCACCCGCAAGGTTTTCTGATGTGTCACTCTGGAACAACGTCTTGCCTAGGAGCTCCATTTCACTCCCAGTGACATCTCTCTAGGGCAGGAGCAGGCAGCTGTCCAGAGGGTACCGATCCATCCTGGAAGTGGCCTTGGCAACACACTTCAACATCCATGTATTATTTATTTTCCCTGACTCTTTTCATCCCTTACATAGTTGCTTAACAGCATCAGCCTTTCACAAAGGGATGGAGAAGGGCTGAAAAATGCAGGAGGCAACCCAGGTCTTCTCTCTCTGCTTTAATCTTCCCAGGGTGACTTCTCGCTTGCCATATGGGGATGGGACATGCTCCTGATGTCCCCAGTCTGCAAAATACCACAGCACTGAGCAGAAGCAAAGTCTCGAGTTTCAGGGGAAGGAAAAACCATCTGCATTGCTCTCTGGCACATCTGTGCTGATTTGGCTCTGTGAGGACTTGGTTTCAAGCTTGTAGGATTCAGCCTCTTCAGAAAGGCTGGGATTAATTGCTGAAATGAGGAGTGCTGAAAGCTGGGTGAAGAAGAGGTGGAGAGAAAGAGGGAAGCATGGAAATACTCTGGGTTGATAAATCCTTGTGTCAGTCTTGAGTTTATTAACATTCATGGTTAAGATTGTTCTGTAGGAGATTATCTGCTGGGCTTTGCCTGCCATGGATGCTGAGGGAGGTAGAAATGAGCATCACTGGGGAATCACAGAACCATGGAATTGTTTAAGTTGGAAAAGCCAGAAGGTCCCCCCTGAGTTCCCTTTTCTCCAGGCTGAGCCCCTTTCCCAACTCCCTCAGCTGCTCTTCATCAGACCCTTCACTTTGTAAGTTTCAAAGCAAATCTCAGATTTGAGACAAGATTCAGATGGTCCTGAAGACTTTAATAAACTTTCATGAAAAAAATAACTGTGCCAAACCAGACCTTACTCTTTTCATTGTTGATTGCTTTTCGGATAGAGGCACTTAGTCTACTTTCCAGCTTTAATCCTGACTCACACCTTGCTTCCTGCTTCCTGAGGCAGGTAAAAAGTCATGATCAGACACACGTTTTATTCAGGACTGTTTAGAAGTCAAGCTTCAGAGAGGAAATTAGGCTGGAATAAGACAGGGATGGGGAGAAGTACCTGTGTTAGTCCTGGCCATGGAAAGCCAGATGACCACATTGACATAGAAGGCCTGGAAGCCCCTGCAGAGACTTCTGCTTTGTCCTTGGGTGTCTCAGAAACCAACACTTTGCTTTCACATATTCCAGCAAAAAGAGGCCTGGTGTTGTGGGTTGATTCTCTTTAAAATGATGCTATCACTTCTGCCTCTTTTACATTCAACATCCTGTGGTACCCTGGCAAGAGCATCCCAGCCGAGGTGCTGTGCATTGTTTTCCATCCCTAAATCCATGCGGGCTTGTGGCCCCCACCATACCCCATCCAGGTGGGCAAGGAGAAATCCAAGCCTTTCTGACTTTCAGCGTTCCTCCTTGGGAGATGAAATTAATACTCCCTGCCATACCTTGGAGGGATACTGCTGGGATTAATTAGTTAATAGAACAAATCTTGCTCGCCTGCCTCGGTGAGGGCAACTGTCATGTGGCTGAGTCTAAGATTCACCTTTCCAATGACCACAGGGGACCTTAGGTCTCTGTGGCTGGGATTTTGCCACGACTTGGGCGGGAGCATCCTGTGGATCCTGCCAGGACCCACCCCTTGGGTGGTGAAGGGCTGAGGCTGTTGCAGGGATGCCACAGATGCCTCCCTGCAGCCCCACACCGCATAATTCCAGGCTCACAGTGCTTCCTCTGCAAAGGTAGATTTGGTTTCTATTAATAAGGGGATAATAGCACGGGAAACCTGACTGCAGGATGGCCCATGCCCAATTACTGCGGTCGCTGGGCTACAGCAGCCGCTTCCCTGCAATTATCCCACCGCGTGCCAGCACAGCACAGCCCTCTGCTTTATTCTTAGCAACAGAGCCCCGGGCAAGGTCAGGGGGGTCCCTGCAGCGAAAGTCTCTGGGTGGGGAATGCAGGAGTTGAGATGGGGGATGGCAGAGCCACCTGGACGACACAGAAGTGATGCCCCCCCTGCCCTGGAATATGCAGCTGTGAGGCTGGCAGCAAAGCAGTACCCTTTTTTGTCCTTGTCCCAAGCCAGGTGGTGCCAGGGGAGTCCTGGTAACCCCCGAGGGGCACACTGGTTATTGTGGGGTCGTAGCAATCAGCCTCATTTTTTGGGGAGGCACAAAATTCCCGATTCAGTCAAAATTCAGGGTGGCCTTGGCCATGCTGGGTCACTTGGGCTTGATGATCTTAGAGGGCTTTTCCAACCTAAATGATTCTGTGATTCTATGATTTAGGGCTGGATGTGATGCTTGGTCTTGGTCCCAGTGTAAAATGGGTTGTATGGAAGCTCTGCTCGTTTGCACCCACTGGGAATTGGCCTGTCCAGCTTAGCAAGCCCACAGTGGAATCAGAGGTAGGAAGGGCAGGGGGTGGTCTGGGGATTGAGACTTGGGAAACCCAGCGTGAATTTCTTTTCCAGCACATTCCCTATGCATCTCTGAGAAGCCACTTTCCTTCTTCATCCCTCAGGTGGGTATCCACAAACATGGTTAATGGCCTGGCAAGAGGGATGCAGTGAGAAGAGGTGCATTCCACGCAGGGAGATGCTGAAAGCCAAGCTACCCAAATCACTCTAAAAACCTGGAAGACCCTTCCTAAACTTGTGTTGGCTGTGGGAAAAAGATGAATGAAAAATATGTGTTGAGGATAAAAAGTGATGCTTAAAGGGCAGGAGTAAAGCCTTTCTGTGAGAAAAGTCCAGCTCGAGCCTGTGCTGTTTCAAATTAAGTTTTTGGTTTCCTAGAGGCAGCAGACGATGGTTCACTCAATTCTCTCCCCACTGTCATTAAAACTCGAGTGTGTTGTCTGGATATAGTATTTTGCCCTACCTTAAGAGCTCTAATCTTTTTAGGACCATTTCTTGCCGCTATCTGCAGACACTCGAAAGCCTTCTCAACTGCGGAGTGAAATACAATCCCTGTCTTGGGGAGCTTTCCCTCCCCTTTGTCTTCTGCACAGACAGAGGGAAAATTACCACTTAACAAATCTGCCAGGTCTGAAATTTTCTCCCCCCCCCTCCTTCACCCCTTTTGCAGCTATCATTTGTTGGGGGTTGCTTTCTCCCAGTGCCATCTGCCTTTTGCAGGGAGATGGTGAGGAGCGTTTTATTGTTTGCCGAACAATTCCCTGCAATTTGCTGTTCGCTATTTCTTTCGGGCTCCTTTAATCCTTTTTTTCACTTGCTGCTGCTTATTTTTAGCTTGCACGCCATTTGTGTTTGTTCCCCAAAACTGTTTATATTTTTAAAAACCTCACTTTGTTGGTACTTTTTTTTGAGTGTCCCTTCTTGCATGCAAAACCTTCCCTGCCCTGTCCTTTCCACAGCACCCTGTCAGGCTGGGTGGTAGATGCAACAAGCTGTCATTCCCAGCTTCTCTCTCTACCCCTGTTTTCCCCTGGAATCCCACTCTTCTTTCATGCCCCCATCATTTTGGTTTTGTCCAGTGAAAATCCCAGCTGAACTGTGGAGGTGCCGAGTGATGCCACCAGCCCAAACCTGCCAATCCCAACTCCTTTTGGGTGATTTACTCTGTCCTGGTGCACACCAACATCCTCTGGCTTTGCCAGGTGCCAAAACACTGCCATGATGGGCTGAGCCACCTGGCTGCTGGGCTGGTGCCACCAACCATGGGCTGTGGGCACAAGATTCAGCACATGGCAAACACCTGGCATATGGGATTCACTGAATGGTTTGGGCTGGAAGAACGGTAAAGGTCCTCTAGTCCAACCCTCCTGGCATGGGCAGGGACACCTTCCACTGTCCCAGGCTGCTCCAAGCCCCATCCAACCTGGCCTTGGACACTTCCAGATACGGGGCAGCCACAGCTTCTCTGGGCACCCTGTGCCAGGATCTCACCATCCTCATTATGAAAAACTTCCTCAAATCCAAGCTAAATCTCCTTTTCTTTAGTTTAAAACCTTTACCCCTTGACCTACCACAACACCCCTGCGAAGAAAAGTTTGTTCCCATCAGAGCCCATGGGGTGGCCCTGACCTGGAGCCCTTCTGAGCTTTAGGCTGCCTCAGTCTTTAGGATAAAGCTGACCCTGAGATGAGAGCTAGTTCAGACTGATAGTCTAGACAGAGGGCTGAGTTGGGATTTAGAAAAGCTAACATCAAATTTTGGCTCTGCCAAGGGCTTCATCCATGGCCTTTGCAAATCATCAAGTCTCTCTGTTCCTCTTCAGTACAAAATGGGGTCTTTTTGTTCTCCCACTGTTTCTTTGGAGCACAAGCATTCAGGAATGGATTATTCCTTCCTTGGTCTCACTTATACAGTGCCTTTAAGGGAATGAGCATCCAGCTTGTAGCTATAAGACACTGGTGCAGTTTAAATGGTCACTACAATTAATAGCAATAGTAATAATAACAGTAATTGTCGTCCTAGTAGTAGTAATAGTAATAATAATAATGATAATAAAACCTTGCCCAGTAGAAACTTAGTCAGGTCTGAACATGCTCCGAGCCATCATCAGTAAACAATAATATTGGATATTTTTGTTTCCTTGCTTGTATGTGCACTGGTAGGGCTATGCCTCACTCCTGTTATTCAGTGCTGCAGCTGGAGAATCAAAATCCATTTTTTCTCCAGCCCATTCTCAGGATTCAGAAATTCAAGCAGAGCTTTGTTATCTGTACAAACAGCTCCTGATCTGCCCCAATTGATTGCCCCGAGGGCAAGTAGCCACGTCCAGCATGACCCCCTTGTTCTTGAGCTACATGAACTGTCTCCGCTGTGCCAGCCAGGAATACATATTTCATTTGTCCCTGGTGGTCCTGTCTCCTCCCTCATTAATATTGCAACAACCATTCCTCCCTGGGAGTGCCACCTGGCCCCTGGAAGGCTTTGAGCCTCCCTATTTTGGGCAGAGGTACACGGTAACTCTACTAGCTCCATCCTCCCACAGAGTCAAAGCTGCTGCATTTTTCCTGGGATCATTCAGAAAGTAGGTTTATCACAATCATCATCTCTTTTTTTTTTTTTTTTTTTTTTTTTACATGAACAGGTGAATTTATGTTGGAAAAACAACTTGAATTTCATGACCTCTGAAAGTATTAGGAATAGATCTGGAGACACTTTCATTTTGCTGCTTTTTTTCTTTTCCTGGAGGTGCAACCCCAGAGCTGCATCTTTAATTGTTGTTTTCATGAGCATCACAGCAAATGCACTGTGGTTTAGGGGGAAAAGAAAAGTGGGATCTCTGTTAATAACCAACACATCTCACTGCCGATATCTCAGACCAACAGAACAGTGTTATTTCTCCTGTCTCCTAATAACAAACTGATTTTCTCTGTTGTCTTTCAACATCTGATGAGTTCTTGCTCTCATTTCCCTTTAGTAAGTGCTATTTTGTTTCCATTATTACTCAATAGTAAAATCTTTTCCCGGCGACTTTACCAGAAGTAGATTTACAGCTGTGAAAATAAGCTTGGGTGTGATGAGATCTTGTCATTTTATTATCTATTAAGTGCCTTGCATGACTTCGTCGTTATCAAAATGTAATTGTGCATTTTAATAGTTCCATCATCTCCGTTTGTTGGTTTGTTTGTTGGTTTTGTTGTTCTGTTTTTTTATTTTTCTTTAGGAGGGAAATGATGAAAAAACTCCAAAATTGATCCTTAATACAACTCCAAATATGAATACCGCTGACTTTGCTAGCTTCTTCCAGGGGAAGGGCAGAAAATACCGTGCGCAGCGGTGGTGCGGATCTGCCCGAGGTGATGTTCGTGTTAAGACACATCTTTGGTTTGGGTTTTTTTTTTTTTCCATGCACATGGAAAAAGCTGGCGTTTCCTGGTTTGAGATACGGTATTTACTGATCCTTGCGCGGCGCTGGATGTTAATTGTCGTCGGAGGTTCTGGGTGTGGGCGAATCATTGTATAATGCCCACACCCTTCGGGTGGCTTAGGGCGCGGCGTTGTCTTTGCCTCGCCGTGCAGTTCTAAGATGTATTATTACCCAAAAGCAACACACCCTTCCGTGCTTCTTTTGTTTTTATTAGGGATTGCTCTGAACCAGTGCTTCCAGCACCTGGCAAAGCCGCTGCTGGCTGTGCAGCTCGTAACTCAGGCTTGCCCGGGCTTCCTGCTGGGATTCCCTGCGGAGCAGCTCTCACTGCTGGTGCTTTGGGGTGGGAGCGGGCCAACTGGGGCACCTCCATGGGTTCGATGGCTTCTAACTAAAGGCATCTGGTGTGGCTGAAGACCACCAGGGACTTGGGCTGGTCTTACCTAGGCTGAGCTCGCAGACTGCGCTTACCTAGACAAAGCTTTGCGTGATGAGTAAGGGTGGGAGATGGAGAGGTGGGAAAGGCGACTATTTCTGTCACAATTGGACAGCGAGGAGAGGATTACCCTTTTGCAGAGGACTTGCAGCCTGATCCCTGTTTTGGGCACTTTGGCTGGAGATGCCCCATGCAAGGGCTTTTGAATCCGTGAGCTGCTCCACCTCAGTTTCCCAACTTCCTGGCAGCTGCCCAGCCACTTCTCCCACGTGGTGCAGGTCCTGATAGTGGCCAACACAACCAATTCTTTCTTCAAATGGAGCCATTTCTTTTGAACTGTTTAGCAAAGAGGTGTCCCAGTGAAGAGCCCACTTCGTACATCCCACTTGGCCATTTGCAGAAACACACCACAGGTGTCACATCTTCTCCACCCTGACACAGCCACTTTGGTGACTCTTCCACCGTCTCCACCTGGACAGCCCTCAGGTGTCACCCTGGTGTCAGTGGTGACGCCCCATCAATGGTGACTCCTTTGCTCACTTTTAGGTTGCTGCCACCTTCTCCAACCACCCAGTTTTCCTTCTGTGAAGAGTTTTATTACTTTTTCTTGCCTGAAGCAGGGGGCCGTATTTAAATGAAACACATCCAAGGCAAACTTGCAGAGAAGTCTCACCTTTCGTGTGCCACATGATTGAATAGGGGGGCAAAGATGCAACCCCCTTATTAGAGTAATATAATTCTCCATCTCAAATAGGAACCAGGGATGTTTTAATGATTGGGCTCATTAGGTGGACTTTCCACTTAAAGTGTCTGTCTGGCAATTAAGTCTGGAAAAAGCATGACTGATGGCCACACCTTCTGTGACTTAATGGGGAGTCTGAAGGCTGATCTTATTATCACACTGATACAGTCTGTGATAAAAAAGAATTTAAGATACTCTCCAGAGATTTATTTGCCCATTAGGAAACTGCCAGGAGAAGGTAAGGTCAAACCTGAACAGAGGAAAGTACTAAACACTTGGGATACAGGTGGGCGAAAATAGGAGTACAAGATTTCCACTCTTGGGTCCTTTAGTGACCTGTTCCCTGGCCTTCACCAAGTCGCTTTCTTCGTGTGTTTTTTTCCAGTGTGAGTGGTCATCACCTTGTTGGGCCTTGTGGTGGCCCTGCAAATACTTGATGGAACAGTACCATGTCTTTGCCTCAGTGACACAAGTCCCTGCTGCCATCCACCGCTGGATAAGCATGTGGAAAAAGTGGTGTGGAGTGGAAGGAAGCACATACAGTCAGGAGGAAAGTGATGGTGATTAGGGCAGGGAGATTAAAAACGCAGAATTTCTGTTCTCCTCCAAGAGGATCCTCATGGGTCCTCAGTGATTCCCTTGCCTATTCTGTCTGCTTTAAAACATGACCTGCTGTAATATTTTACTTAAGCCTGGTGTTTAATGGACTGGAACTTATTGTAGAGCTCACTGTGCTGGCTTCAAACCTCCTGTTGGGTACCATTTTACTGACATTAACTTGCCATAGCTTGTCAGTGATTTTAACTCTGCCGATGGGTTGAACGCCCCAGGATAGAGGAGCCGACTCTTCTGGCTTTGTACTTCACTTTAGCTTCCTTAAGTACAGTGGGGACAGATAATCAGCTAAATAGATTTTAGTACAAAGTGAAGGTTTTGATGACAAAAGAACTGCTCTGCATCTGGGTCAGTTTTGTCAGATTAATGGTGGAATTGTGAAAAAATGGAAGTGTTTCATTTCAGCATCTACAAAGCAAAAGTCTTGACTTTCACTGGCAGCATGATTTCTTTAACTCAAGGTTTGCTGTATTTTTGATTAAGCAGATGCCTGGAATTTAGGAAAACATTTTGTTTCAGGCTGAGCAAGTCAATTTTTAATGTTTTTCAGTTCCAGAAAGGAGAAGACCTGCTCACTCTCATCCTTCTTCTCCTGAACAGCCTCCTCCACTTCACTCTGTGTCCTTTGCAAGGGGGTCTTGCCAACTCCAGCCCTGTCTCTTCCATTAGAAAAACAGAGTCCCAGACTTCTCTTATCATCCTTCCACTTTGTCTTCCCTCCATGCCAAATAGAGTGTTGGGAGTCATTCCCTGCCCCCCCATGCTACTTAGATTTTTGTGGACACTAATAATTGAATATAAAGGCATTTGCTCTATGTCTTTAAGGAATCCTTTTGAAGTTGACTCTGTTGACCTTCAAGGCCCTTCATAATTTTTTCCTTCTCTGTTTTCCTCTTCTTTGTTGTTCCTCATGCTCCTGTAATCTTCTCTCCTGCCTGCTTCCTTCACCTCCTCCCACCCTGCTCCATGACTCCGGTTATCTGCTCCCTGTGTTTGAAGCACTTGGTGGCTGGGGCAGCCAGCATCCTCTGCCCCACAAGCCTTTGTCTAGCCCCTCTCTGCGAGGAGCCTCTCCTGCCCACCCTGTTCTCTCCAGGTGGTGTTTTACCTGCACTCTTTTCACCCCTTGAATTGCTTTTTTTGTCTCACTCCCATTGGGAAATGTTCAATTAGGGGACCTGCCTTAATCTTCTGGCTGGCCAAGTGCAATATGTCCACCCACAGCTTTCAGCAGGGGATGGGCTCCCTTCCCTCTCTCTGGACAGAAGTAGGTCTCCACCCTCCCATGCTTATGGCCTTGTAACTGTGTGAGCTTCCTGAGCTGAATCCACACCGTGTCCATCCCCACTGGCTTCTCTGCTGACCTCATGGTCTCCCTGTGGGTGGTTGTTGGGATTGTACGTTCCCACACTGCCCAGCACGCAGTGGGGTCCTGCGTCCCCTGACCAGACTCTGCGATTCGCAGCGTTTGGAGTGACTCAATTAAAGAGGTTTCAGACACTGGAAAAAAAAGCCAAACATTTAGGTACTATGTAAGAATTGCTAGAGAGTCTCAGTTTTACAGCTTCAGGGAATGGTTTTCTCTGTTTTGCCAGGAGTTGCAGCATTCCTGGGGTGAATAGGAGGACTCAGCTGACCTATCACAGAATCATAGACTGGTTTTCAAGGGACCTTTCATCACTCCAACCCCCTGCCACCTTCCACTATCATGCCCTGTCCAATCTGGCCTTGAACATTTTCAGGGATGGGGTAGCTACAGCTTCTCTGGGCAACCTGTGCCAGGGCCTCAGCACACTCAGTGTAAAGAATTTCTTCCTTCTTTCTGGCTTCAGTGGGACAAGCAGTCTTCTTTCTAGAGAGTAAATACAGCTCTGAATAAAGGATGTGTACACATGCACATGCACATATTTCATGGAGATATTTAGGCATGGGAGTGCTGGTATTGGAGGGGAAGCAAAGCTCTCACCCTGCATTTATCTGGGCAAGGTTTTCCTGCTTATTCAACGGGAGGGAGGAATATGGATTTGCTTGTAGGGGAGGTAAATATTCACAGTGATTTCACGAGGACTTGCACTCCTCCTGCAGCAAATGTGTGAGCTGAGAAAGGGCAGCAGTGGTTAGCTCCCTGAAGAACTGCTCCCCCTCTTCGCCAGGGTACAGAGTTCATTTTTCCACTGACGCATCCCTGACAAACGCCCAATGAGAGCTGGCATAGGCAGCCAAGTGATTGTGTTGTCACGGCAAAGACCAGTGAAAGAAGAGCAAGATTTATATCATGGCTGCTCAGAGGGTTGAAGAAAAATGGCCCAAAGCCAGGAGTCATGCAGGCATGGCTGATACTGTCTTCAGTCTTCTGCCAAGTGTGGGCTGGATGGTGGCTGATGTGAAATGGGCTGTGCAGTCCTGGTCCAAGTCTTGGTGGGCATGGTTCCACATCGCAGAAACCAGCCATGCAGTTGACGCTTTCACTGACAGTCTTAGCAGAAAGACGAGTTGCTGAATTGGCCCTGAAGTTGAAAAAAAAATTAAAAATCCAGAGAATTTTACAGCAGGAGAAGCGCAACCTTTTACCAGGGAAGCAGATGACCCCAGAAAGCCCAGCACACACAGACACTGTGGTGATGGGTTTAATCTGCTCAAAAGCAGTGAGGGTAGGGCTTTAGGTTGCTCTCTGGAGATGTGGCCTCAGGTGCAGGTTGGCTGCATACCTGTGGTTGTGTTATTTTATCTGCTCTGTGCCTTGGCTCCCTATCTGCACAAGTGGAGCACGGAGTCAGGGAATGGTTTTGGTGGAAAGGACCTTTGAAAACCCCTGACCCAACTTCCACCTCTCGGTCAGGCTCATGCCTTTGTGTGGTTGAGTTCTGAGCATCTCCAAGGATAAAAATCCTGGCATTTCTCTGGCCTCATGGTTCAAGGTTTGACCAGCCTCTTACCAAAAAATGTTGTTCTTACGTCTGATCTAAACTTGCTTTGCTGAAACTTCTGCCCATGGCTTCTCGTGCTCTGAGAAGAGTCTGATGTCTTCTCTATAGTTTTGCATTAGGGAGATGAAAAAGTGAGATTCCCCCTTCATGCCCTCTTCTCTGGGCTGAACAAACCTCTCTCTCCTCACCTCGTGTGCTCCACCTCGCTGACCATCTTGGTGCCTCCACAAGGGCCATTTCTGTCTGGAGACCCCAAACTGGCCACAGTGTTCCAGCTGTGATCTCACAATTGATGAATAGAAAGGAAGGTTCACTTCCCTCGACCTCTGGGCACTGCTTTTGTTCATTCAGCTGAGTGCGTGCCTGGCCATCTTCACTGCAAGGACATGCCACTGTGTTCTGGGCACCTTCTTGGCCACCATGTCTTTGTCTACAAGGTGTCTCTCTAGGCAAACACAGGTGGAAATTGCTTCCTCTGAGGTGGGATGGATGGGAAGTGCCAGGGTCTTGGCAGAGTTTGGCAGATTTTCCATAAAAATGCAGGATTTGGATGGGGCTAGAGCTTGGACATGTCATGTTCCCATCTACATCAAGAATGAGCCAATACTCAGATTTCTTCTTTTAAAGAGTGAAGCCTGCTACCTACAGAGAGGTGAGGTAGCTGCAGGAGCTGGAAAGTGCTGTAGAAAGGCTAAGGACACACAGCAACACTTTTTTTTGTGTCTCCGGCTTGTTCAGAGGAGGTGCAGCTTGTGTAGCCTTCGTGGTTGCTGATTCAGTACCTGCCCTGTGAATATAATAGGAAGATTTCTGTCTCCACCACTGCCCATCCATCACCTTTCACAAGCCTAGAAGAAAGAATAAGAGGAATAACAGGAAAATAAAGAAACATTGCAGCCAGAAAGCTATCCTCTGTGTTTCACAATTCTATAAATTATGCCCTTCCCTTCCTCTTTAATTGCCAGGCATATAAAATATGCTTGCAGCAGAATCATATCCTTCCATTAAAGTTTCAGAAGAGAAATACAGGTCCCATCTGCCTGTTTAGCAAAGCAGGGCAGTGCACAAACCAATTCTTTTTTTCCCCCCCCTCAAAATCTACTTTATGGCAGGAGTTTTCTCTTTTAGGACTGGCTATTTATTTCATTTTCTAATTTCAGCATGTGTTTCCACAAGTGATCTCCTCTTTGTTCTCATGCGGGTCTTTCTCCAATGCCTTCACACTCGAATGCACCTAAAGAGCAGAGGTGCAAACTGTCCTTGGTGAAGGTCAAAGGAGAAAGAAGGTCCTTTAGGACTTGAGCAGGACTGTTGAAGGTGGGCTTCTGCTCGGCAGACAGGACAGACACTGTCTGAACAGTAGGAGTTGGCAATAGTGAGAATTATTAAACTGGACTGTGGAGGCAACCATGAGCTTCACTGCCCATCCCTGCTTGCTCCCAAGGATATTAATTTTTATTTCTGTTGTTCTGGAGTCAGGATGGGTATAAGAGCTTAGGCTTGGGTTGCCTGCATGATGGAGAACTGAGTGTGGCATTGTCCCTGTTCGTACAGGACCTGTCCCCATGACTCCCCTGTGCAAAGGGCAGGGAGAGGAGGCTGCTTTGGGGTGCAGCCTCCCTCCGTGTGTAGGGTGGGATGTTGGAGGGTGGGTACATCCAGGGGGACATGTGACACAACCTGTGTCAGGTTGTGCATGTGAACAGGGCTGGCTTACAGCTTTGGGAAGCAGTGATGGCTGAGAGGGCATGACAGCCTCCACTTCTGGTTCAACCCACTGGGTCTCCATGGAATCACACAATGGTTGGGGTTGGAAGGGGCCTTTAAAGACCATCGAGTCCCTGCCATGGGCAGGGACACCTTCCTCTATCCCAGGCTGCTCCAAGCCCTGTCCAACCTGGCCTTGGGCACTGCCAGGGATCCAGGGGCAGCCACAGCTGCTCTGGGCACCCTGTGCCAGGGCCTGCCCACCCTCACAGACAGCAATTCCTTCCCAATATCCCATCCGTCCCTGCCCTCTGGCACTGGGAAGCCATTCCCTGTGTCCTGTCCCTCCATGCCTTGTCCCCAGTCCCTCTGCAGCTCTCCTGGAGCCCCTTTAGGCCCTGCCAGGGGCTCTGAGCTCTCCCTGGAGCCTTCTCTTGTGCAGCTGAACACCCCCAGCTGTCCCAGGCTGGCTGCAGAGCAGAGGGGCTCCAGCCTCTTGATCATTTTTGTGGTGTTCTCAATACCTGTTCAGTGTCTCATCATGGGCTACACGAGACACGTGCAAACTGGCCTGAATCATTATTTATAGCACTGCACCCTTAGAAATCTCTCCTATGCAGCAGAAGGACATGTACCTCTTTTTTTACCATAAAGCCTCATTTTTATTCAGTGGCATTCAGAGCAGAGTGGATCCAGAGGGCTGAGGCTGTGTGTCTGATTTTTCCGTGCCTGGAGATTTACACCCGCACTCCTGCTGCCATTAAAGGTGCCCTGCTCCAAGTATAAATCAGACTGTGCTCTGGTGGATGCTTTATATGTTTCCCAGAAGTCGTGTGCAGAGGTAGGAAGGACCCACTGCAAATTCTGCACTGGCTTTTGGGGGCTTTTTTGAATGCTACTGGGGGGAATACAACCACAGGGGGATTTATATTCCCTTTTCCTGAAGGGTTCACCATAGAAAAGGCTTTGCCTTTTTTTTTTTTTTTTTTTTTTACCACCTCGGGCAAGAAGCTGTTTGGTTTGATATAGGTTCAAATTTTTTTTTTAAGCAAAATATGAGAAACACTGGAGAGGAAACCACACTCTGTTCCTTAGAATTAGTGGAAGAAAAGACAGGGCTACAAAAATATTCTCTGATGCACACAGTTGATGAGCATGTACCTTGGCTAATGCAGCATTGAGGGGCTCTGGGTGTCCAACAGGATTGTACCTTTTCATCTAAAGGTGGTTTTTTAATAAGGATTTGATTCTTGGTTTTACGATGTCCTGTAGTCCATCTCTGTGTGTCAGAGAGCTCACACTGGGCTCTGATTCTGCAATACCATTTGGAAAAGGGAGCTGAAACCAAACCCATCTCAGACCTCAGCCTTCCAGTACTTACAGGAAGAT
Source organism: Corvus cornix cornix (assembly GCF_000738735.6). Taxonomy (NCBI): domain Eukaryota; kingdom Metazoa; phylum Chordata; class Aves; order Passeriformes; family Corvidae; genus Corvus; species Corvus cornix. Next base: position 22,457,018 of record NC_046357.1, on the reverse strand, counting down.
GATAAAAAAAGACAGAAGGCAACTTTTTACATGGGCAGGTAGTGATAAGACAAGGGGGAATAGCTTAAAACTGCCAAGGGGCAGGATTAGATTGGACATTGGGAAGAAATTCTTGGCTGTCAGGGTGGTGGAGCCCTGGCACAGGTTTCCCAGAGAAGCTGTGATGGCCCCATCCCTGGGAGTGTCCAAGGCCAGGCTGGACGGGGCTTGGAGCAGCCTGGGACAGTGGAAGGTGTCCCTGCCCATGGCAGGGTGTTTGGAATGAGATGGTCTTTAAGGTCCCTTCCATACCAAACCATTCTGTGAGTCTCATGACCTACCTGAGGGAGCCTGTGTCCAAGGCCATGACTCAGGGAAAAGGGAAAGAGAAAAGTTGTGGGTAAATTTTCCCCTTAATCCCCTTCCTGTTGCTCCTAACCTGCTGGGACGGGCAGCTGTCCTGGATTTTTTTTTTAACTCTCCATGCTTTGGCTCCCCTGATTCAATGCCTGGTCGTCAACAACCACAAACCCCCTTTTTCACCCTCCACAAAGGGTGGACCCCCCAGCAACCACCTGGGCAGGGGGAGCAGCCCAGCTCTTGGCCACATCTGTGCTGCGCTCGCGCACACGCCCACAGCACCATTGCCTTGTAATTAAATCTCTTTTTCCCCGACTGGAAGGATCCTGCTATAAACAAGGGTTTTCTCTAACCATAATTGCGCCCGGCGGAGGGCACAGCTCTGCAATAACTCGGGGCTTTGTTCTGCGAGCGGGGAGCGAGTCCCTCTGCCTCTCCTCAGGTATGCCAACAATGCGAGCGGAACTCCCCGCAACCTGACATGAATCCCAGGGCAGGGTTTGCAAACACAGGCAGTGGTCAAAACGGGGCTTAAGTGCCTTTATAAATATTTTGAAGTGCCGGCTTGGAAAAGGAAAGTCCCCGGTGTGCTGCGGTGCCGGTGTTTCATCCAGCGCTGGTGTGCGGCTTTGAAGTGTGGTGTGAGCAAGCTGCTGGGCTCCTGCCCATCCCTGGGAAGGACTGAGTGAACAAAAATATACATATCTGTATGTTTAAAACTGTGCAAGAGATTGTATCCACACCCCTTTTTGTCGTGTGTCTTCGTGGACAAATGGGGAAGAAATTAGTGTGCTGCAAGGGGTGTTCTGTTCATGTGAGGGGTATATGAAACAACATAATGTGGGTTAGAGAGAGCCACAGATGGGAGGCGGGGTGGGTGAATGGACAGGTAGATGCTTCCAAGTGTCTGGTTTTATTGTAGCCCCATACCTGATGAATTTTCCTCTCCTAGAGTGTGATCAGTGCAATGTGTTTAACCAGAGGCTGTCGTACTTGTGCTGTGGAAGGAGGTGCGAAGCACAGACAATGAGATGGCAGGGTGAGTGGGGTGAAACCCTGATGTTTTCCCACACAGGACAAAAAGTAGGTCCTAGGATAGCGTGAGTGATTCTACATGCCTTCTGGTGCTCTTGAGAACATTTCCCAACCACGCACACCCAGAGCATCCTCCAGTCCTTTGCTCAGGAGGTGAATCAAACCTGCACCCTGGGAAGTGTACAAAGAGGCAGCCGTGTGCTCTCCACACACGTGCAGTGCCCTTTTCCAGCCCACAGATCCTTGGGGTTGCTGCTGTGTAAGATGTTTGGTTTGTTTTTTTTTTTTTTTTTTTTTTGATGTAAGAGAGCAAGAGCAAAGCAGCTGCTCCTTCAGATGTTCTCTGTGTAGGAGCTGAGAGCCAAAACATCCATAGGTATGGATGTCACTGAGCAATTTGTGTTGGAAATGTCCTAAAAAGACAATCTGATTCCAATGCCCCTGCCATGGGCAGGGACACCTTCCACTGTCCCAGGCTGCTCCAAGCCCTATCCAGCCTGGCCTTGGACACTTCCAGGGATCCAGGGGCAGCCACAGCTGCTCTGGGCACCCTGTGCCAGGGCCTGCCCACCCTCACAGACAACAATTCCTTCCCAATATCCCATCCATCCCTGCCCTCTGGCAGTGGGAAGCCATTCCCTGTGTCCTATCCCTCCATGCCTTGTCCCAAGTCCCTCTGCAGCTCTCCTGGAGCCCCTTTAGGACATGGAAGGGTCTCCAAGGTCTCCCTGGAGGCTTCTCTTCTCCAGGCTGAACATCCCCAACTCCCTCAATCTGTCTCAGTATGTCACAATGCACTGCAAGGTTGATCTGTAACATCCTGTAGGTTTCTGTGGAAGCTGTAGCACTTTAACTGGACCGGCCTAGTTAGACTTGCACCATTTCCCCCTAAGCAGATGCAATCAGAGCTGTACAGATGTTGCCTAACACATCCAGCTGTGCCAATGGAAGATATGCCTCTCTTCTGGAGTTTGCTGCTGGAACCATACTCCTGGGGCACCAGCCAAGTTCTCTTCACCCAGCTGCCCAAAGCAGTTGGAAGAAATCTGATGGCTGCTTTTCCCTTTTTGCAGAAATCGGGATTTTCTTAACACCTCAAAGGCTGAGCTTTGTGCAGCAGTTACCTCTGGCCTGGTAGTGGATCTGAAGCTGGGGTTCCTTTCTTATGGCTCTAGCACATCTTGGATCAGAAGAGAGCACCTGCCCTCACAAGGGCATACTTGTGAAAGGGGATCAGCCATGTTGATACAAGATGGTTTTGCAGTGGTGTAGCTATCTTCATTCTGCACTTCCGTATCCCGTCCCTGGAAGTGTTCCAGACCATGTTGGATGGGGCCTGGAGCAGCCTGGTCTAGTGGAAGGTCCCCATGGCAGGGGCTTGGAACTGGATGAGCGTTAAGGTCCCTTCCAACACAAAACACTCCAGGATTTGTGGTCTTCAGTGTGGCTCCAGCACAGAATCCCAGTGCAATTCAGATCACTCTGCAAGTCTGTCCTGCAGACCACTGTAATATCCTCATCCTCTTTGTGCTGGTGCAAATCCAGAACAGCATCAGTTAAATCCCTGGAGTCAATCCAGAATTACACCAGTATAAATAAGAATACATTTTACCCAGCAAAGCCCAAAAAAAAAGTAATTCACTTCCAGCAAGGCCAGGCTCAGGCTGTAGGCAGTGCCCTATAATTCAAAGACTCCTTTGGACATACCCTTTGAGTTGAGGCATGTGAGCAGCTTCCCTCTTCCCTTAAAGCTGTTTCCTTGTAAAGCCTCTGTGAACTTGTGCATGTGTCGATGTTATGGTTATCACACGTGTAATTTCATCTGACATTGTAATGACAGCATGGGGAGTTCAAAATGTAACAGTAAATATAGTTGTTAGGGGAAAAAAAAATACCAACATCCTAGCCCATCATCCTGAATGCGTCTTCACGTCATGGGAGGGATGCAGACAGAATCCAAACACCATCAGCATTTCTGGGTTCCAGTTGGAAACTGCCTGGAGTTCAGTATAGGCCAACACAAACAGGCAAGACTGTCTCTCTCTACATGTCAGGGCTGTATTTTCTCCTCCTTTTCCCTATTTTTTTTGGTCCTTGTTGTTGTTTCGGAAGGGTCCCCCCTCTAAAGAGGGGAGAGCCCAGGGGTTCTCCCTGCTTGCTTGGGGTGTTTTGTAGCCTGTGGCATGATGCACTCCAGATCCTGCACTCACCCTTGCCCAGGAGCTGAGTCCTGACTCGACCCCTGGTTATTTTTGAGTGCTGTTGGTTTGTGATGCTGTATTGAAGGGTCATTTGCCAATTCCATTATAAGCCTCATTTACAACTCAGCTGGTTTAAATCAGATCAGACTGTGAGTTGGCATGTGCAAAGAGTCAGCTGGGACATAGGACTTGCCTGCTGAGGGACCTGATCCTGCGGACCCTCTCCTTGCTTGCAGAAGCATCGGTTGAAAAAATTAGTCCTATTGATTTTCAGTATTATTTTTTTTCCATGTGTTTGAGCAAAACATCTAAGCAGTGGATATTTTTCTTTTCCTTCTTCCAGGGAGAGTTCAAATGTTTTTTTTCTGTTGGTCCTCCACCAGCTTTGACTATATTTACCAAGCTGGGCATGGGTGGGCCCCGCCGGATCGCACGGATTGCTCAGGCGGGCGAGGCTTTGCAGGATCTGAGGGCTGAGCTGAGGACTCAGCTCCTGTTTAGCTTGCAACCAGGTTGGCAGAGAAACCAGGGACTTTGCACACAGAAAGAGCTGAGATACAAATGAAATCTGAATCTGACCCCAGATCTTCAGTTAAATTGCTGTGTAACCTTGAGAGCTGGACTAAATCATCCCTGGAAGACAGGGAGTTGCCTCTGGATATTTGGTGCTTGGGCCACGCTATAAGGTTATGCCCATATATTACCTGTGGTCTTCAGAGAGCTCATTAGATGTTGGTTTACATATAAAAAGTCTGGATGAAAGTCTCATCCCCCTTCCCTGACTGTCCTGTGCTGAAACCTGTGCTGAAACCTGGCAGTATTTCCACTAGAAATGCCCAGCTCAAGAGTTAGGGACATGATGCATCTCACTGGGACTTCAGTGTGGTCAGGACAGTGTTGGCTTGCAGAAAAAATGGCCATGGGACCACAGAATCATCAGATGGCTTGGGTTGGAAGTGACTTTTGAAGGTCATCTCATTGCAGCCCCCTGCACTGGCCAGGGACGCTTTTCACCAAACTGGGGTGCTCCAAGTCCTGTCCAACCTGGACTTGAATGTTTCCAGGGATGGGGCAGCCACAGCTTCTCTGGGCAACCTGTGCCAGTGTTTTACCACCCTCATCGTAAGAATTTCTTGCTCCTAGCTAGTCTGAATCTCCACTCTTTTAGTTTAAAGCCATCACCTCTTCTTTCCATGGATGGAGCAGCTGTGAAGCTCCTCTTTGGGGCAGCAAAGGATGGGGAGAGGCAATATTCACCCACTCTGCCTAACTCCCCTCTACAATGGGGCAGAGTCTGTAGGTGACTCAGAGGAGACACTCACTCACAGGTAACATCTGTGTCTCTTTGGTCTTTTCTCTGAACCAGGGTCTTGAGTTTTCATCCTGTGTTTGGTTTGACTGCGACAGCACTGTACAAGCCCAGCACTGTCCTTCTGCCCATGGTACAGATGGGTGGTGGTGCTGGAGGGGCCGTGTCTTTGCCAACTGGATTGCCATTGCAGGACAAGATGATCTGCAGAGGCACCTTCCATGAGCACACCTCTCCAAAAGCCACCTCATGTCTGTGTGGGAACTCTTCTGGCCCAGCCATAGCACGGGAACTCGTGTGTGTAGAGCTCCAGGACTGAAATGGCAATTACAAACCAATGAGGCTGCAAGGGCTCTCATGAGAGTTGAGCAGGAGTAGAATATTTTGAGTTATGCCAGAGTTAAATAGACCAATCTGAGGTACCTTTCTCCTAAATACCTGTGGGATTATGAGCCTAATGAACGGCAACACAGTATCAGCAGCGCAGGACACAGAGGGAGCTGAAAGGAGAAGCTGAGCTTGTGTTACGGGGCTTGACCCAAAGCAGGCAGGGCTTTAGAGAGGTGCTGAGCTGCTGAGGTTGTCCTTGTGAGAGAGAGGACAAGACTCCTGCCTCTGCCTTGGTGTGAGTTTGGAGACACCTCAGGCCCAGCAGCGTCTCAGCCAATGCATGGGGATGGTTGGGTGCTACTCCTGGAGGGACGATACTGAGGGACAGAATGGAGACCAGCAAAACCCCCCCCAAACAGGGATGTGTGCCGCTGGGGATGCCCAGTGATGCTGCCAGGGAGCCTGGGCAGGGTCTGGAGGAGCAGTCCTGCCCAGGCAGGGGATGGGGTGCAGCTGCTGCCAATGCCACCGCCGAGCTGAGCTTCCCACCCCACCGCCGCTGGAGCCTGCCTGTACCTGCTCCCAGGCCGATATTAAGCCTGCTCAAACACTGCACCGCCTTCTCAACACATTGTTTTCTGTACCCCACACCCAGCACCAAAATAGCGATAACCCCCCCTTCCCCACCCTCCCGCGGTGACTCAGGCTGGCGAGCAGGCACACATCTGCTTCTGATTTAATGTGCAAGCGCTCTGACCCTTTTATTTTTATTCCCAAAGTCCTCCCGTCGGTGGCTTTCTCTCTGGGGGTGAGGTGGGGGGGAGAAGAGAAGGGGAAGCTGGATCCCCGTCCTTTGCCCTCTGCTTTTTTGGAGCCCTCAGAGAATGTATTTTATTTTGGAGCCGTGTTTTCATGCAGGCTGGTGACAGCCTCACCCGGATCTGCGTCCAAGTCCCTCGCAATCCTGTCCACTCCGGAGGGAGTGCCAAACCAGTTTTCCATGGTTAAGCTGGGCACATTTTTCCGCCGTGGTTGGTTGGTTGGTTGGTGGTTTTTTGTGTTTTTTTTTGTCAGGAAGCAAACCCACCCAGTGTGTGCAGGCCATTCAATAGGAGCCTTTTTAAAATTTCTTTTCCTTTTTCTGGCTCTGAAGAAGAACAGGACAAGAGAGAGTGAAGGGGCTGGCCTGTTCTCCCAGGAGAGTTCAGAATGGGAGGAAATGGCTTTTCTGGCTATTTTTAAGGCCGTGCTGGAAGGAGGTACCTACCGCTGATGTGCTCATTGGATTGTAATGTTGTGTGTCCATAGGGATGTATCCTATATATATATATATATATATATGTATATATATATCCTATATCACTCCCTATAGCAGGGTCTGGGCAAAAGGGGACGGTGCTGGAGGAGACTGGCTGCACACACATGGACAGAAATGCCACCAGCAATATCACATACCTCATGGACCTTCGTCTATCTCATGCCAGAGCTGCTGGGGGGACCAGCAACCTGATGTTCAGCCAGACCCTGGCATGGGCATATCTTCGGTGGGGATTTTCCTCTTGCTCTCTCTTTTCTTCCTCATTTTGGTGGTGTGGGAGGGGGAGCACGTCACTTGAAGTGTGAATGAGTTTCCATGAGAGTGGGGTGGTTGCAGAGGATGCCTGGAAACTCTCCTGTTTCACTTAACATATTCCCCCCTCCCACACGTGTTTTAAGTGTGTGCATATAGATATAGTGGGGGGAGATATCACCCAGGGTCATTGCCTCTACCAGCAGCATCAAATAGAGCATGGCCGGGAGAGCATCAAGGCTACACAGAGCTGTGTAGACAGGGTCCACTCAGGATTTCAAGCAAAAAAAAGGGATATTGAGCATCTTCAGCCTTGCAGCATCTTCTGAAGCCTCAGCAGAGAGGAGAAGTAGGGAGCTCATGCCTGGAGCACCATCCCCTCAAGCTCCAGACCTCCAAGAAAATGCTTGAATGGGGAGGAGAAGGCTGCAAGAAAAGAGTGTGGTCAGATGTGACCACTCTATAAAGTCTCCCCTCTGGTACCTGCCTAGATGCTGTGGTTAATTAATTAGCCTCTGCTCTGTGCATGCATGAAGTCCTCAAAACACCATCTGGAGCCAGGCGGTGCCTTTGATGTAGCTCCACTAATTGTTTGTGTTTATTTGACCGTTTATCACCAGAATCCCCCTTTGCCAAGACCTGCTCAGCACATCAGATGGCATTTGTCATGCAGCATGAAAACTTCATCAAGCTGCCACCAAGAAGTGACCTGGAGCTCCTGATTTTGGAGCTTTTTATAAATTCTGAAACTGGGAAGTCTGATGGGCAATTTAAACAAGCTAGGAAAAGGAAACCAAAGTGAAAACATGGCCTTTCAATTGTAGGAGGCATTGAACTCTATTCTGGCCCTGCCAGGGCTCCTGTTGGTGTTTATCTGGGGCTGACAACTGGTTCCAAGGAAATGGAAGGGGCTTGGGACTTGGTGATGTGATCATAGAATCACAGAATGGTTTGGGTTGGAAGGGACCTTAAAGCCTGCCATGAGCTCAACCTGTTCATCACCACGTGCCACCCAAGGGCTCAACTTGAGCCACAAGTTCCTCCCCAGAGAGGAACTGAGGCCAAAAAATCTAGCCTTAAATGGACCGGGGTCAGGTCCTGGTGGTCATGGAGCAGCAGCAAATTGCCATTAACCAGCAGCACCCAACTGTCCAGCTCTCTGAGGGATGATTGGATTCATAATTTGCAATTTTGCCAGATTGTATTTGTATGTAAACAAAGTTGATGAAGTACAGAGTGCTTCATGTAGACTCTGGGTAGCTGGGGTTCACCTGCAGGGATGGATTTGTTGACAGATGTGTATTTGCTGTGATGTGTAAGAAGTCTTCAAAAATTCCCTGGGATGGATTCACAAAGGGCCCAGGAGGTGCTTTGGCCTCCACACCCTGGTGACCGAATGAGTGGCACCTGTCACCACCTTCCTGGGCAAATAGTCCTCGTGGTGCTTCCCAAGTGATGTTGTACCAGAGATATCCAGCAGATCTCCAGCACTGATGTGCCCCAGATCTGTGTGGCTGGATAAGCTCCCACATGGATTTTGGAAGCTGGGAACAGAAAGGGTTGTTGTTGAGATCACTGGAAACTCCAGAGAGGTTTCTAGAGCATGTTTTATTTTGGATTCCCTGATGGTACTTGAGTGAATATGGCTTTTTTGTGCCCTGCTTGTAGGAAACTAGTAGTTCCAGCTGAAAAAAAAAGGTCAGTATTATACTGTATGTGCAAATATAAATAGTTCACATGGGCTCAACTGGCCAGCCAGATGTTGGTAAGGATGAATCCTTGTATGCCCAAGGATTTTGTTCAGAGATTAGTGTGAATACTGACAAGTCCAGTAAGTAATGAAGAAATACCAGGGTGAAGGTCACCTCTGTGATCTCACTCCCTGAAGCCTAACCACTTTAATTATGTGATCAAACCATGCTCGACTTCTGGGGCTCTGCCATCTCATGCATCCTGTGGAGGGCTGGGCTCCTTGGCCACCCCTTTCTTCCCGGCATCAGTGGGAGGTCTCCATCTGTGTCATCATCATGGGGACTCTGCTTGGCCTTTGCCATTGGTGTCCCACGGAGCATCCCTTTAAATTGTGCTGACCTGTTCCATTTACAGAGCTGCTCCCTCGCCAGAGACCTGTGGGGTGATGCCACCTCTGCACCCACCCACAGGGCTTCCTCCCCATCCGTGCTGCCAGTGAGCATCTTCCAAGGAGAACGGCACCTTCTGTGCATCCTTCCTCTCCAAAGCATCGCTTTGGAAACCTCTGCCCTTTTCTGCTCTGTCCAGATCCAAGCAACATCCATGAGTTTTTGGTGAGATCCTCATTTTTGGGTGGATCAGCTCAGTTAAAAGCCAAACACCCCCAGCTTTCCCACCTCAACACTGTGTTTCCCAGACTGGTCCCAGTTCCTGGAGGCTGGGGTGGGTGCCCAGCCTGGCAGTAAGACCCTGGTGCTGTTGCTGTGAGGTGGCTCCTTCCCACAGAACCACCTTTGGGTCTGCAGAGTGGATGGTGTCCTTCAGAACCCCGCTGATTTCCTTGTGAGGGAGGCAGTGGTTGGTGTCGCCACGTTTTCCTCATCGTTCCAGGCATCCCAGGGAAGTGACTGAAAGGCGAGGAGCTCTCTGCCCCACCTTCCTGCTGGAGGGCAGAAATGCTTGCTGCTGGGGTGGGTGGTTTAATAACATGTTCTTCTGGAGACAAGGTGTTCAGAGGGGAGGTGTGCCCCTATATTAAGGAATAAATATAAAGGGAATATTTACCTTTTTTTAGGTTTTACACCTTCTTGCTGTTTTAAATAAAAAAAAATAATCCCACCTCTCTCTCTGCCTTCAAATAGGCCTTTAGGGATCCCAAATCTTTCTTAATCTTCCAAACTGGAGCAAAGTGCTTGGCCAAGGCAGTGGTGTTATCCCTGTGGGGCTGACTTTGAATGGGGTGTCACCGTGGGTGGCTTTGCTTGGGGACATTTGCACAAGGGACTTGCTCAAGGTCGTGGAGCAGTTGGTGGATGCAGGAACAGAGCCTCAGTGTCCCTATGCCACCAAAATAGAATCCTAGATTGGTTTGGGTTTGAAGGGACCATCTTGTCCAAGCCCCCTGCCATGGGCAGAGACACCTTCCACTATCCCACATTGCTCCAAGCCCCCTCCAACCGGGCCTTGGATACTCCCAAGGATGGGGCAGCCACAGCTTCTCTGGACACCCTGTGCCAGTGTTTTTCCACCAAGTAACAGGAGCAGGAGTGATCAATCACTGGCCAGCGTATCCCATTGAAGGTAGCTGTAATATTTTGACAGATTACGGTGATCTCACATGCACATCTTAATTGCCTCATTATGAAGAGGCACAAATAAAACTGGGGGAAGAAAATAACCCACATACGTTTATGGGCTGATGGATGTAGCAGGCAGGTCTGCACTGACGGGACCATGGGTGGATGCAGAGGGAGAGCAGCCAGCCCACCCTGGCTGCTGCCTCTGCTCCTGCAGCCTGGAGCAGGGATTGGGAAAGAGGTGCAGGTAGCAGAGCAGCAGAGCCAAAGCATCTGAGCCTCAGGGTGCTGAGTGCTCCGGGCCGAGGAGGTGGTGGTAGAAAATAAATCAGGGTGACGAAAGGTGTTGAGATCTCCTACTGACTCTCCTGTCTTTGGAAGTGTTCAAGGCTGGGTTGGATGGGGCTTGGAGCAACCTGGGATAGTGGAAGGTGTCCCTGCCTATGGCAGAGGGTGGAAGGATGAGCTCAAAGGTCCCTTCCAGCCCAAACCATTCTGAGATTAATTCTGTGGTTCTCTGACTCCCTCTCCTGACAAGGTCAGCAGCCTGGGGTGGTCTGGCATGCTCAGCACCCCAAAGCCTGGTTCTGACACCTCTGGGATGCTTTGCTGGGTGGTCTCATGCTTCAGGGGTAAAGGGGCTGGAGTTCCTCCAGGGGTTTTTGTCAGCAAGGACCGAGGGATGCTCAGGAGGCAGGGCCAGCAGCTGGCTGGGAGGGGGGAGCAGTGGCCAGGGATGTTCAACCTCAAGCCTTGCCCCTGGCCTTGCACCCTGAATCCCTCTCCACACACAGGCTGGGTGAAGGGGTGAACTGGAGACACCTTGTTTTGCCTGGAGAAATGACATTTTGACACCAAGAGCAGGCAGAGATCAGCCAGAGCCTTAGGATCCTTCCTCCACTGTGCTGAATGCAGAATGAGCCTGGCATGGGGGGGCAGCTGCTTTGCATCCCCTGCTTGCCCTGGGGCACCCCCATATCTTTGGGGGGGGTGCTCCCACAGAGAGTGACTGTAGGCACAGCAAAAAGAAACACAGTCAGGAGCCAGCACTTTCCTGAGGGAAAATCAGAGCAAAGAGAAGGCCAAGCAATGCACATTTTAAAGGGAGATGCTCAGAAAAATCTCGATGTGAATATCAAAAATATAAAATAAAAGCACACAAAATGTGAATATATACAATATTAATGTGAAAGTATAAATATCTAAAATACACAAATAATAAAATATTAATGTACCAGAATATTAATATATTAAAATATTAGAGTATTAAAATATTGAAACACTGCGTGTTACAGCAATTATGTTGCATGCCAACACACAATTAAAAGTCAAAATTGCCATCTCCCAGCCAAGGCTCAGGCTGTGAAACACTGTCCCCATGGATGCAGCGGGTGGGAAGGGGACATCCCCCATCCCTGACACAGCCCTGAACCAGCAGCCACACGTTGCACAAGCCTGGGCTCTCCCTGGCAGCCTTTATCTCCTCCAAGGGCTTGGCTTTTCAGGGCGTTGTCACCGGGGCTGAGGAAGGAGATGGGAAAGGGAAGTGCTGGTGAAGAGCCCTCACAGGTCACAGGTCTCTTGCTCCTGCCACTGAGCAGCACTGAGACCCAGGAGCAGGGTCCTGTCCCTCCTCAGGGCTGGCACATCTTTCCAGGGCTGCTCTGAGCTGTGTTGGTGCTCCATTTCCACCCCTACAAATGAGTATAGGCAATACAAGTTTGCTTTTATCTGTTTTCTGTGCATATATCTTTATAATCTATTGAGTGTGCTTCTGGTTTTCACTTGCCACGGTGCTAAAATGAGCATTTTGCTTCTTCTCACTGGTATTCCAGTTTTACATTGCTGGTTTGGAGATGCTGAGGTCCTTCAGTATTATACTGAAGGAGGTTGGAGAAAAAAGATTATAAAAACAAAAAAAAAACCACACCAAAAAAAAAACCCCAAACAAACAACAGAAAAAAAAATAAGGGGTTTTTGAGCAGCAGAATGCCTGGATCAGCTTTGGGTCACCCAGGGAGTGCAGGATGCAGGTGGTTTATGGCATTGCTGTCGTCCCTGGCTTGTATCTGGGGTTTTTCATCCAAAAAGGGGACAAAGCTTAGCTCTCCCAACCCCTCTTTTTTTCCTGTTGCAGCTTCAGGTGTCTAAATCTGTTGGCAGAACATGGGGGGAAGCGGTCCAGTATCCCACCATCATTTTTTTTATAAGTGGGGCTTTTCCTGGCAAGAAAGTAATGAATGAGTTTTAAGCATGACCATAAATGCAATGTTTCACAACGTCATTTGCAGAATACGTTTATTTTAGGTGCCCTCCACCCTTTCCACCATCTCCGTCCAGTTTATTTTAACAATGCTGTAATTTTCTATTATAAAACGGGATTTTTCTGTTTAACTCCATGTCGTCTGCTCAGCATTTGCCTCTCTCTGTGTGTGTGTGTGTGTGCATGCACTGGTGACATTTGTCACCATCAGATGCTATTTTTAAGCCTGTTATTATTGAGGACCCCACCCTTGGCTTGGGGAGGGGAAGGGGGGAGCGCAGGGGGAGGGAGAGGAGGGAGGGGAAGGAAGGAAAACGTCAGCCTCAGCACACTTCCAGCCTCTGGCCATCAACCTCCCCGGGGGCATGGGAACCATAAGGTCATTTCTCAAACTCGCTGAGCTCCAGAGCTGTCAAACCACCCTGCGAGTTTAAAAAATGCAAATGTATGCAAATGAATGGGCTGTTTCTCTCCCTCTCCCCCCTCACCCCCAGTTTAAATGACATGAATCACCTTCAATTTTGCCAGCATCCTGTAAAGTTATCGGCTTGCCTAAACGCTGCAGTTAACAGAACCACATCTCAGGAGGACCGGGGTGGGGGGATAAGAAAGGAAAAGTAGCTAATTTCCACCAAAACCCCATAATTTTTAATATATTTTATACATATAAATTATATGTAACCATATATATAATCACACACCCCAATCCCCCAATTCTAATTTTTCTTGCTGTTGAGTGAATAATCTACTAATTAGGGAGAATGAAGCTCAGTGTCCAGAAAAAACCCTCTGTAAAAACATTTCTCAGGGTACTCTAGTATTCTGCTGTTCTGATTTTTGGCACTTAGGGTGATCTGGCAGTGAAAGATCAAAATAGGAAGACACGTTTCTTCATGCGAGGAGCTCCTTTAACACTCAGGCTCCTTCCAAAAAAAAAAAAAAAAACAAGTAGATGATAAAAACAGCAATAGAAATTTAATTGCTCATGCTTATTATTCGGGATACAAAGCCCTAGAAAGGAAGCTGTCTTTTCCTCCCTGGCTCAGGGGTTATTTATTATCTTACACTCCACTTGGAGAAAGTATTGGATTTACTGTCATTTATCGGCGATTTTCAAGGAGGATTTGATACGGAGCTGGTCGGGATCGCAGAGGAGCGTTGCTGGTTAACATGGTTAAGCGCAGCACACTGTAATGAATCAATTTGTTTCAGACAACAGATGTAATTAGCGTGGAGGTAATGGGCACACTGCGGGATGCGGGGCTGGAGCACCCTCCCTCCGCTGAAAATGTTGGTAGCTGGAGCTGGGTGTAATTCCTGGTTCCTCTCCCCAGCTCTGGGCATGGGGAGGTGGCTGGAGAGGGCTTCCCATGGTTGGGGCTGCCCTCCAGCCCCTGTGAAGCTTCACTGACCAGGGACAGCTGTCCCCCATCCCTGTTGCTCCCAGCAGGCCTGTGGTCCATCACCTCCCTCTGGGTTGCACCATCCTCCTGAGACCTTCACTCTCTGGCTCCCACACACCCGTTTTTGGCAGCGCTGGTGAGGTGTGGGGGAGATGCCTGCAAGGTCTCCCTGGGGTGGGAGGAAAAGGGGTGAAGCGTTCCTTTTACCACGGGAGAGTTTCCTGCAGAGTCTGATCCCCTCTACGGGCTCCCCAGGCTTCCCAAGGGTTGCTGTCTTGCTGGCCAAGGTGAAGCCCAGGTTTTCATGGACAGCCTCCATCAGACCAGGCTCTTTCCATCCCCGAGGCAGCTGGGAGGGCGGGAGCCAGCTGAAGTGAGCCAGGTCCCCACTGGTGGTTTGAAGGAGGTTTGGAATCAGCGCAGCCAGAAACCGAGCAGGGAAGGACACCCAGGACGTGGCAGCAGATCCCGGGAGAGATGCAGAGGTGGGATGGTGTGGAATTGGGAACCTGACAGAGCTGCAGAGGGCGACATTGGGAACCTGCCTGATGGTGTCAGCCTTGCAAAAGGAATGGAGTGGGGCTGCAGTTGTGCTTTCATGTGCCCTGAGTTCTCCTGGAGATGAACTGCTCTGTCCCTCGGCAGCGAACCAAGTGTCTACCTGCACCAGGTAAAGGTGACACTGCAGGAACACATGCTCTGTGTCCTGGGGGTTTCCAAGGGTTAGTGTATTCAAAGTTATTCTGTCTGTTTGATGTATTCTGTCTGTGAGGGGATTAATGTATTCATCACCTGCTGGAGGAAATCGCTTTCCTTTCCTGGGATTTCTCATGTGGAAGGGCTGCTGGAGCCGTGTGAAAGAGGAAACATCTTACAGATTAAAAAAAAAAAAAAAAAAAAAAAAAAAAAAAAATCGGGTTTTCCTCTTGGGTGTGGGCTTTTTGCTTCCGAGTTTCCTTTGAAGCTAAAGCTGCTCTAGCCGGGGAAGATGTTTGCCAGATGCACAGGGCATTTTGATACCCTGCTGACAAGTCCAAGCAGGATTTGGAATGGAGAAAGCTCAGCTCATGGGAAGAGATAGCAGACAACAATCTGTGTCTGGCCAGCTCCTTGATACCTGGTTGTCTTCCTCTGAGTGTTTAGGTACACACTGTGACACAAATCCTTGCTTTCCTCCCCATTCCCAGATCCCTCAGGGAGACATTCCTACATGGCTTGTCCCTGTGTGAGGTGACATGTCATAGCTTCCAGGCATGAAGTAGCAGGACTGAAGATGCATAAGGATCACTCTCCTGCTGCAGCAGGAAGCCATGACCCTCTTATCTGGGATGTCCAGTTGTACCAGTCCCAAAAACAATCACGTAGATGAGATGGGCACTCCCTGGCTTGTCTGGTTTAAGCAGTGTAGGTGCTGGCTCTTGGCAGTGTGAAGCAATACAGCATCCCACTTTACCCACATAGCTCCTGGCTCACAAATCCAACATGTGCCTGGAACAATGTTGGCTCCAGGAGGATGTGGAAGAAATGTGATGGGGAGGGAGTCATTGCACAAGGCTGCTGGGGGACAGGTGTGAAACAGAAGAGGGAGCTCGTGGTGATTTTGAAAAGGTGAGTAGGGTGGGAATTGAGAAGGATGAGGACAAAGAAGGAGGTGAAGAGATGTGGAGGGAAGCAGAGGTTCAGCTACAGAGGATCTGGAAGGAGCTGAAGGTGGCCAAGGGACACGCTTAGTGCAAGCAGGTGGTGAGGACAGGTGAGGTAGAGGAGGGAAGGCAGCATCGTTTTGGCATTATTGACCGGGAATCCCCAGCTAACACTCTGCTGTCTGTGCTTTGTCCTAGGGCACTAAATGAGAATATGGCCAATGGCATTGAAGATCTTATCGGGATCCCATTCCCGAACCACAGCACTGAGGTCCTGTGTGGTTTAAACGAGCAGAGGCATGACGGGCTCCTCTGTGATGTCATCCTCATCGTCCAGGACCAGGAGTACCGCACCCACCGCTCCGTCCTGGCTGCCTGCAGCAAGTACTTCAAAAAACTCTTCACTACCGGCACTTTAACAGACCAGCCCTATGTTTACGAGATTGACTTTGTCAAGCCTGAAGCACTTTCTGCTATCCTCGAGTTTGCCTACACCTCAACCCTCACCATCACCACCTCAAACGTCAAGCACATCCTCAGCGCTGCCAAGATGCTGGAGATCCAGAGCATCATCAACGTATGCCTTGAAATCATGGAGCCCGACAGAGAGGCCGAGGAGGAAGATGACAAAGAGGACGACGATGATGATGAAGACGAAGATGAAGATGAGGAGGAAGAGGAGGAGGAGGAAGTGGAAGATTTTGTCAATCAGGAGAACCTAACTGATGTACAAGAAGTAAGCTGCCACCAAAGCCCTTCTGAGTCCGATCTTACCGAAGAAGCTTACACAGAAGCACCTAAAGATTTTCCAAATCACTTCCCAGCCAGTAACTCCTCTGGACACTTGGGCATGATAAGAGACTTCTCCATCGAGTCCTTGCTGAGTGAAAACTTGTACCCTAAGGCAAACATCCCAGAAAGGAGGCCAGTTCTATCTCCTTTCGCCCCCAGCTTCTTCCCCCATCTGTGGAATGGCGACTTTAACTCCTTCTCCCAGCTTGAAGAGCCGCAAGTAGACAATGGCCCTTTGGATTTGGTGATCAAAAAGAGGAAGATCAAGGAAGAGGAGGAGAAGGAAGACCTGCCTCTGCCTCCGCCTCCTTTCCCTAATGACTTCTTCAAGGACATGTTTGCCAACACCCCAGCAGCTCCCTTAGGGCATATTAAGGCAGAGACTGACTATAGCGCTTACCTCAATTTCTTAAGTGCTACCCAGTTTGGAGGAGTTTTTCCCCCATGGCCCCTGGAGGAAGAGAGGAAAATGAAGCCCAAGGCATCCCAGCAGTGTCCCATCTGTAACAAAGTCATTATGGGAGCCGGCAAGCTGCCCAGGCACATGAGGACCCACACGGGGGAGAAGCCCTATATGTGCAATATCTGTGAAGTTCGCTTTACCAGGTGTGTTGGTCCCCTCTGCTGTGTGTGGGGAGTGGGGTGGTGGCTGGAAGGGCCACATCACAATACATTACTGATTTCTCAGCTACACATCAGGGTTTTTTTCCCCCCCAAACAAAAACAGGGAAGAAAGCAGGGCATGATCTCTATCCCTTCAGGATAAAAAAAAAAAAAAAGGAGAAAGGGAGGGTGGAGGAAGAAAATGAACCTACTGATTTTTGTGGGTTGTGGATGACATCCACAACTCACTGGATCCATCCCCTCGCTGGACAAAAGCTTAAATAAGTAACGGGATATTTTCAACCCCACCATAGTTCACCACAGTGGGACCGGAGTGAGCTGGAAAACAGATGGTCAAACAGCCAAGGAGGCTTCATCTCTAATGTGCTGAGAGATGCATGGAGCTGGGAGGGCCATTTAGCCACAGGATGTAATTAGTTTGGGTTTGCACATTTTGGCATCAGTGTAGACCACAACCAAATTGCACATGTTTGGACATGACAGTATCTGGGCTTTCTGGGGCTGGAGCAGCCCTAATTATTATGTGTTAGTAGGGCAGCTGTGGTCTCGGTCTCTTCTCCAAAGTTACAAATGACAGGACAAGGGGAAACATCCTCAAGCTTCACCAGAGGAGGTTTAGATTGGATATTGGGAAAATTTCTTCATGTAGAGCACTGTAACAGCCTGCCCAGGGCAGTGGTGGAGTCCCCATCCCTGGAGGGATTTAAAAGCTGTGTAGATGTGGCACCTGGGGACATGTTTTGGTGGACTTGGCAGTGCTGAGGGAAAAACTGGACTCATAGAATCATAGAACGGTTTGGGTTGGAAAGGACTTTTAGAGTTCATCCAGTGTCACCCCCTGCCATGGGCAGGGACAGCTTCCCCTATCCCAGGTTGCTTCAACCACTGTCCAACCTGGCCTTGGACACTGCCAGGGATGGGGCAGCCACAGCTACTCTTGCCAAGTTGTATTTAGCTGTGCAGATCTAATGTCCCAGCCTGCAACTGTGCTCTGCAAAGCTGGGCAAATTTAATCGGTGAGCAGAGACAAATAGATTCCTGGACCTGCTCTTGCTGAGTATAATTAATATCTAATGAGAACAATCTTTACCATAATAATAAAGCTTTCTGACAAGAGCATGGTATTTCAGCTCCTGGCTGCATGAGAGAGAGAGAGCCCTATTAAGCTAGGGTGAGAAAACCAGAGGAAAATAATCTTCACAGTAGGCAGAGGCGAGCTCCTGACAATGGCCGGACACCTGGGGTGCTCCTGCATTCAGCCTGTCTTTTCTTCTCCTGTCCCTATGATAATACTCGAATGGAAGATATGCAGATGATGAGAATTTGACCTGAAAATAAATTTCCATGCTCCCCTCCATCAACGCAGCAGACGCTGTATTATAATGCAGGGAGCATCGTGCCTCGGGCGGGCATGTGCGACATGAGCCAGCTCACCCTGGTATTTGCAGGGGAGAGGCCACTGCATGGTGATCATTCCTGCCTGCAGGAATTTGGGTCTGGCTCCTGCTGGTGCTGCATCCCCAGGTTAGCACTGGGCTGTTGTCTCTGCAGCGTGGGTTCAGCCCTGTGAGCGTGGTGGCATCTGGGACTGGAGGGACGCCTGGCCAGCCCCATCCTGTGGTCCCTGTCACTCCCTTGTGTGTGCTGCTGTGGGTGCTAATTGCTGATGAGGAAATGGCCTGGCTAGATCCATCACTGACAACTTCCCTGTAACAGGAATAATAGAGCTGAGCCCTCCCAGAGGGCTCCCTGAAACCTTTACAAAGTCCCAACGGCAAGGGCAGTGTTGTTCACTTAGTTTGGGGAAACTGAGGCACAGAGAGATGCTGATACTGACCCCTAATCCAGATGGGCTATGTCAGCATGGTGGCAGTTAAACACTCCACACAGAGCTGCTCTAGCATGATCCATTACTAATGTAGGACTAAACCCATTGGTTTTGACATCCCCCATGTGCTCAGCAGCATCTCAATACAGGGCACAGGGGTAGGGGGACTTTATCCAAGGAAAAAAATCACAAAGCTGGGGCTGCTCAACAGTGCAGTCCCCCAGCATCACTGATGAAAACTGTTCTTGTGGGTCACCCTGTGCAGAGCTGAAGGGTGCTGAAGGGTCTTTTCCTTCTTTAACACCCTGAGCAAAGTGGATATCTTGAAATACTGATTTGTTTTTAAATGTGTTCAGAAGGATTTTGAATAGCATGCAGCTTATTGGTTTTGTTTGGGTTGGGGTGTTTTCAACTGTTCTCATCATTACTCTGATGTGAGAGCTCTCTTTCAGGAGAAAGTGTATTTTTAAGCAAAGTGGACTGATTGAGATGTAGAAAGAGATTTCTACCGGGATTTCCTCAGTGCTGCCACTTGCATTATTTGTTTTGCTCTCAGGGGGGAGTCCCATGCTTCATGAAAGCTTTGTACTTGTACCCACGGTGCCTTCACTGGGGAGATGCAAGCTCATATGGTCTCTCTTGGGGTCCCCTGGGAGTGAAGGTGCAGGGAAGCAGAGGTTCCCAAATGGAATTTCAGTATGAATCAGTCCTTTGCCTTATTTCTGCAGTTAAGAAACTGTGGAGGAGAAAATCTACTGGGGAAATAGAGAAGATATATTTTCCTGGGTGAGGAGTGCCCCAACCTCCCCATCAGATCCTTTCCCCTTCACATCAGTGGGATCTCGCATCGCCGGGCAAGGACCCCACATGCACCTGGATCTGCCACTCCTGCTGCCCAGGGACATCTGATCGCAGGAAGCAGGACTTCATTTAATAGCTCATTAATTATTTTTTCCTTAAACAAAGGCTGCTCAGCTTCTAGTCTGCTGTTCTACCCTGCCAGAACACTGGAGAAAGCTGCAAATATTTCAGCTTTTCCACCAAGACAACCCCAGAGTACTCAAGGAGATACTGTTCCAGCCGGAAAGGTTAACATTATTTGTTCCTATTATTTGTGTTGTGACAGCTCACAGAGCCCTAATCGCTCTCCTAATGCAATTGCATTAAGGTTATTCACACACATGGAGCGTGGGTCTCCGTCAGAGCGAGCCTCCAGCCCAGCTCCCAGCTCACAAACCCAGAGTTGCCTGTGCCACATTCTCCCTGGGGTGCTTCACCACAGAGCACCTCGCCCCCCAGCCCCTGAGAGGCTCCAGGCAGAGCCACAAACCTCCCTTGCATTCCCCGGAGATGCTGCCGGGGCAGGGAGGATTGGGTTTCTCCCCGTCTGCTGCCGGAGATGGGTAATAGCCCGAAAAGAGCTTTGCCTGTATTTACATTATACAGTCCTGGCACGCGGCGTGTTTATTAGGAAAAGCGATCCTGCTAGGTCAAACATTACATATAGGGGTTTAAATTAAATTATAGGTGGGGCCGGCAGCTCTGCTTTTTATTAACATTTCCCACCACTTTGCAGCACGAGCCCCCACGTTCACCCGCGCACGGCTTCGCCGCGATTCTCCGTTCAGGGAGGAATTCTCCCTGCTGCTGCTGCTTTGTCTGCTGCTGAGCGCTGATTCCAGCCCCTCCAGGGGAAATGCACCCTTGTGAGAACACTGGGGTAGCACCACCTGTAAAAATGCCAGAGTGGGAAGTTGCCCTGAGCTTGGCACAGGTCCTGAGAGATGCCTTTTTTGGTGTCTCCCTAAAAAAATCTGTAGGTGCAGGACCAGGCTGGGATCAGTCTCCCAAGGGCAATTAAGCATCGTCTGGTGAAGAAGTGGCTCTCCTGCTAGGGATACTCCTTTGCATCCTTGATCCTGAGGGACTGGTGTGCAGGGATGCCCAGCCCAGGGCTGCATTCCTCACGGTATGGCCAACGCCTTTGTGCTGCTGGGCATGTCACCAAAAACTGTTTCAATATGCACACGGGCTGGGTGGCAAAAACTAGTTCAAAGGCAGCACCTTGCAAGTTTAGAGAGCTTGACCTGCCTGAAGAAACAAATGTTAGTGTGGTTTTTATGTTACATAAATTAAAACATTGTAATATATACTTAATATGATGTAATTTAAAATATGATTATATTTTAAAACAATAATAAATTGTATATTCTTTACTGTTTATATTAAAATACACAGTACAGTTTTATATGGCATATCTGTAATATATAATATATATTTTATATTTAATAATTACATTACTCCACATGTTCTGCATTATTTTTAGCCTCAATACTAGCATGTTGGAGGGTTCATACTGAAATAATTTTGGAAAACAATGTAAATTTTCCCATTTTGCTCTTTACTTGAACTTCACTGGTGCAACCTAGGAAGCAGTGTTCAGCTCAGCTGAGCCATAGTCAGCTTCACTTTCTATAATCATATGCTTTACCTGTGATTTTGGTTTTTTTGCTTTTTTGGCTGCGAAAGGAAACATTCATTTACTGGGGGAAAAAGTAGTGGTTGGATTGCCAGCATGGAAAAATATTCTTGCTTTTAGACGTTCCCCTTAAAAAATACATACATATATATTTGTAAATAAGTGCCATTGGGATGGATATTATGCTATTCCGTGGCTGGATTTAAAAAACTTCTCCAGACTGTGTGGGAGGCTGGATGTGTGCTGGCCTTGAGGACCCTGGCAGGGAAGTACAGAGTGCCTGGCTGCTGCACCTCTGGCAGCATCACCCTCTGTGATGCTCCTGCTCCATAAGAAAGCTCCTGAGACACCATGTGGTCAGTGCAAGAATAAAAGGAGAGGATAATCGGCTCCAAGAGGGGCTGAATTTAAGTGGTATTGTCCCACGTTGCCAGGCTCTCGAATCCCAACTAATTTCCTTATTCGCAGGCTGGAATAGGGCTGTACTTATTTAATAATCCCAGATTTAGTTATATATAGATATATTCCCATATTTAGATACTTGCTCTTTACAAATACATGGAAGGAGGTTGTAAGGCTGGTGGGGGCCGGGCTCTTCTCCCAGAGAACAAGGGACAGAACAAGAGGGAACGGGCTGAAGTTGTGCCAGGGGAACTTGAGCTTGGAAAATCAGGAAAAATTTCTTCACTGAAAGGGTTGTCCATCCCTGGCACAGCTGCCCAGGGCAGCAGTGAAATCCCCATCCCTGGAGGGATTTAAAAGCCGTGTGGATGTGGCACTTGGGGACGCAGGTTAGTGGTGGCCTTGGCTGGGGGAATGATTGGACTTGATGATCTTAGGTCTTCTCCAGCCTTAACGATTCTGTGGGTTTTGGGTTTATTCCAGGGGTTTTTTCCCTCCAATTTAAGCTGTTTTGAACTCTCTGGGATGGGCTGCAAACTCCTGACATGGGAGGGCTCTGTGTGTGATGTTTTGGTGCCCAGGAAAGAGAAGGCGAATGCAAACATCAGTCTGCAAGACCATCCATACACTGGGAGAGGCCCCAGGATGAGCTCCCCACCTTCCCATCACCTCCTCCCCTGATCCCAAGAGTAATCCCAACCACCCTGCCCCCGGCCCACACCATCTGACCAAGCGCCTTTTCTTTTGCAGGCAGGACAAGCTCAAAATCCACATGCGGAAGCACACGGGGGAGCGGCCCTACCTTTGCATCCACTGCAATGCCAAGTTCGTGCACAACTACGACCTGAAGAACCACATGCGCATCCACACGGGCATCCGGCCCTACCAGTGCGAGTTCTGCTACAAGAGCTTCACCCGCTCCGACCACCTGCACCGCCACATCAAGCGCCAGAGCTGCCGCATCGCGCGGCCCCGGCGCGGCCGCAAGCCGGCGGCGTGGCGGGCGGCCGGCCTGCTCTTCACCCCCGGGGGCCCGCCCGTAGAGAACAGCTTCGTGATGCCACCCACGCTGGAGGAGATGAGCGGCCACCTCAGCAGCACGGCCATGTGCCTTCCCGGCCCCAGCCCCAAACACTTCCTGAGCGGGGCCAAGACCCCCTTCAGCCTGCAGGAGCTGGAGAGCCAAATTGAAGAAACCCAGATGAAGCTCTTCAGGCGGGCCCAGATGGACATGGAGAGGAACGCGGGCATCTTCGCCTTCGCCCTGGGCCACAATGAAAACCTCGCTGCCCAACCTTTCTTCCCTCTCCCTGACCCTTGGAGCACAGGCTTCAGTGGCTTGGCGGGGCTTGGCCACGTGGCTCCCATCTCAGAGGCCAGCAACTAAACCTGCGCCTGGTCCCACCATGCCTCTGCTCCCATCCCAACAAGGCGGCCGGCTCCCCCGGGGCTCCCACCTGCCCTTCTGCATCATCAGGTTCCCGAGAAGCTCTTCATCCCCTCACTGCCATGGCACGGGGCCATCCCTGGGGCGAGCAGGGGATGGGCAAGTGCCGTGGCCCATGGCCACCGGCACTTCAGACTTAGCACTTGGCTTTGGGGCCATCGGGCACTCACTGTCCCATCCCACCACTCATGGCTCTGTCTGGGAAGGCCAGGCCAGGACTGCTGCTCTCTTCAACACTCCCAAAAATGTCACTTGCCTTAGTCCAGGGCTCGGCCATCACCATGAGATGGCTTTTCTGTGGGAACTGTTACCCATTTCCCACCGACAGAGCTCAGTGGACACTGACAAGCCGTCCAGACTTGGGTTTGTTATGTTGCATTCCTTGGCCCTTTTGGTCAAAAGGACTTTTCTGTTTTCTTTCTGGTTTTGTTTTCTTTTCTTTTTAATTAATTCCTATGTCTGGCAACAATATTTGTTCTACAAGGGATAAAAGGGAGGTCTAGCAGCTTTGATGGGAGAGGGAGGATCCTGGCCACTGCCTTTCTCAGCAGTATATCAGATTTACAGGGCTGGTGAAAGCCCTGATCTGCAGCATGAGTTGGGACCCTAAAAACATTAAAAAAAAAAAAAAAAAAAAAAAGGAGATAGAAAAACACCCAGCGCAAAGCTGGGTGGAAAAGGGGGATTTTACTTATTTTGGTTCTTTACCTATTTCAAAGTTTCAAAAGGAGAACCAAAGCCTATTTTGAGTATTTTAACTTCAGTTGCTTGAAAAGGTGAAGGAAAAGTTTTGGAAGAATCAGAAATGTTTCGATACTGAGCTTTTATTAAACCCTTGCTTTGAAAAAATGAACCACGTGGGAATTTTGAAATGAAAAACTCGTTTCAAACCAAAGAGTCAGAATTCGCTGCCGCTGACCATTCTGAAATATCTGGGGTTCTGTCCTTAATTCCCTCAAATTCCTATGTGATAGTGATGAGAAAAATTTACAAAACACTCGCGTGTCCCCAAATCTGCAGTGCTGATGGGAAACAATTGGGTGTGCAAATATCCCTGCTGCTTGTCTCACGGGATCTTTGTGGAAAAGAAGTTCACTAAAGGTGTCTTGATGGTGATGTCATCTACTTGCAAGCAAGTAGAAATGCTATTTTTCACTGTTCATTGGTTCAAAAGAGAAGGTGGTGACATATGGGTCCTCCAAGCCAAAGGTTGCACACGGTGGCCAACAGGTTTGGGGTGACTCCTCAGCATCCCTGCAGACCCCATCTTGGCCACCCCATCTGGTAATTGTTTTGGGGCAAAAAAAGTGGCAGATTGGCTGGAATAGCCCTATCCACCTCCTTCAGCCCCAAATCCATGAGTTACTCTGAAGGATAAAGGCTTTTGGTGGCCATCTGCCTCTCGTGGCTCCTCCTAGATGAGCCTTGGAGGCAGACGTGGTGGGACCTCAGTTCCACCACTGGCTGAGGTGGGCTGCAGTGGTTGTTTTACATGGAACCAACACTTGGAAATGTAAATGTTACAAATTAGGGCTTTTTATTTCTCTTTTTACTGTGACCTTTCAATGTCAGCAAAAGAGAAGGGAATGTGAGAACCGCGGGTTCATGAGTTTTTTGGTTTTTCCATCAGTGACACGGTGGCTGGATGAGAATCTGCCCACCAGAGGCAAGGAGGGGGACACAGGGAGTCAAGGGTTCCACAGCCCCCAGGAGGGTGTGAGGGACTTCTGCACTGAGACCACCCGTAGCAGAATGATCCCAAAGAACTGCCCAACACTTGGCTTCCTCCTCCAAAAAGAAATCATAAGGACTCCACGTGCAACGAAAGTCAATGGAGAGGAAAAAAAAGGAAGAAGAAAAAGAAATCTTCTTAGAACTGCATCAAACTTTTTCTTTTTAATCCACATCAACTCCTTACACAAGCGACATTTTGCAGATGATTGGTTCCTTCAGGTGTTTTTTTTGTCTACGATTTGGAGTCATTGTAAAATATCCAAAGATGCTGAGTACTGTATGATCTGCAAGGACTTGAAGCAAGGTGTTTTTTCTGTCTTGGTTTGTTTGTTAGGTCAGTTGGGTTCTTTTTTTTTTTTCCTATATGTCTAAGTGGGGATAAACCTTTGCAATTTTTCTATTTATAACTATTTTTATGTGATTGCTTTATGTACAAAACAATGGAAAAAAAATCAAAAAAGTAGTGAGGAACACACACATACACAAACAGATTTGCCTTAGTTACTCACGGGACAATCACCCTTAACTTTGATTGATGCTAAAAAGCGGATGGAAAAAAAGAGACTAGGTCATTTTATGTATTTATTAAACGGTATTAATTGATGCTTTTAAATTATTAGCAGGACTTGATTCTCTTGCCTGTGGCCATGGTGAGAAGGCAAAGCCGCTGCAGTTGCTGAGCTGCCAGCGCAGCCATCCATGTGGCTTCAGCTCTGTGGATGTTTGCCTGACACCTTTTGGAAAGGCAGAATAATCACTTACTAATTAAGCATTGAGCTGGTACGGGCTCCAGCCCGAGGGGCTGTTGGCGTTGCAATGCTGATGATGATTATGGAGTTAAGGTTGATTTTCCCGCGTTGGCACTGGGTTGGGTAGGGCTGGAGGGAGCTGAGTGCTGGCAGTGATCATGTTTTGGGGTGTAGAGGGATGATTAGAGAAAACCCTGTTTCTTACCATTTTGATGTTGTGTGGTGAGTCCAGGCCACAGGTATCCATGTGGGAGCCCAGCTAAGCGTGAAGGTGCCTTCCTGGGGATCTGCTCCCGTTTCCTAACCAGGATGGGTGTAATGAGCACCAAACCTCAGGCTGGAAGGACACAGGTTCTGTCCCAGCTCATGGTGTGGTGGCTTCTTGTTCATCTCACCTTGGCTCCTACGTCCTGGCTGCAGCAGGGGCAGTGTGGACAGCAGGGGAGGGGGGATTCTGCCCCTCTGCCCCGCTCAGGGGAGACCCCACCTGCAGAGCTGCCCCAGCCCTGGGGAACAACAGCACAAGGACCTGGAGCTGCTGCAGCCAGTCCAGAGGAGGCCACGGAGCTGCTCCAGGGCTGGAGCCCCTCTGCTCTGCAGCCAGCCTGGGACAGCTGGGGGTGTTCAGCTGCACAAGAGAAGGCTCCAGGGAGAGCTCAGAGCCCCTGGCAGGGCCTAAAGGTGGTTTAGGAGAAAGATGGGGGCAAACATTTTAGCAGGGCCTGTTGTGATAGAAGAAAAGGAGGTGTTTTAAACTGAGAGAAGATTCAGTCTAGATGGAAGGAAGAAATTTTTTACAATGAGGGTGGTGAAAACACTGGAACAAGTTGCCCAAACAGGTGGTGACTGCCCCATCCCTGGGAGTGTCCAAGGCCAGGTTGGATGGGGCTTGGAGCAACCTGGGATAGTGGAAGGTGTCCCTGCCCAGGGCAAGGGGGTGGAACTGGATGACCCTTAAAGGTCCCTTCTAACCCAAACCTTTTGATGATTCTTTAAACACAACTGACACGAACACGAGCCCTGTAATTCATGTGGCCGCTCAGGAATTGCTTTGTTGTTTTTGAATGAGGTGCAAAAGCCTGGGAAATAAGCTCCAGGTAGGAATGGTGGGACTTGTCCCACATTGTTCAGCCATTTGGAAGTGAAGTAAACAGG
This sequence comes from Corvus cornix cornix, assembly GCF_000738735.6. Classification (NCBI taxonomy): domain Eukaryota; kingdom Metazoa; phylum Chordata; class Aves; order Passeriformes; family Corvidae; genus Corvus; species Corvus cornix. Next base: position 22,430,446 of record NC_046357.1, on the reverse strand, counting down.
CACCCTGTGCCTATTGGGACACCTGTGTGTTGTCCTGCAACCTGGCACAGGATTTCCAGCCTTCCTCTGAAGCCATCCTGGCTCTGGAGGGAGGCAAGTATTGATGGAGGGTGATTCACCCCACCTACGCTGGACCTCCCAGGGGTGGGATGAATCACCTTTGGGCACCTCTCTGCTACCTACCAGCGTGCTGTGCTTTCCCATAGCTCAGTGAGATAAGGTTAACCACTGGGAGGGATGTTCCCACCACCACTGCTCCCTCCTCTCTGCTCAGCTCATGGGACAGTCCCTGGAAAAACCTTTCCCAAGAGGATGGGATGCTGGCAGCAGCCTGGAGACCCGGGTCAGGCAGTTTGATTTCTTCCCAGTCCGTTTCCACTGGGAATGCAATGGGAAATAAAGGTCCAAGTCCATCCTCCCAAACCTGGGGACCAGGGATTCAGGCTCATAGGTCATACACCCTGCTGTAATCCCAGTAAAACATCCCAAGTTCTTACAGCCACAGGTTATTTTCCTTTCTTCACTCTTTGGAGAAGGACTCCACAGCATCAGGTGCTTGGGCAGCGGTCCAGATCTGCAAGCAGAGTCCAGAAATGTGACTTGGGAACAAAGAAATACCATTCCCCCTCCCAGGGCAGGTGGTCAGTTGTTGAGCAGCTCCTCTGTGCTTGGAGCCTGCAGGACCACAGCAGGGTAGGCCATAAGCTGTGTGTTCCTGAGCACAAAGAAACCCCACAAATGAAAATTGTGTGAATGACTTTTTAGCTATTTAAATACATTTATAATTTTTTTTTCAGGTCTTCTGGCTTTTAACCCCATTTTATGCTCACATTCTGGTTTGCTTATAATGCCAGAACAACAACAACAAGAGATAGATTTGCAAGGGGAGGGTGAAAAAAAAAAATCTGAAAACCGCTCGGAGGAGCTGTGCATTAATCAGACACATGGGAATCACGGGAAGAAACCAGCTTCAGTAAATGCTTGTTAGCAACAACATATGGCTACATGCTTGCTCCTGAACAGCTGCTGTTATCTGCTGGAGCATCCAGGCTGCGGAGGGGGAACGGCACTGGGGCGATGCTGCGCACGCAGCGTTTGCTTGGACCAGGTGTTGCTACCAAAGGAGCATCTCCTGGCACGAGTGGCAGGGAGCTGGATGGGCAAACCCTTCCCCTGGGCTTGAAGCCCTTTGCTGAGCATTGCAAGAGCCTCTTCCTGCAGTTGTGCAGAAGGAAATTGCATACAGAAAAAAATATTCGTGTTTTTAAAAAGGGGAGAAAGAGCCTGCAGGTTGGCAAGTGACAAGCTTTTCCATTTCCATTTCCAGTCACCTGCAGGAAGAAAAAAAAAGGGAATAATTTTGCAAAATACAGCCTGAAATGTTTTAGACTTGAATGTGTCAGCAGGACTCCTGGTGGCACCAGTGAGGCTGCAAATGCTGCCCAGTCTCTGCTCTGCTCTGCTCGTGCTCTGCCCACAGCCCCCTGGGGCCTGCTATGCTCCCCATCCTTTTCCATCTGTTTTGGGGGTGATTAGTGCTTTATTTACAGTCTCAGGGCTCTGAAAATGGAATATTGTGTGGTTGCAGATGAAACTTTTAAGGTAAGAGAGTAAATGAAGCCAGACCCCAACCATCTCATTTTGAGAAAATGCTGGTTTTGGCAGCAGGTTACCCGTGGGTTTTTAAGATCTGCCACTGCCTTTTGGTGCCTCTGACTCTATGCACCTGAGTTTCTTTCCAAGCCAAAACCAAGAAGGGAAGAACTGAGAAAAATCCCTTCTTGTGGAAGATAACACCTCATATAGTCCGAGCCCGAGTGAACTCATCCCCATCCCGCCTCCCAACCCCACCTCTGGGATTTCCAGCAGAGGGAGAGGAAATACCTGTGGCCTGGAAACACCTTTTTTTCCCCCCGTGTTTTCCTATGTTGAACCAATGTTTTACATGACTTGCACTATTTGCTGTAGGGCAGGACACTGTTTAGGTTTCTTTGTTCCAGTCTCTTGTTCGGTTGCGACTCCTCTTGGCGGTCCTGTACACGTACCTGCTGCACATCTTACACCCCTGGAGAAAATAAACTGTTACCTGAAGCAGTGAGTCTGTCCTGTGTCCTTCACGCTGCTCTGGGTCTGGGGAATTCAGATTTCGGCATCAGATTAGTGGTTGGACTTGGTGATCTCGGGGGTCTTTTCCAACCTAAATGATGCTGCGATCAAACGATGGTGAGCGGGGGTGATGGAGCATTTTGTGGTGGCCCTCCAGGGTGACCCTTCACGTGGCATCTGGGCTGTCACCACAAGGGTGCAGGGGCTGAGAAGCAGCCTCTGGTGATGCCCGAATGAAATCGTGTGTGTGTGTGTGGGGTCAAATAAATGCTATATATGTAGAGTAGAATCGTTCGGGTGTTGTTTTCCCCCATTTCGGCACATCGGCTTGCTCAGCTCCCTGCACACCCGAACTTGGGCTGCCCTCGTGTGGTGGCCCGGAGGCAGCTCTGCCACCGGAGCCGCGCTGGGGACAGCAGAGGGCTGGGACCCACATCTGGAGCTGTTTTGGGGGTCTCGGTTGCACCAGGACATGCAGGACCCTCCATCACCTCCTGTCGCACCCAGCCACGTCTGCTTGCCAGGAAGAGGAAATACAAACGTCATGTCCAGAGGGAGTTTAATGGTTGGACTTGATGATTTTAAGGGTATTTTCCAACCTAAGTGATTTTATGATCTAAGAATTTTTTACACCTTAATTAACCACAACCAAGGAATAAGGCCAGTGAGGCTGGGAACGTGCCAAATTGTCGGTGGCCTCATTTCTGAATGAGAATTCTGATTTTTAGGGAATTTTTCCTGAAGGGTAAGCCAGGACAGGACTCTGTGATGCCCAATGTGACCTCGGCTGATGCTTCCCACTTCCCCTCATGGTACCATTAATAATTTGATCAGTTTGGGCAAGTAGGGGTTTCAAATGTAAATCTTAAGCAATTTATATAAAGCTCATTTCCTTAGGAACTGAGACTAAAAACTGTATGTGCCAATACCGAGGAAGAAGCCAAACAGCAGAGTTGAGCTACAACCCCCCAGGTTTCATTTTATTTATTTCTGTCTGCAGAGATGACACTGACTGAGATGTCACAAATCCGATTGGGCTTCCTAATAGTTCATGCAGTGCCTTGAGCCTCAGGGGTCATCTCAAATTCAGGAAGCCAATTTGCAGGCAGGAGATGCAAAGCCAGACCAGGCAAGGGCTGAGGTTTTAAGGACTGACCCTGTCAGCTAAAACCTTCCTCTGCTCTTGGGTAACCTCTGGCAAATCCTGATAGGGATGTCTGTAATCCTGCCTGTTTTTAAGGTGTAGCTGTTAACTCCGTTTCCATAGTGAACAGGACAGAGTTGTCTCAGTGGGACCAACTTCTGCAATGTGAGCTGGAGTTTTGCATCGTTGGGGGAAATATTTCAGGCTTCACCTTTGAGTTCTCAGAAATAGGGTTCTCATTTAGGCAGCTTTTAGGATATTTTTCTGGAGGTCTTGATGATATATTCATTGAAAAAATCGGTTGGAAATACAAAGTCTTCACAACTTTTCTGAGACATGGTCCTTGAATCTGAAGCGAAGGTGAGCAGGGATTTGCTCTGGGTGCTGCTGCAGGGGTGTGAGCCAGGCTGTGACACCCCAAAATTTAAACACAGGAGCTGAATGAGAAAAGTGAGGAGTGAACAGAAGCTCTGTGGGAGGTGGAAGAAGATCTCCCATGGGGAGACAGTGAGGCCACACCTCAAGGGCTGTGTCCAGCTCTGGGCGCCTCAGGACAAGAGAGACATTGAGGGGCTGGAGCGTGTCCAGGGAAGGGAACGGAGCTGGGAAGGGGCTGGAGCCCCAGGAGCGGCTGAGGGAGCTGGGAAAGGGGCTCAGGCTGGAGCAAAGGAGGCTCAGGGGGGACCTTGTGGCTCTGCACAAGTCCCTGACAGGAGGGGGCAGTCAAGGAGGGGGGTTGGCTCCCAAGTGACAAGAGAAAATGGCCTCAAATTGTGCCAAGGCAGGTTTAGGCTGGATATGGGGAAAATTTCTTCCCTGAAAGGGCTGTCCAGCCCTGGCACAGCTGCCCAGGGCAGCAGTGGAGTCCCCATCCCTGGGATTTAAAAGGGATTTAAAAGATGTCTAGATGCGGTGACATGGTTTGGTGGACTTGGCAGTGCTGGGGGAATGGTTGGATCTGATGATCTTAGTGGCTTTTCCCACCTAAATGATTCTGCGATTCTGTGAGCTAGGGGCAATCACCAGTGCTGGAGCAGCAGCCCAGATGCAGATGAGCTCCTCATGCAGCTACCTGGTGCTCTTTATCTTCAGTCCTGCCCTCCTGCTCTTTGTGTTCAATCAGCTCAGCCTATGGCAGAGATTTGTAGCTCCAAGCACTTGGGATGCTTTTCCCCTGGAGCAGAAGCAGCCAAGCTGGACAATATATATATATTTATATGTGTGTGTGTGTGTACATAAACATACATACATATAGATATATATTTTTTTTCAGATAGATTCAACAACCCTAATACATGTGTGAGTGCATACCCAGACCTACATACATCTAATATGCATTTAGGTGTTATCCTCACCAGACTTTATATAGAAGACAATAATATTTCTCCTTTGGAAGGGGAAGCTGAGGCACAGGGAGGCGCGGAGATTTATTCACACAGGTATCTCTGTGTGCTGCCAGCCTACCCTTTACACAGGTGCAAATCATCCCGGGGGAGTGCTGGACCTTCGCAATGGCTTCATCCATCTGTAAGATTAAATGCTAGGAAGGAGTATTCCCAGGAAACCCCATCTCCTTGTCGCCAGCATCCCTGTCTGATTCAGCTGGCCACAAATACCATCCAGCTGCTGCGGATGAAATCTGGAGCAAGAGGGAAAAAGGAAGTAACCAAGAGAGGGCGTTTTTTACCCAAGAGGAGACCATGCCAGGATGAGCTGGTGAGAGCAGCAGGAGCTGTGTGGCTGTGGCTGCTTCAGGGCACTGTGATCTGTGATAGAGGTTTGTCTCTGAGGTGGAGAGCTGCCAACACCCCGCTCCTGAAAAAATCCCACCATCAGAGGTAAATGCCCCTGTCCCTGGTGATGCTCTGAAGCAACTGTGCAGCAGTGAGGGAGAACGAAACACCGGGATGATTCCAAATGCCAGCGAGGAAGGAAACTCCTTTCCCAACGTCCCTAAAATCGGCATCAGAGTAAATCCCAGCAGCAGGGAGGGGCTGTAGACACTGCCACCAACCCCCCTGGTCGGGCAGGGATGTCCAAAGCATGGGATGTGGCCAGGTCACACACATGGGCTCCTTGTTTGCAGCCCAGGCCTGCGGCCACCGTGCCGAATCCTGCACCGCCCCGCGCCAGCTGCTGCATTAACGCCCCATATGCCCGGCCATATGCTCCATCCACGCAGGGGGGTGCTGGGTGGGCCTCCTGGGGAGGACAAGGGACATCCCAGCATGTGGGAGCAGGTAGGGTTTAGAGAGGCCTCGGGGATCAGAGCTGTGGGAAGGATGCCCAGCAATTGTGGGAGACAGCACGGGTTTAATGTCTCTGCCCAGCAGCAGCAGCACAAGGGAACTAGAGGGTGTTAGGGGCGTGTTGGGGGGCACCACAGACCTTTTGCAATGGGTCCCTGGTATAAAGCAGCTGCAAGTTGAGCAGGAGGATGCTAACAGGGTATAGGAGTGCACCACTGACCCTTGGCAATGTGTTTCTCTAAAGCAATTCGGCAGCAGGTTGCACTTGCAAAATTTATTATGAAATGGGATTTTCAGGACACAATCAAGCTTTGAAAAATGTCGTGGTGGAAATCAGAGCGTGCTGCTCATCCAGGTCAGACACTCACAGAGAGACACTGGTGTTCCAGCTCCTCCTGCAGTCAAGGGGAGAGCAATCCCTCTCGAGTTAAACACCTGGAAGGGGTCAGATAACTACACTTTTGAGATGCTGGTTGCTCTCCAGTGGCAGGTAACAGAGGACATATGTCCTCAGTGTCCTGTCCCCTTGGTTATCAGTCTCCTGGTCCTTGCACCCAGTGTTCAAAGCTTTCACCAATCCCCACTGAAGACCCCAGCACATTTAAACACCCAGGATGGCATACAGCATGGTACTAAAGGCCACATTCTCTGTGGAGCAGCAGATTACAGAGGCAGGAGGCTGTGGGTGCACCCAGAGCTCTCAGGTTCTGGATGAAGGGCTAATAAGGGACACCACCAGCTGAAGATCCACAGATTCAGCCCAAGTAACTTGGGGTGTTTGGCTGTGCTGTTAATCCCACATCCCTGGGGAGAGAGGAGGGTGGGATCTGTACCGCCTTCACCATGGGGTGAATGTGGATTTTTCCTGCAGTCTTCGTAGCTCAGACAGGTACAGGTGAGAAAGGGAGAGGATACCAGCATCATGCAAAAGGTTAGTGAAAAAGCTTGAAAAGACACTTTTTGCTTTGAAAAGTCAGTTTATCTGGACAAATTAGGGTATTGGCCTCAAACAAAGCTGGGGACCTAAGCCTCATTATATTTAATAAACTATCATGTGTTCTCTCCCATCAGCCTGCACCAGACACTCCGTGATTTACAGCCCACAGCTGTAACCTGAGCCATCTCCCTGGTTAGAGAGAAACTCATTTAATTGGAGTCCAGGTCTGAGGCTCCTTGAGGGAAGGCAGCTAATCTCTCTGCCTTAGCTCCTCTATTTGTAAAATGGAAATGGTGGCTTTATCCATCCTTGTGGGCTGCGGTGGGGCTTATCGCTTAATCTGAGCCTCTGCTGTGCCTCGATGATGGAGCCTGGTGTGTGGGGCTGTATTAGCTGTATTGCTTGGGATGCTGGTTCCCTGCTATGGCTCCGAGGATGTGGAGGGATTTGTGAGGGGAGAACGGGAGGGAGGGACTGGGGAGCTGATTTCAGTGTCAGGAGAGCAGGTACAGGCTCACCCCAGTGAGAAGGAAGGAGCTGCTTGCTCACAAAGAGAAGGGGAATTTTGAGTACAAGGAGAAATGAGTCTTGCTGTGGCCTTAAACCCATTGGGGCCAGTCCAGAGGAGGCCACCGAGATGCTCCAGGGCTGGAGCCCCTCTGCTCTGCAGCCAGCCTGGGACAGCTGGGGGTGTTCAGCTGCACAAGAGAAGGCTCCAGGGAGAGCTCAGAGCCCCTGGCAGGGCCTAAAGGGGCTCCAGGAGAGCTGCAGAGGGACTGGGGACAAGGCATGGAGGGATAGGACACAGGGAATGGCTTCCCACTGCCAGAGGGCAGGGATGGATGGGATATTGGGAAGGAATTGCTGTCTGTGAGGGTGGGCAGGCCCTGGCACAGGGTGCCCAGAGCAGCTGTGGCTGCCCCTGGATCCCTGGCAGTGTCCAAGGCCAGGCTGGACGGGGCTTGGAGCAGCCTGGGACCGTGGAAGGTGTCTCTCCCTGCCCATGCAAGCCTTGAATTCAGTCAAGGCAAGAGGACAGAGCTGTTGTTGTCTCTGCTGGTGCAGGACCAAAGCCTGGGAGGATCTGCATCTGCATGTTGTCTTCCAGTGTCTTTCTAATTCATGATGGTCTGTCTGAAAGAAGCTTCTGGCAATGTGTTTTCGTTACTGGTCTTAAAATAGGATGCAGAAGAAAGGTTTCTGGGACATAATTCATTTTATTGGCTCTTCTGCACCAGAATTAATTGCAGCCATGTTTATTGCTCCAGCAAGTAGAGATGAGTTAGATAAGGGAATTACTTTGTTTAGGACAATGAATAATTTATGTTGCAAATTCACCAGAACCTTGAAATTTTAAGGACTGAGTTTGCTTCCTTCCATGTCCAGGGAGCAAGACTGAGCCATAATCTTTGTTTGTGACAAGTGTTTTATGACTTTTCTATCATTGTAATCCTCTGTTCAAACTTCTGTATCACAAAACATGGAATTTCCCTGTGTAGGGTGCCTTGGCACCCAGGTTACTTCGTTGTGTGGTGGTGAGAGGTTTGCCCAAGGAATAACCCATCCCATCCTATGGAAATATCTGCAGCAGAATTAAACACACCACTGACTACAGAGAGAGTTTTGATAGCTTTGGTGGCTCATCAAATCACCTGCCAAGGCAGGGGTTCTGTGTCAGACTCACACTCCTAGTTGAGCTGGTGGAGAAGTTGAGCATCAGGGACTAAAAAACTCCCAAACTTTACTAGAAATCCACAGTTTCTTTCCCAAAATGACTTTTCCCCAGGTTATGGGCTCCTGGTGAGTATTTGAATAATAGAATCGTAGAATATCCTGAGTTGGAAGAGACCCACAAGGATGATCAATTTGAACTCCTGGAATATTATTAGTATTTGTGCCCCAGGGAACCCCTGAATATCTGTTTTTCCAAAGAGGATAGATCTGTTGTTGAGACTTACTCTGTCCCTGGGGTGGGCACAGCTGCCTGCCCACCTCCCTGAGAGCCTGCACAGCCATGGCCTGTGTCCCAGGATGGGAGCTGGATGGGTTTGAAAGCCTTTTCCTTGGAGATGGATGGTGCATATCGGTTTATCAGTCTGGTCTGCTCGTGTTCTGGAGCAGAGCTGGAGGGCTCTCAATCAAGCACACACTGGTGTCCCTTGGATGATCCCTTAATTCAAAATGAGGAGGGTAGGTAGGAGGGAGAGACAGCGAAAGTCAGAAACCGTAACTTCAAAGACAGGCTGGGATGGGAGCCCGTGTCAGCTTCTGAGAGGAAAAACAGGGATGGTTTTCATTAGTGAGAAGGTAAAACACATGGCTAGACGAATAGCAATGCCCTTGCATAGCTCTCTTCTAGTCCAAGAAAGGACAGTTGTGGGGGACACTGGCATCCTCAGTGGAAACTGTTATGTCTTGGGAGAAAAATCTATTTATTTTAACCAACTGAAAAATAGGCTTCAGCCTTGGAGTGGCCCCCTTTGTGTGACACCAGCATTGCTGCTTCTGCAGAATAGAGGACTCTGATATCAAGCCAAGGCTAAAAGACGGGACTAAGTGAGGGGAGAAGGACATCTTCGAGGCCTAATGTGCCTCTGCAGAAGCTAACATTGCTCTAAAGAATGCGAGTTGAAGGCTGGTTATCCAGACCTTACAGTCTGAAGGGAGGTCACCAGCACATCTCGGCTGTGGCAGTGTTCACTGTAGCCTCCAACACGGGCAGAAGTCCTTTCAGAGCACACAAAATGGGTGGGTGGGCAATTGCAGGGAATACAAATATTTTTCAGAGTCACTAAAAGCAAAAAGCAGCAGCGGGATCATGGTGTAGAGTGAGCAGGCCACGGGATGGCAGAGGAAACCCAAGCTAGATAAACCACAAGTGCTGAGTGTGGAGGGGGCAGTGGGGAATGACGCCACTGCAGTGACTTGAGCGGTTTGGCCAGAGTCTGGCAGATGATGACAAACATCAACACTGGCTGAAAATTAATATTTAGGGCTTGGATTTTGGATGTGGATACCTAAAATGGGATTCAGATGCCTGATTTGGCAGTGCTATGGTAGCTCGAAGTGTGGCCCCTGTGTTTGTTGCTGTGTGTTGCTTGTGCTCTGGTCAAGCCTGAGCTATGTCCTGAAGCCCTCAAAGGTCCCTGCTTCTAATGCCCATCCTCACATCCAAGACTGAGCTGAAGCAAAATACAAATAATGGTAGGGAAGGGGAATCTCACTGTTTTCTAATTTTTTTCTTTCAAAGTACAAGTTTGCTGGTCTTGCTTTCCTTCCTTGCAGGAACATGGAAGGCACAAGCATTTTGCCCCCCCCCCCGCCATGCACTTTCTCCAATTTGCAGGTCAGCATTCACCCAGCAGCTTAATTTTCATCTCTTGCAAAGGCAGAGAGGAGGAAAAAAGTATGATAGCTAAAAGGCCACCTGTGGATCAGTCACAAGCAGACAGAGCTGGAGGCTGCTGGGGGAGCAATTTTCACTGGCAGAAGTGACCAAGCGGGCAGCTTCTTCTCATGCTTGGTGTTGAGAGTTGTCAGGCAGCTGGAGAGATGGTCTCTGTGCTGGAAATTTCTCTGACAGGAGAGGTAATTTAGCAGCTGCTGAAATGTGTTAGCCCTCAGCTTCTCCTTCCCTCCTGGACATGGCCTTAAAAGTGATTTTCTGTGTGTGGGGAGGCTGGAACACACAGAGAATGGCTCCTCCACAAGGATATGCTGCTGTCCTGGTGAAGCAGCTTTGAGGCAAAAGTTTGGCATGTGTCAGGGCCCAAACACCAAACTTTTAACTGTGCTACCTCCCAAATCTGCTAACCTCATCCATGCTGTTTGCCCCCCCGCTACAAGGACAGCCAAGGCTGTGTCACGTTGGTTAGAAAATGGTAGGTCACAGCTTTTTGAGCCAGCTGGGGGGATGTGGAAGCTCTGGGCAGTGTCTGACATAACTGTGCTCCCACGGGCTCATGATCTGCAGCCTGCCTGCAGTGGGATGGGGATCAGGTTCAGGGCATTGTCACTGTTGTCCCCAGGGACAATGAGAAACGACACAAGTCCAGGATCGGGTTCAAAGGCCAGAAATGGCTCTATTTAATTACATAATTCAGCTTATATAGCTTTGTTCGCAAGGGTGGCATAAAACCATTGGATGCTTGACCATTTGCCTCCCAGAGGAACTGGCTGAACGGTGTAACACCCATTTCCAAAATGTTTTTCCCAGTGAACCAAAACAAGTCTGTGCAGGTGTGAGATAGAGAGTTAGTTTACAGAACTGCCTTCCACTGTTTCTCAGCTAAAGCATGAGAAAGGGAAACCTCACAAAATGCTCCAGCAGCTGGAAAATTCCTCTGCTCCTGCTTTTTATCATCCACAGGGCATGGGGAGAAGTGGATCATCACAGGGGAAAGGGTGAACACCTCTCTTTTTATTTGTCTGAGCAGGCTGTGGTTTGCACAGAGGCTTCAGGCTTGGGGGAGGATGAGTGTGACAGTTTACTGCAGGATTAGATTTTGGTGCGGGGGCACTTTTTACAAGAGCATGTAGTGACAGGACAAGGGGAATGTTTGCCAACTGATAGGGGGCAGGGTAAAATTAGATATTAGAAAGAAATTCCTCCCTGTGAGGGTGGTGAGGCCCTGGCACAGGCTGCCCAGAGCAGCTGTGGCTGCCCCATCCCTGGAAATGTTCAAAGCCAGTTTGGGTGGGGCTGTGAGTAACCAGGTCTAGTGGAAGGTATCCCTGCTCACGGCAGGGGGTTGGAATTAGATCATTTTAAGGTCCCTTCCAACCCAAGCCACTCCACGATTCCCCATCAGCTGTTGGCCATAGGAGGCACCATAGTGTGACACAGGCACAGCCCTTGAGTCACCACTCCTCGGGGTTATGAGTTATTTTTCCTTCCCTAATACTGAAATCACTTATGAGGCAAATGACAGCATAAACCAGAATGCAGTGAGTGCAGACTCAGGCTGCTGCCCTCCCTGGCAGGGCTTGGACCAGTGTCTCTCTGATCACTGCCTCTCTCTGCCCACTCAGCCATGGGGAAGCTCCACTAATGCTTCTGCTTGCTTGCACCCACCCAAGGCTTTTCAAGATCATGTAGGGGAGAGGGAGAGGCTGAGCCCATCTGTGCTGTGGGACTGCACTGAGTGAGGGGCAGAGCTGCAGCCCCTGACACCACTGGCCAACAAGGTGCCACACTGTGCTGGTGGGCTGCAAGAAAACCCCAGAGGGCCTCATGACCCTCTTCACAGAATTACAGAGTGGTTTGGCTTGGAAGGCACCTTAGAGATCATCTCATTCCACCTCCTGCCATGGGCAGGGACACCTTCCAATAGACCAGGGTGCTCCAAGCCCTGTCCAACCTGGCCTGGAACACTCCCAGGGAAGGGGCATCTTCAGATATGCTCTGATTCCCCTTCTTCTGATTACTCCAGAAGTTGGTCTATGTTTGTGCCCAGGCATAAGCAAGCTCAGCCTTGTGCTTAGCCGCTAGCAAAGTATCTCCCACTTTCACTGTGTGTATTGGCCCTCAGATGGAATTCTCAAGTGCTGCCTTGCTGGAATGGCTTTAACAGCATCTCTGGACTATGTAAGATCAGATTCAAGGTGTCCATCGGAAAGCTGGCTGCTACAGCCTCCACCACAACTCATCTGTGTCCCTTCAAAACTTAGTTGCCACCTGGAATTCTCTGAAGCAGCCAAGTTGGCAAATTCAAGGACAGAGCTCTAGTAAAGGAGCAGCTGGGGTTACATTAGCACCAGGCTGTACAGGAGGAAGTTCCATTTCGGTCAACCAAGAGAACAGATATTTAAAATTCAATAGTTAAAATCATTGCAATGTAAAGTAATGTTCCAATGAAAGCTCATGAAATATATTTATTCTGAATGATATGAAGGAAAAAAGGGAGTAATTACTTAGCTAAGATATAATTTCATTCATTGTTATTAAGTGGGTTTAGATTACTTGCTCACTTGAGATTAGAGATTTGAAATACGTGGCTGAAATCCTCTTTCTAATCCAGAATTGCTAAATCCTTGGGTATTTCTCCACGATACTTTGATTTGCATCTCTGTTGATGTTCAGGACATAATTTCAGTTCTCTGCCAATTATTTGTTCCTTTATTCTCCCCTAAACACAGTCCTTGGCTTTCCTGATAACAAACACTGTAGACAAACCAACAGCACCAAGGTTCCACAAGGCTCTCACCATTCCAGGCCTCAGCAGGGTCTTGTAATTATAAACTAAAAGCAAAAGAGAACAAAAAGTTGAAACAAAAAGTGACAACAACATGAAAATACTTGAAAATGTGATTTTATTTTCTTTTTTTAAATTTTAACAAATCTGTAGGATCATAGATTGGGTTGAGTTGGAAGGGACCTTAAGGATCATCTCATTCCAAACACCCTGCCATGGGCAGGGACACCTTCCATGGTCCCAGGCTGCTCCAGGCCCCATCCAGCCTGGCCTTGGACACTGCCAGGGATCCAGGGGCAGCCACAGCTGCTCTGGGCACCCTGTGCCAGGGCCTGCCCACCCTCACAGACAGCAATTCCTTCCCAATATCCCATCCAGCCCTGCCCTCTGGCAGTGGGAAGCCATTCCCTGTGTCCTGTCCCTCCATGCCTTGTCCCCAGTCCCTCTGCAGCTCTCCTGGAGCCCCTTTAGGCCCTGCCAGGGGCTCTGAGCTCTCCCTGGAGCCTTCTCTTGTGCAGCTGAACACCCCCAGCTGTCCCAGGCTGGCTGCAGAGCAGAGGGGCTCCAGCCCTGGAGCATCTTGGTGCCTCCTCTGGACTGGCTGCAGCAGCTCCAGGTCCTTGTGCTGTTGCAGTACACAGACTTGACAAACCTTTCTTGGAGTGCAGCCACCAGAATTCCAAACCCTGTCTCCAGTTGCTGGGTCCCTTTGGCTCTGCCTGCCCAAGAACTGTTGCTGGGCATGGGGATGTGTCAAAGGAAGGAGAAAGCAGACAGAGCTGGTGCTCCAAGAAAAAGGAGATAAACCTCAGCTGGATGACTGGGGTGGCTCCCATAGTGGCAACAGGGTTATGCCAAGTTATGGTAGGGAAGGTTTCTTTGGTCCTTCATCTTTTTGGAAGGGGATTTCTAGACCCTACTGGCTCTCATTAAGCCATTTCTCTTGGTGTTAAAGTACTTGGGGAACTCCACGACGTGCTGCCTGTCTCCCTTGTCTTTGTTAGGGGAAGAGGTGATTATTTCTGGGTGCTTGTGTGATGTGAATCCTTGGTGAGGTGGAGTAGATGGTGATTTCAGGCTGCACAGTCAAGGGGGAAAGGCATCCTATCCCATGACTCTGCTCACTGAAGATTCACCCATGGATTACTTTGGGACAGTAGGATGTCACTTCATGTTCACTGCCAAGTCCTAGCAACTGAACCTCACATCAAGATAGGGAGCAAGGAGTGGTGCTCAGGGACCAGCTCTGAGGGACACTGGTTAGGCAGCTCCTGAGCTGTGGCACTCACCAGCCTGCTCATTAGTACTGCTGGAAAAGGCATCCATATTTTCCTATGTAAAATAAAATAAAATAAAACCAAGAATTGTATGAGGAGGGGAAAAAAACCCAACCACATTTTGTCAGGAAAAAAACCCAAACCACCAGAAAACCAGTCTGATGGAGATCTACCTCCAGCCCTTTTGGTTTTTAATCAGCCTAAATAAATGCTTAGGGTGTGAGTTTGGGTGCTGCCCAGAGCTGTAACCACACTGGCTGATGTTTCAGTCACGTCTGGTTTCTAGCTGTTACCTTTTCTCACTCAACTGATTTTTAACTCGCTCGGCATTTTCCATGCGTGCAAGATGTTTGATTAGATCCCTTATGTTGCGTGTGTGGAAATAAAAGGCCAGCTAAGAACAGACAACTGATTAGGCATTAGGTGAGGTATAATCCTCCCTAATCACATTTCTAAACGTGGTAGTTGGAGGTGGGATTAGAGTTATTAACATGCGGACAATAAAGCATATAATTTATTTAACAATTACTGGCTCTTTGTGAAGGGGGTCTATGCGAGATGCAGCCACACACCAGCTCCTTCAACTCATGCAGGACAGATCTGCTGTCAGTGGCAAACTGGCAGATATGGATGGCTGTCCACTGACAGGAAGGGCAGAAAAATAATCAGAAATCCCCTCACAGAACCCCTAGGCAGTCCCACAGGAGAACACCTGACATCTAGATATTAAACTGTACAAAAATGGAAAAAAAAGAAAATCAAAAGGTGAAAAAAATTCTACAGAAGTTTCTTAGTCTTCTCTTCCTGAACACACTGGAATGCAAACATACAATAATCTAAAAAGCTGCTTAAAAACTTGTAGGATGAAGAACAGGAAGCAAAGGCAACAGCTGGCAGGCAGTCATGTTGTGCAAGGTCAGCAAGGAAGGGAATTCCAGAGCTCCCAGATCAATCCCTGTCCCGACCTTGTCATACAGTTTTCCCAGCTATGCTGGGCACTATGGTGTTACACCAGAGATTTACATGCCAGATAGAAATTCTGGCAGTCAACAAATCTGTATTTTAATTCTTGAGTTTATCATGCCTGCCTTTGGCAAACTGAGACTACATCTTGTGATTGTGCTCAGGATTTTTGGGACAGCAAGGTTTTTTCTCAGTACGTTAAAAAAAATCAAAACAAAAAAATCCCAAACCTAACAAAACAAACAAATAAACCAAAGCTTGAAACCTTTAGAAACACCAAAAACCCCAACTCTGCACCCCAGCCTGTTGCCTAGTATATGTGTTATCCTACTGAAGGGTAATTTCAAGTTGGTCCAAGAAGGATGTCAGGTCTGCTCTGCAGCAGGACAGGATGCCAAAGCCTGGGGACAGCTCAGTCTGACCGCAGCACCAAGAAGAAGCAGATGAGAAAGCCCAGCACACAGAGCTCCACTGTCCATGCTCTCTGATTGCTGCAGTCCTGGCAAAGGCTAGGCCCTGGGCCAGTTGCTCTCTACAGACAAGTTTTGGGCATGGTTTGGGATGTAGGTCAGGCCAGGGACCATTTGCAGCAACGTCTTCCTCGTGCCCGCCCTGTTTGGAAAGTGGAAAATCTGGCTCTCTCTGGGTGTTGCTGGTTCCACACTGGCTGCAGTACCTACACCATGCTCTGCTGATCTGCTCACACTGCTGCAGGAGGGGGAAAATGAGACTGCTGTGGCCAGCTTCAGACCTGGTTCCAGGTTTAGACCCTGCAGGTTTAGACCCTTCATGCTCTGCTGTGTGTCTGGAGCCAGGCTTGCAGACTTGAAGCAGCCAGAGGTATCTAAAAATTAAGAGGCTGCTTTTAAAGCCAGGGCAGAAAGAGAGAGGGAATTCCTATAAATATTCATCTCATCCTAAAATCGGCCAGATGAACTGCCCTCTAGAAACTCCAGGGTGAGTAACTTGGACCTTGATGTCTAACTTCTAACGTTTGGCGAAGTGCATCCAGCCATCTGTCCGCTAAGATTTGGTGTTGGATATAGCCTCAAGGTACCCTCAAAAGCCAGCACAGACCGGGGCTGTAAATCCCACAAATGCACTTATTTTTGGTATATATTATAGAGCAAAACCATGTTACAAATATTCTTTCATGGAATGAGGTTGGCCCTGTTCCCCTGATCTTCCTTCTCAAGGCTTTGTTCTTGCCACAGACAGCGGCCGTGCAATGCAGCTCCTGGCTCAGAGCACGGAGATCTTCCACGTAAAGCATTCTGTGAGTGACCTGGCAGCCCCACCAACAGCTGAGGCTGTAGCTGGGTCATGTCACAGATTTGAGCCATATCAGACGCCAGTAAGTCTTTGTGCTCAGAAAAGGGCAAAAAGACAGGAGAGGGGAACGGCAGGATTCATTCATGGGGACAATCTTATCTACCTGAATCATAAATGATGCAGGGATAACTCTCTCACTCTTCTCTGCTCCTCACCCTTTTGCTGGGGAGCAAGCTAAGAAGAGATACTGATGTTCTGTTTAAAGACAGATTTTTTTTTTCCAAGCCATTAGCCTTAATTTTTAAATGTATGCAGAGTGTAAATTGTCACGGATTTTCTTCTGGCTTTATCTAGCAGCAGGAGACCACTATCTACTGACATTAGCTGTTAAGTAAGTGCAAACTACCTGTAACTGCAGCATTGCATGTGCCTGGGGAATTTGTGTAAGCCTGAGCTGATGACAGGGATGGACTTTGGAAAAAAAGCCCTAAACCCTAGAACATCTTAAAGAGGCAGAGTTGATTCATCAAATTGTATCTTCATCTGAAAATGTTGTACTTGCCACTGACACAAATAACCTCTGAGATCATGACTGAAAGAGGATTCACGGGGAAAATATTCTCCCCTATCATTTTGTTAACTCTGTGCATTTGACAGCACATCACTGCGTCTAGACAGTTCCACGGGTAGGCTGACAATCAGCTGTCTGGCACTGACACGTGGTAGGTGAGACACTGCAGGTGCTTTGCCTCCCGATCAACTACAGGAGAACTAGCAGGAGCATCAGCTGAAGGATGAGAAGGTAGCATCCAGGAATGGATGATCAGAAAGAAGCCCAAGTGACTGGCTGTCACTTGTCTAAGCATTTTCAGGAGAGGGCAGTTCTCACACGGAGCATTGTGACTGCCAGTGCCCATCAGCAGAATCATTAGAGCTTGTGCCGGGCACTTTCCTTGGGCAGAATGACTGCTGGACTCAAACCCGCTCCAGGCATGTCTCCACGGTATTTCTTAAGAATGGACAGAGTTCAAACTGACATTCCCTGACTCTCTTCCTCCCCAAACAATGTAATCATCTGCCAAGCTTGGTGCATTGCAAAATCCACCAGGGCCTGGGTAGCCAGCCAGCCCTGAACTCCACACTGCGCTGGTTACAGAGCTCACAAACCTTGAGATACTGAGCTCGATCAAGAGGTTTTCAACTCTCATTAAACTACAGATGAATCCTGAAAATGGCTTTCCAGATGATTCTTCTGTTTTCTTTAACTTCTAAGGGGCTTTTTTCTCACTGGTGGGCCAGAGTTCAGCTCAGCTTCATACACTAAACTGAACAGGAACAACTGCACCTAATTCAAGGTCCTCCAAAGCATTGCACTGTGATAAAATCACCCACCAGGAGTGCTTGGGCCAAAATTCTTAGCCTCTGCCCTGCAAACCACAAACATCTATCCCCTTTGTTATCAAAGGAGAAGTCTGTGGTTACACTGAACACAGTTAATGTCAAAACTACACACAGAGGACAACGTGGATCCTTGAGTCCAAAAATTAAAAACTTGCCTTAAATCTTCACTTAATCTTTAATTTAGCTTTTAAGTTTTTGAAAGACACTTGCATTCATTCTGCAAACGAAGACATAATGTCCTTGGAACATTTCTCATATAATGCCTAATAATGCTTGAGGTGCAAACTGGTTTTTTGTTTTGGTTGGTTGGGTTGGACTTTTTTGCTTTAATCTTCAAGCCAGTGGATGAGACCAAGATGCTCCTTCTGAATGCTGTTACTGTTTTTCTTCTGTTGCTGTAGACTCCAAATTGCTGCAGATTGCTCTTTGTGCAGGCTTGGAAAGCAATGTATCTTGGAATGAACACATAAAGCAGGATTATTGAATATTAGCCTCTTCCATTTGTTTCTTGCCCTTTGCAGACCACTGTTTCTATTTCAGATGCTGCTTCTTTTTATTGTCCATGGTGTCATCTCCCATGTTTTCCAAGGTTTTCATCTTTTGTAGCTTGTTCTTGCCCCGCTCCCTGCCATGACACATATCAACAGGCTGATTAATCCTGAATCTGACTTTTGCAGTCTGTATGCAGTGATTTCCTTATCTCTGCTGTGTAAAACTATATGACCTGTAATCTGTTTGCCTGCAGCCATGTCAAACTTGCATGAAGGATCTAACTCAGCCAGACTGCAGTTCCAGGTTTCGTTTGGTCACACCTACCAGAAGACATACCTCTCCATTTCCATTTCCATTTCCACCAGCAATACCACTCTAAAGCATTTAAGTTCTCATTTTTGTCTGACCTTTCCTCACCTGTAAAGCGTGGATGTCTGAAAAATCAAAAGATGTCCTTGCCTGTGGCTGGAAGCAGGGAGTCTCTTCTTACTGCCATGTCTCATAAATATTGACAAACTACTTTTACAGACCAATCTACACAGTGCAGTAAATGTAGTCACTCAGATTAGTGTTTTTAAGACAGCTGTCTGAAGGAATAAGGGCTGCACATCTCAACTTGAAGAGCAGGGACTGCATTTGGGAAAGCAGTGGCTTTAAAAAAGGATTTACAGGTCACTGTATCTATTCCCAGTTTTACATAGTAGCCTAGAGTGCAAAGCGGCCTTTGAATGCATAAACAGAAGACAACTGAATAAAGGCAGAGAACTGTTATACCACTGTAAATGAATTAAAGGGCTGTTCACGGCTTCAATGTCCATACTTTAAAAAGAAAATTAAGGAGGTAAAGGGACTTTGGGATAAACATGGAAGTTTGGAAATCCTCCGTGCAGGGAAAGACCAAAGAAACTTGGTTTAGATGTTTATTTAAGAAAAAAAACCACTGAGGTGTTTCACTCCCAGTTGCCAAATACTTACATGGGATAAAGATTTCTATGTGAAGACATCAGTGTAACAAAACAAAACCAACAAAAAGGTATAATGAGATCTAATGGCACGAAGATAAAAGAGAGAGGGCCCCATTTTCACCACACCAACGTACCAGGCAGATAGAGGATCCTTCTCAACCCAAGTTTGTAATTGAAGCCAAGCTGCCTTTTCTGCCACAGCTCAAAGCTGCAAAGGTTGTGGACCCTAAAAGGGATTGTTTGGGGGAAGTTATCTGGTCTTTGAAGTGAGTAACATACAGTAGATGGTCATAATGATCCATCTTAGTCATAAATTTGAAGACTCTGGTAAAATGTTAATTTTTAACCTCTGGGTGCCTTGCAGCCAGAACACAGCATGAGGACAATGACTGCCCACATATTGGTGAGATCTGGTGTGTGTTGCCAGCAAAGTACTTCCTAAGGGTAAAACAGGGCAAAATTTACTTTTGCAGAGTGGAGTTTGCTGTGCTGAGAGAGGACACATGCCCAGCACCAGCTTCTTGCACCAGCTCGATCCTACACTGAGGGAGGACACAGCCAGCTGACTCTTACACCGACCAGCAGAGCCAGGGATAACAACTCCAGTTCTCCCCATCATCCTCATAAACACAGCTGCAGTCACAGCATTGCTCCAGGGCTGTCCACAGCAAAGAGCTCCTTCTCCTGCCACCCCAGCCGAGTAAACCAGCCCCTGGTAATGTGGAGTGCCAGGGATGGAGGCTCTGACACAGGCTTCCCTGGGGATTACAAAGTAAAAGCTATCAGTTGGCTGCAAGCACTGCAAGAAGGATAGACTTTTTTTTTGCATCAGTTATTCATCATGATAAATGCCAAGAGCTAAAATAAACAACATGACAGCTTTGTAGTGATAAAATCCCACTATATTTTTTAGGCCTAATTTTTTATTATGGCAACATTTTTATTTTGTGTTATCTTCACCTGCTTAACAGTAATATATGTTTTAAATCTCTAAATAAATCTAAGCAAAAAAGGATTTGTCAGGTCCCTTAAAGTCCTGCTTGATTTATTTGGTCCATCAGAATAAATCTTTTAAGATTATAACTTTTAATCAAAACTTTTAAATTGATATTGTCATAAATCACTAGTTTTTGAAAACACAAGGAGAATGGCCAAAATCTCTTAAGTAAAGGTCTGGTAGACCAACAATAACAAAAAGAAAACTTCTACCTCAAAGTGTTCTAAACACTTCTTCAACTAGTACAAACAATATATACAGAGATCACTTCCAACTCGGCTACCAATCTTGCACAGATGGTGTAGAAAACTGGGGTAAATCTCATTGAGACTAATCTATACAAACATATGCTTAATTAGCATAGTGCATCTTACACGGTGTAAAACAGAAACAGACTGTATTGCAATAACTGATCACAGCATAAATTGGTTTATTTTGATCCTTCCTACGGAGGCACAAACTATTTTTTCTTGATTATTTTCCAGATTTCAGCATAATGAATTAATGTCAGCTTCCTGGAAAAAGCACACAGAAAAAAGAAATGAAGATGATCAAAAAATTAATCATACCAGGTTTGCATTTATGCTGAATTTCGTTTCTATGACTGGTCCCACTGGCTTATTCACTGCACAGATTTAAGCACATACCCAAATCCTTCCTGGACCAAGGCCTACCATTAATTCAGAAACAAAGCTATTGTCCCCCAGGCCTACCCACAAATTACACTTGTTTATTTAAGTCAATAAACTTGTGTAAATCTCTTTGTAAACAAGGCTATTTCACTTTAATGATGGCTTATCTGGGGTTAGCATAAATGTGTTTCTAATCAACTAATCCAAAATAAAGGATGTAGGCAGATGAATGGTGCAGTATTTGGAAGAATAAAAAAGGACAAAGGAATAATCTGAGGAAAAACAGAAATGCTGGCAACATGAAAGGTTTCTAAGCAATAAAAAACAGAATTGGGGAAGGAAAAGCCAGTTTCAGTGCACGAAAGTTTCCTGTCAATTTCAGCACAAAATCAAGCAAGTTATTGCAGCAAAGGAATTAAAAATTCGAGTGTCTGATCGTGCCAAAGTCGTCTGTCAATTCATCATGCTTTTGGTTACTCACGGCAACTGGGTTTACGTGCACAAAGGCACTAGGAATTAAGGTAAGTTAAGGCAGTTAAATAATTTACTCATCAAAATTACACAGTGTAAATTAAGAACAGATATGTAAGTCTTCTCATTGTGCTGTGAATGTCTCAAGGGGGATGTCACTTCTAAGGACTATGTCTGACTCCATTCCATCTGATAAAAGCCATGTACTTTATATCACAAACACCAACCGGTTCATGCGATGATGGGTCAGAAAGGCAGAACTTTGCTTTTAGAGTATTATTTTGAATAGTGGTTATTTCTTAAGTCTGCTTTGCCAACAGGATAGGACAGACACAGCAGGCTTACATCAAGAGCTGTCAAGTTTTATTTTTTGTCAATATTTTTTTCACTGTGGAACTGATTCCTCTTTTTTTTTGGCTTTGTTTTGAAATCTCCCAACAGCCCAGTCTGAAGTGACAGTGATTTGTGTAATATTGGAAACATACTTCTGCATTTCAGAAGAGGTAGTGAACAGATCTGAGTTTCAAGGTTTCAGAAGTTATTAATTTCATTACTGAAATAATGAATAATTTCATTATTGAAAAGATAAGAGTAACAGAAATATGCAATGCCTTTTTTATGTATTTTGCTGTTATTCTCAGCCCTAGGTCAAAGCATTTTTTTTTAAGTTTAAGAAGTTTTGTGAGTATTTAATTTGTGCTGGTATGACTGAGTTAAGTTGATGTTTATTTTGGAGATTTTTATCCCTCATGCAATGGCTTTATTTAAATTTATGATGCTAAAGCTCTTCTCTAGTCACTTTTTAATGCAGTGCCTGTTTTGATGGTATGCCAGACATTACTTGTCTTGAAAATCAACTGACATGTTCCTCATGATGTGATGGGGAAAGCAGAGTGTGGTTTTCTCTTTAACCCTCTTTGTGCTGCCAGAACTGATACAGCGTGAAGCTGTGTGCAAGCTTGATGAGATACAAGGAAAAGGGGTTTAAATCCATATTTAACCCTCTGAGGGAGACACAATCTAAGTCCCCCAGGAGTTTTTTTATGCTGGTACCAACAACAGGGGCAGTTTTTGCCAGTGTTGTACTGTTTCCCCCACGGCAGGCCGTCCTGCAATGGCATGGACAGGCTGTTTCCATGTTTGGCCGTGAAGTAATGCAGAGCCAAAGGGAATCTGTCCCTTTCACAGCTTCCAGACTCAGCACCATTCCCTCTTTCATAATCTTTTGCAGATTTGTGCAAGGGGAAAGTTACTTCCATGTAAGTTTGGAGAGAAAATAATGTGCTCGGATGGCATTTAGAGAAAGCAGGGAAGCAACACTGCAGCCAGTGATGCAAGAGACAAAGCACCTACTGAATTACAGGACAGTTCTTTAATAGGATGAGCTAAGAAATCTAGGAACATTCAACAGTGGTTTTCCATGGATTTGTGGTTGTTTTTATACAAAGAAGTAAACAGTATACCGTGACTTGGATGGGAACCACAAGGATCATGAGTCCAGCTCCTGGCCCTGCACACACACCCCAACAATCCCACTCTGGGCATCCCTGAGAGCATTTTCCAAACACTCCTGGAGCTCTGGCAACCTCAGGGCTGTGACCATTCCTTGGGGAGCCTGGGCAGTGCCCAGCACCCTCTGGGGGAAGAACCTTCTCCTGATATCCATCCCAAACTTTCCCTGACACAGCTCCAGCCATTTCCTTGGGTCCTGTTCCTGGTCACCAGAGAGCAGAGATCAGTGCCTGGCGCTTCAGCTCCCCTCATGAAGAAGCTGCAGACCAGGGTGAGGATTCCCTCAGTCATATACTGTTTCCTGTCTTGAACATGCTGGCTGATCCTTATGTATCACAACTCTGCTCAAAGCTCTTCCATTTTTTTCAGTTTAACCCATCACTTTGACATGTTGGTAATAATGACTTCTACACACAAACTATCTGCTCTGCCGCCAAGACCTGTCTCCCTGGCATTGCACTTCACACTTGTCTCCACCTCCATGCAGTGATATCTCCTAGTGTTGGGTCATTCAGAAATCCTAGGTGTCTTTGAAGTTATCTGATATTGATGTTGTATTTCTTTTACCTCTTACAGGATTTGGTCACAGGCTTTGGAAAGTCAATGTGTGTCCTCTGTAGAATAGCACAGCCAGCTACTGCTTCATCATGTTTTTTTAGGTCCTAGGT
Source organism: Corvus cornix cornix (assembly GCF_000738735.6). Taxonomy (NCBI): domain Eukaryota; kingdom Metazoa; phylum Chordata; class Aves; order Passeriformes; family Corvidae; genus Corvus; species Corvus cornix. The sequence goes on along the minus strand of NC_046357.1, from coordinate 22,407,166 downwards.
TATTTCATACAATCACAGAATGGTTTGGGTTTGAAGGGACCTTGCAGATCATCTTGTTCCAGGGGCAGGGACACCTTCCACTAGACTAAGTTGCTCAACCTCCTTTGTTCTTTCTAGCAGACAGATGACAGATACCACTGACCTGTTGCTGTCTCTGCACATGAACGTCCTTTGTGAGGATGTTGAACCCCTCACACACATTCAGAGACCTTGAGGGAGATGTTCTTGCACTGAAGCCTCAAATCCGCACGGGGCTGACAGCCATTTGTACCTAACTGCTAATGTCCAAAATATGCTGAGCTATGTGGTTTGAGAAACTTGTGGACCTGGAGTGAGTCCAGAGGCAGCCACGGAGATGCTCCCAGGGCTGGAGCCCCTCTGCTCTGCAGCCAGCCTGGGACAGCTGGGGGTGTTCAGCTGCACAAGAGAAGGCTCCAGGGAGACCTCACTGAGGGCTTTCTGTACCTAAAGGGATCTTATAAAAGAGATGGAGAGCCACTTTTTACACAGCAGATAGTGGAAGAACAAAGGGGAATGGTTTTAAACTAAAAAACGAAAGATTTAGATTAGATTTTTAGGAAGAAATTCCTCCCTTTGAGGGTGGGGAGGCCCTGGCACAGGGTGCCCAGAGCAGCTGTGGCTGCGCCTGGATCCCTGAAGTGTCCAAGGCCAGGCTGGACGGGGCTTGGAGCAACCTGGGATAGTGGAAGGTGTCCCTGCCCATGGCAGGGGGTGGAATGAGATGAACTTCCAACCTTCCAACCCAAATGACTCTAGGATTCCGTGATTAATTAATAGGATCTAGCAATATCCAGCTTTGGAGTCAGGGATTGAGTTTTGCAGCCTGTTTTACTACATCAAGTACTATTTCACAGAATTATAGAACAATTTGGATTTGGATTTGGAAGAGACCTTTAAAGGTCACCCAGTCTAACTCCCCTGCCAAAGGCAGGGATATCTTCAATGAGATCAGGTGTCTGAAAGCTCTGTCAAACCTGACCTTGAATGTTTCCAGGGATGGGGCATCCACCACCTCTCTGGCTAACCTGTGCCAGTGCTTTATCACCCTCATCAAAAAAACTTCTTTCTAATATCCAGCATAAATCAATGCTCTTCCTGGAGGTGCAGGTGTGTGGCTGGGAGTTCTTTTTAGAGCAGATACACATCCTGCCTGGCTGCCTTCTCCACAGCCACCCTGCTTCTCAGGTAACTTCTGGGCTCTGGGATTTGCAGCCCAGATGTTGCCTTCTTCCATTTGCTTTCTTCCTCTTGCTGCTTGCAATTTCCTTTCCTAGAGAAAGGTTTATGCAATGTTGGATTTGTGGGGGTGCGTGTGTGTGTGTGTGTGTGTGTTAGGGGCCCCTGGAGGAACTTGCCAACTTTTTGACTGATTTCAACCACACCTGAAAGAGAAGTAGAGCTTCTGGAAATACAAAGTCTATCGAGTTTCATGGCAAACAGCGGCTGCATTAGGAAAGACACATGTTGTTAAGTGCTCTGCCGGGGAGAAAGGCAGGGAGAGCTCAGCCCTTATCAGCACTGCTTGGCTTCCTTGGCAGTAGATAATGGCCAGGCAGCTGGCCAGCCAGAGCACACACATCCCTGAACCAGGCACGGCATGTGCTGCTCCAGACAGAAGGCCAACACAAGCAGGCTGCGGACATAGAAGGGAAATTTGGATGTATCAGGAATCAGCCTTGGAGATAGGAGGAGAAGGAGCCATGAATCTGTTGCAGAGGAGAGGTGAAGGGAATGTCTGACGCAAATCCATATGAAAACTGAGCTTAATTAACTTGCTGTTCATAGAAAAAAAAATTTCTCTCTGAATGCAGTGAAACCTCCACAAAGCAAGTGCTGTGCTGGCTGAATAGCCTGTGCCTGTTTCCAGGCACAACATGACTGGAACACCTTATCTTTCAAAAACATGATGGCAATCTCTCAGATGCTCTGCTTTGTCTGCAGCAGGGGATCTTCTCCATTTCACTTCGCTGTTAATTTCACGACCAGCTTGAATCTCAAACGTTTGCAACTGGGTGAAAATGCTACAAAAAAATTAAGCCACATTTCTGCTTCAAGCTGGAAAGATCCAAACACAAAAGAGGCAAGAGGTGGATTTTTGTGAGTCCACATGTACCATTCTGTAGAAGGGCTAAATACTGTGAGGTGTCTCACCTGGCTCCCGGGAATACCAGCCCTGTTGAGATGGGACCTGTGCCCAAGACACTGAATCATAACACCTACATCACTCAGTGCAGAAACCCTTCCAGTCTAGAAGATGAGCATGACTATGGGGAGACAACTGCTATGTTAGGGAGATGTGACCTCAGGTGTACAGGAAGAGGCTTGAAGTGGAGATATATAATAAGGAAAAGTATCAAAAAGGGAAAAGCAATAAACCAGAGGATCTCCAACAGACTTACAGCAAACCTTCTCACCCCCAAAAAAACCCATTAAACTCCCACCTTGTGGCTTCCCACTCACAGAATCATAGAATGTTAAGGGGTTGGAAGTGACCTTAAAGTTCATCTAGTCCTGACCCCCACTGCCATGGGCAGGGACACATTCCACTAGAGACCAGGTTGTCCCAAGCCCCATCCAACCTGGCTTTGAGCACTTCCAGGTTTGGGACATCCACAGCCTCCTTGGGCATCCCGTCCCAGTGCCTCACCATCCTCACAGCAAACAATTTCTCTCTAATATCTACCCTAAATTTCCCCTCTTTCAATTTCTACCCATTCCCCTTTGTTCTGTCACTGCAGTTCCTGACAGAGAGTCCCTCTCTGGCTTCCTTGTGGGCCCTTTTGGATACTAGAAGGTGCTGTGAGGTCGCCATGCAAACTTCTCTTCGCTGGGTTGAACAGCCCCAGGGAACCTGCTGGGCATCACTGCAAGGGTCTCTGCACACAGAACAGCCATGGGTTTCACAGACTGACGGGTGCCCAGACATGCACTGGCAGGCAACAGGCTCTGATTCCTTTGTGGTAACCCTAGGCCCCTGCTTAGGCACAGGTATTTGGTAACCTTTCACCATCACCACAGGATGGGTGGTTAAAGCTTTGCAGAGTCTACTGAAGGCAGCAGCTAAAAGAAAAAAAAACAACATGTGAGGGGAAACTGCTGTGTTAAGACTTACTGAGTTTGGGGGGCAGCCCGGCGTGGGTGCAGGCAGCAGAGGGAGGTTGGGAAGGCTCCAGGGCTGCCTCATGTCCGTCTCACACCTCGGGACCCCTGGCCTGGAATGTTGTGCCATTGCGGGAGATGGAGCTTTGGGCAGTTTGAATCTATTTAGAACCACAGAATCGTTTAAGGTGGAAAAGCTTTCCAAGACCAGCGAGTCCAACTGTGACACCGGCACTGCCAAGGCCACCACTAGCCCATGTCCTCAAGTGCCACACGTGGCTTTAAACCCTTCCAGGGATGGGGATGCCACCAGTGCCCTGGGCAGCTGTGCCAGGGATGGACAACCCTTTCTACGGCGGAATTTTCCTCATTATCTCCAACCTCAACTTCACCTGAGGCTGTTCCCTCTCATCCTGTCCCTGTTCCCTGGGAGCAGAGCCCGACCCCCCCGGCTGCCTCCTCCTGTCAGGGACTTGTGCAGAGCCACAAGGTCCCCCCTGAGCCTCCTTTGCTCCAGCCTGAGCCCCTTTCCCAGCTCCCTCAGCCGCTCCTGGGGCTCCAGCCCCTTCCCAGCTCCGTTCCCTTCCCTGGACATGCTCCAGCCCCTCCATGTCTCTCTTGTCCTGAGGGACCCAGAGCTGTCCCCAGCACTGGAGGTGCCTCAGCAGTGCCGGCAAACGGGGGCGATCGCTGCCCTGGTCATGGTGTCACACTACTGCTGGTATAAGCCAGGTGCCATTGCCCACCCGGGCAGGCCCCAGGCGGTGTCCAGCGGCAGTTCCTGCCGGGAATCGATGCACTTTTTCCCGGCTCGCACCGTGCCCGCCGCGGAAGGATACGGCTCCGGGGCGCCGCACTGCGGTTGCGCTGCTGCAGCTCACCCAAACCTCCGATGCTCCCCGATCAACCTCCCGCAGCGAGCGCGCGGGGCTGTGATTGGCAGCCCATCCAACCAATGAGTGCCGCGACCTCGACCAGCCTCCCTTCCCCTCACGCCTGTTTCTTCCACGCCCCTTCCCTTATCTCTTTTTTTTTACGCTGCGGGCATTCCATTGGTGATTTTAACTGCCAATCAAAGACTTGGACCAATTGCCGCCCGGCTCCTTAAAGAGAGGATAAGCGAGGCCAATGGGCGACTTCTCCGCCCAGCGGCGGGGGCGGGGCGGCGTGGGGGGCGGGCCCTCAGAGGAGGTAACGCTGAGGGAAGAGGCGGCGGCCGCACAGCACTCGGGGAGACGGAGGAGGAGAAGGAAGGGGAGAGGAGGAAGAAGGAGAGGAAGGAGCGGTGGCTCTTGGCGGATCCTGGTGGCTCCCGGTAGGTGCTAGTGGGTGCCGGGTCCGGGTCCCTGCTCCACGGGCAGGGTCGCTCCGCTGGCGCTGCGCGGGCCGTGGGGAACCGTCCGGGCCTGGTCCTGGCGGGGCCGGGGGCACCTCCCTACGCCCTCGTCCCTTTTGTTGTGTTGGGACCCGAGCTGGGTTACCCCGCTCCCGCCGGCATAACCCCCGGGCTGGGGTGGGAGGGCCGCGCTGTGCCGCCCGTGTGTATGTGTGGGTGAGGGGAGGGGGGAATAAAGAAGTTGTGCTGCTCCTTCTTCTCTCCCCCGCTCCTTCTCTCCGTTCCCGGTGTGTTCTCCTTGCAGGGGTCTGCAGAATATTTCGAACTGGAAGGGACCCGCGAGGATCATCGCGTCCAGCTCTTAGCCCTGCACAGGACACCCCCATGTGCCTCCTGGACGTGCAGTCAGGGTTAGGTGTGCCAAACTCCGTGGAGTTCTGGAGGAGAAAGTTAGGAGCAATGTGGGGTGAGGAGTTGTGTTTGGAGCTAGGAGTTTGCGTTTGGGATTGCGAGGCTTCTCCTTAGCCTTTTGTCTGTCCCCTCTCCTTGTCTGCAGAGCCGCGGGTGTAAAATACACACAGCCCGCCTGAGATAGGACTTGAGATTACTGGTTTTATTCACGCCTTTAATGCTGCAGCAACCTGTGTGTTGTCAGAGGGCACGGTTAGGTGGGATACTGGGGAGAAATTCCTCCCTGTGACGGTGGTGAGGCACTGAAACAGGTTGCCCAGAGAAGCTGTGGCTGCTCCCTCCATCCCTGGGTGTTGTTTGTAAACAAACATAACCTGGTTGGTGTCTCATCTGTCTCGATAAGTGCACGGGGCAAGTTGTGTCGTGATAAGGGCAAGTAGTTGGTGTTGTTGCTGTAGAGTTGTGGAGTTCCTGTTTGTAGTTTGGTTTTTTTTCATTTTGTGGAGAGTCGAGGGGAAGAGAAGTGCAATACAGCGTGGTCTTTTAGTCTTCACTCTGCGGAAATAAAAGAAGGCAAAAAAGTGTGTGAATGAGTGAAGAGCTCTTGTGATGATTGTGGAGAGCTGTTGAACAGCTGGGATTCAGGCTGCAGGCTGGTCTTGTCTTTTTGGTTGTCCATCACAGTTTCTGACTGAAAAGAACCCAACATGTGTGTTGTGCTTTTTTCAAATGCTTTGCGAGCAGGATAACATTAGGGAAAATTTTACTTACTGGGCTTACCAAAACAAGTATCCCCGAAAAACTGCAACCTCTGTGTATTGTGTGTGGAGCTCATGCTATCACAGTCCACAGGCATAAACGAGTTAGATTCCATGGGTAGCAAGAGGTTTATAATAACAGCGTGTTAGGAGACCGCAGGTAACAGCAGGATTGTCTTTTCTGAAGTGTTCTCTCTTAGCCCGGAGAGCAGTACTTTCAGGCTGATTCATGACATTATTTCTGTGGGGGCTGGACTCTGTAGCGCGGGACTGATTAGTCCTTGCTCTGTTCTCTAGGCTGGAGAAGAAACACCCTCTGGTTGAGGTGAGAGGCCAGCAGAGCGAGGTTGCTTGTTTAGCTTTTCTCGTGCTTTGTCAAGGTGTTGGCGTGTGAGCAGGTTGTTTGTGTGCTTGTTCTGAGGCGCAGCTTTCAAATTTCTAATGTTTACAAGCTCCAGCGAATTCGAGGGGCATGAGAATGTGAGTAAAGGAGGTGTTTGTGAAGTCCCTTCCCCCCTTTGCTTAGCACTATCATGATGAAAGATAACATTAGTTACAAATGCCTTTAAGAAGGGGAAGGGGAGGGTCTTTTTTAAGGTGGCTTCTACTTAAAGATGAGTCTGAGCACATATTGAACATCATATTGGGGTGTTGAGAAGAGTAACCTGGCAGCTGATTGTTGTTCTGCAGTTGTGTGGGTCAGATACACCAACAGTCACCAAAATGAGTGTAAGTGTTTGAAGATCCAGTTTTCTTTATTGAAGAGGCTGGACGTGCGTGATAGAGTCTTGGAGAAGAACTCATTGGCTTTCCTGAGGTTCTGTTTAACGGTAAAAGAAACAGCACAGTTGAAAAAAATGAGGTTAAAAAATTGGTCTCTGAACTGTTCTCTTGTTTTCTTCCACCCAGCAGCTACATTCACCAAAAAAATCAAATATGCTGGAATTGCACAGCAAATCTCCAAATGAAAGGCTGTCCCTGGGTCCTCCTCCATCTTCCTGTTCCACTTGATCTTTCAGAAGTCTTGAGCACCAGTTGATATAATTGAGTTTATTGGAGCTCAAAAAACCTCCCTGCTACTGAGAACAACTTTAAAAAACAAACCTTGTTTCCATCTCTCTAATCCCTTTCCCACAAAAGTACTGGGAGAACAGGCTTTGTAGTAGGTTCTGGGTAACAATGAATCTGAGCTCTGCTTGAGACTGAAGCAAATTCCTAAGTTTTGTTTGTATAAAGAACAGTACGCAAAGTTTTAATTATTATAAAAAGTATTCCAGAGTTTTCAAATGTATTCAATGCTGCCTTAATGGTTGTGCATGTAAATGCCCTGTAATTGAAAGCATCCATTTATGGGCCTGACTTGCTAAGTGAGCTGTAAATTCTGCTTTTCAGATTGGATTTAATGACTTTTATCATAAAGCCATAAACTGGTTGTGAACTGTGCCGAGAGGCAAACAATACCTAAGCTTACTTTGCCAAAATATTTGTAATTGTTGATTTGTTAAACTGAATTGCTGCAGGTCATGCGATGGGATTAGGTTTTTGTAATAGAATGGAGAGTATGGGCAGCCCTGTGCTCAATACTCTCTGGGCTAGAAGAAATTGGCTACTGCAGAAAACCTTCCTAAACATTCCTCTCCACTTCCAGTAACAGAAGCTCCGATGCAAACAGCAAGCCTTCATTCCAGATGACTTTTTACTCTGATTATGTGTTTGACAGCTACTGTGCGAATTAAGACAAAGCAGAGACTGCAAGAGAGCAGCTTCTGGGTCTCCCATCAGCTTAGTCTGGGGCTTGAGTTTGGTTTAAAACACTGGAGCATAAGAGTTTAACATCAGATACATGGCACAGTGGAACCCTGCTTATCAAGGGGGTGGGGGGATGGCTTGTTTGTAGTAACACTAGGCCTGTATTGAAAGCGAACTCATGTTAACTAATTGTTAAATGCTAAGCTATAAACTGAAACAGGTACCTAGGTAACTGATAGCAGTTCTGTGAATATTCCTGTCAAATTTAGCCCAGGAGTATTTATTTTCTAAAATAATGAAGCTGACACTTGCCTGTTGCACATAGAAAATTTTAGTCAAAATTAATGAGGTGAGAAGGGCTAAAGTACTGTGGTTTGGAGTGCTTATTCACTGCTTTTCTGGGGCTGTTAATGTCCTTTGAGTTTTAAGAAGCAGTACTCTGATGTTCTTCGTAATACTAAATAAGTGGAAGAATTTTGCATCTTTGTAGAGACAGGTGGATTGGCCAACTGCAGTTGTGGTAATTTTCCTCTTCTGCAATTCTAAGAGAGTTGCTAAAATACATTCGTCCCTCCAGTAGTTTAATCAAAGGTCAGTAAAATTAACAACTCTTCCTTCTCGTGTCTCCTGTTGCAGGCAATTTTTGTGTGCCGTGAATTCATGTGTTAGATGGAGTGCTAGTTTTTTAATAGCAATACACCTTTTCATTACTGCATTTGGCTGCAATTTGAGGTAGCTGTTAGTAATTGAAGAAAAATCTACCTTCCCAAGCTTTTTTAAGATCATGATCATGCTTATTTAATTTAGTATATGAGAAATTTGAGTTTTCTCATTTGATTCATAAATGAACTTCGTGGAGTGAGCAAGAGGGAAAGAATACACTGTCATAATAGGTGAGTAATTATGTTTTCAATGAATACAGTTATGTCGAGTTTCAAGATGCATTGCAATACTAGAGCATGGTAAACTTAAAAATGTGTAAATAGAGTCTCTGTAGAGGCATGTTTCAATTTATCACTCTAAAGCTGGCCCAGAGGAGGAAATCCCTTTGCTCCTCCTGCCCTCCAAGATCACAAGCATCATGCCTTGAACTTCATCAGCCTGTGTCAAAACAGAACCTTGGTCTTGCCCCTCAGAGCTCTGGTCTCTGAGCTGAGCTGGCCAGAGCTCCTTGGGAGGGGAACTCCTCAGAGCCACCCCCCTTACTGGCTAATTGGCTGAAAACCTAAATGAGTCTGAGGACATTACTCAGTAGGGGCTGATCTCCCCTTTCCTCAAAGAAAAAACCAAAACAAACCCTACCACCCAAACCCCAGTAAGGGAATACTGTCCTACTCTGACCTGAGTATGAGGAGGTAAGAATGAGCACCATATCGCTTTTTTTTGGTGATTGTTCTTCCAGAAAGGTATCACAAAACCAGGTATCCATTATTCATTTGTAGGAAATGAAATAATTGGCCCTTTTGGAATCCTGAAAAGCAGTTTTTGGAGGAGTGGTGGGTGCAGAAGACTTGTCTGTTCCACCAAGTGATTTAAGCTAGAGTGTGTTGTCTAAAATGGAAGAGACTGACTTTTGATTTTAGTTTGAAGTTCATACTGAATGCAGGTGCATGTTGTGCACTTGGTGAAATTGATAAAGAATCTTGTCCAGCTTCCAGGATTAATGAAAAAATCATTGCCTTTAAAAAAATCTCAAAAATGGGACTAAAATAGGGAGGAAATAAGCTTGTAGACTTTCTCTCAAATACCACAAATTATTTTCCTCGATCTTCTTTCCTTGGGAGCTTAACTTCTGTCCTCTTTATTCCAGAAGAGCTCTTAAAAATGAGATTTCTGTAAGCCAGAATACTTCTAGTAAAACCAGGAGAGATCAGATTTCTTTATTTCAAGTTTAAGATGAATAAGCAGACTGATATGAAATATGTTGCATAAGGCTTTAGAATAAATTAGCCAGAAATCACTTGATATTTTTGGTAGCACCAGTGTGTTTATAGTATGTTCCAGACACTCAGGAAAGGAAAATTTCCCTTGAAGACTTTAGTCTGCTAGCGTGCTGCCCTTAAGGTTTTCTTCATCTTTTATGCTTAGTTATTGCTGGGATCATGGGCTTAATATTTAATACTCGTTCCAGAGAACCACAGTAGAATGGAATAATAGCAGACATGACTCAAACTTTGACTTTAGAAGTTGCCAACTATGACAGTGTTTGACCAACTATAGAAACATGTGTGCATCAGGGAGCAGAGATATGCTGCGGGGGCAGAGATGAAACAAATACCACCAAAGTTAGGCAATTTGTAGCTTTTCCATTCTTAATCTGTTGGGAGTAACAGCACATGCTTTCTGTGTTCCAGCAATCTAAAGGAAGTTTTGTACCTTTCTGGGTAACAGGGAGTACTCCCTGAGTATCCAAAGCTGCAGTTTGAAGACACAGTCCAGAGATGGACTTGGGATGGAAAGGGATGCAGTGGAAGTTTTCTGCTGTGGAACACACTGCTGACTTGGTACTACTAGTTCAACTACAGTTGAGCTTGGAAAGGGATCTTGAAAATCTCCCTACGGTTACCCACTGAGTCCCTGAATCTCAGTGTATTGTAGTGGATATTGGAGATAGTACAGAGGAAGGAAAAAAAGATCAGATTTGGCCCATGCCATTGCGCCTCAGTAAAGGAGAGCAAAAGGGAGATGGTGCAAAGAGTAAGTGATGGGGAAGCACCTCTGAGCTCCTTTTAAAAGCAAAGGCTGTGAGTACGCAGCTTTTTGAGGCGGTTGGCTGTAAACTACAAGAGAATCACAAAACATTTTAAGTAAGAGGGGACATTACATATTCAGCATGTATTTAATCTGAGGCCGTTTCAGCAATGTGGAAATGTTTTTTGCAGCATTGGTAAAAATTGTTTTCTGTGTGTGTTTCGGAGAAGAACATACTTTATTTTTTTTTTTAGCAGATAAAGAATGTGTACCAGGCAAAAATCTAGAGGAGCATTTTTGGCAAGAGGCAAGTGTCAGCAGCGGCAATGTATGCAATTATTGTTCTTTAGGAGATCAAAACTTCTGTTACTGTATCCATTTGAAGGTAGAAGGTATAATTGATGAATAGAAATGGGATGTGCTGATCAAAAATGAGCTTTAACAGTGGCTCCTAAACCCGTTAGTATAAACAAAGTGTTTCTGGTACTCTCTGGGTGGGTACAGTTAGAACCCAGCACAGGTGTAGGGCTCCATATTTTTGTTTGAGCTCCTGACAGATGTTCGGCAGCAGACATACACACCCTGCCTTCTATCTCCAGTTTTTCATGAGGTGTAAATGTCTTTGTACTTTAATATGGCCAAAGGGATAAGTGCAAAGATAACCTTAGGCTGATACTTTTTTTTCTATGGTCCTTAGATTAGTCCTTATGCAGTGTCTTCAAGTACTTGTAATTTAATTGAAGAAGTAAAGTTTTCATGCTTGGCATCTGTCCAGAGGAGCATCCCAAGCTGGGTGAGCTGTGTTCAGATAGTTTCTTTGTGACAAGAGGCTGAGAGCCCTCTTATTTGAGGGAGGGACGTGATTTAAGTGTACAGAATCATGAAGCTTGCAGACCAGATGAGTATCAATGGTTCTTCAGCAAGGTGTGCAGTGGTAGAACAAGAGGGACTTTCTTAAACTAGGAAGGGAATAAATTAAATTACTAAAAGCAGTTCTTTTAACGGTGGACAGTTAAATACTAGTGCAGTCTGCCACAAGAGGTTGTGGAGGCATGTTCAAAAGGTGTTTCTAGTTGGGTTTGTGGACAGAAAGTCCATAAATTGCTGCTGATGGGAATAAGTAGCAATGTAGCCTTTAATTTTGTGTTGTAACAGTTTAAATTGCTGAAGCATTATGAGGAGGGTGGGCTACAGAAAACAGCCAGATTCACGTGCTTTCCTTGAGTAGCATGTCCTTTTGCCACCCTTGGAGCCATTGGAGCACTAGGCTGGGTGCGCCATTGCTGCTTCTTTGTTGCAAAATGTGCATTTATCCGAATTGCTCGTAATTCAGTCCAGTCATGCCTTGCAGTTTGCACTGTCTTCTCTAGGCTTGGTGCAGAGTGCCTTTTTTTCATAAATTAAGCTGTCTGAAATACTCTCATGTGAGTACTCATCACAACTGGCTGAAGTATTAAGCTGAATGAAGTCCTGTCCTACTTGTGTCACATTCTCTCTGCTCACCCGTTGAAAGATACAGGGCCACTACTGGAATAACTTACTGAAATTCTTATTGATAACTCCTGGCAAATCCCTGACACGGCAAAACAATAGCTAGAAGGAAGAAGTTAGTTTAAGCCTCCCAGACTCCTTGTCTGCAGCTGTGGTGTATGTTATGTTTTTGTTAAATAGCTGCTAATCTGCAAAAATCATTGTTATAAAGGGCTGGCTCTTCAAATGTGTGCCTTGGTGTTTTGGGGTTTCTTACAGCTAATTTTCATGGAGGTAGCAGATCAGTTTGTGCTTTTTGACATCTTTTGCAGAAGATGGATGAGCAGCTAGATCTGTAAGGCAACTGTATAAAATTAAGTATGGTATCTGGAAACTTCTGATTAGTTAGGTCTGAGCCTACGGTGTTTTGTAAATGTGAAAAGAGATTTTTAAAAAAAAATTATTTTCCTCTGAGTATGTCAAAATAATGAGAGTTCAAATACAGAGAAAAACTGAAATGTATGGAATTTTGAAATGCTTTCCCGCTCTAAGACTTAAGTCACTCAATGTGCATTTGAAGCCAAAAGGCAAATCTTTGTTTAAAAAAAAACAAAAAACCAAACCAGACTACAAAAAATTACGTATCATTCTTAAGGGAGAGAATACTGCAAAATTGAGTACCTCATCACAGGGAGTATTATAAAGCTGAAAAATTGGATAAAAGTTTTGAGAATGTTTGGAGGGCCTGGAACAATAGGCTCTGAAAGACGCTATTTACCACCTTGGTGGTAAATGAGACCTTTCTGAAGTCTGCGTTTTTTAAGGCTGACAGTCAAAGGAGTATTCTGTGGCACTGAAAGGTGTCAAATTTGAAACTAAAGAACAGGAAATACTCAGATAAGGATAAGAATTGGTGTGTGGGTCAGCAATGATTGTGCTACTTGATTGCCTACATCTGTCAGCACTGAATTTAATGTTCAGATATTACACCATCAATTGCTACTCTTTGAAACAGGATCTTGAAAGCCAAAGCGGTTGTCTCCTTTAGTTCAGTCTTTCTGAATTTCTTGTGTGTGCTTCTGAAGCACCCAATGTTGGCCTTGCTGAAAGGTTGAAGTCTTTTTATAAAGCTCACAGTGACTGCTGCTCCATGTTTTAGAAACCAAGTGTGCTTCTTCAACCAGTGGAGGCCATGCAAGCTTGCCTGTTTAATCTCTGGAGCTACTTGGTGTACTCATTAGGGGTCTAATGTGTCTCACTGCTGGACCCTCAAATGGTTCAGAACATGTCAGGCTGCTTAATTTGGCTTTGTTACCAAAATGATTGAATTTAAAGCACATTTGCAGCTATGCAGTCAACACTAGCACTTCAACTGAAGTCCAGGGCTAGAGTTCTCTTTCCACACTCCTGTAACTCATCTGACATCACCTGTAGTACATCAGTACCATGTGTGAGCAGCTTGTTAGCTTAAAAGAATTAACTTGGCAAAAAACCCACAAAATTGATCGGTTTTTACTCCAACCTGGCTGAATTTTTGTGGAAGACCATTAACAATGGTGCTGAGGTGGTGGTGCCACAGGAAAGAAAGGAAGCAGAAGTGGGCTTCCTGTGGCAAGAAGCTGTTGTGTTGGTTTGACTCCTTATGAAACTGTACCCTGAGTGTCCTTGTCAGTGTTTCATTAAAAATGTCTATTCAGTTTATTTTTCTTGTTTGCTGTAGCCAGGCCTCCAATGCAATGCTTTTGCAGTCAGCAAAACCTGCAGTTGGAGTTACTGAGAACAATTTGGTAATAATGTAACATTATTGGAAGAATGAAAGTTCTTCATAGTCTTGTGTGAAAATAAATGCTTTGACTTTTTAACAGGGTCTCTACTGACAAAAAAAGTGCAACAGTTTAAAACTGAGAGAGAGGGTTGATCTGGGTTGGGTATAGGGAAGAGATTCTTGCCTCTGTGGGAGGTGAGGCCCTGGCAAAGGTTGCCCAGAGAAGTTGTGGCTCCCCCATCCCTGGAGCTGTTGCAGGCCAGGTTGAATGGAGCTCTGAGCAGCCTGGGATAGTGGAAGGTGTCCCTGCCCATGGCAGAGAGTGCAACAAGATGATTTTTAACAGTCCCCTCCCAAACCACTCGGTGATTCTGTGATTTAGGATGGAGTATTTGGAATGACTTGCATAAAATTATCAGTGTTGGTCTTGGTCCCTGTTAACTGGAACCTCTGTCTCCTTGACCCCAGAAAACTACATTGCTTGGTTCAGTCATATTTTTGGATGGTCTGAGAAACTGGTTTATGGAAGTGTAATTTATTTGAAACTGAAATGTTATGCCTACTGAATGTTCTGTTTTGTGGAAGCTGCAAAGTTATGACTTAAAGTTACCTGTAGAATATAATCTAGTGTTTGTTGACTTGACCCTCACTGAAACTGCAAAAATGTGACAAGGCATAAATTAGCCATGAATGCTGTAGCCTGAATTACCTCGAATCACGCTGTTGTGCAGGTGGGAGACTTCAGTAAGATGAAGTTGGTATATTTTGGATAGATAGGGGGAGTGTGCCCGTACAGGTTGGAGAGGCACGTAAGCTGCCTTCAAAGCTCAAATCAAGTAGCCTGAAGGTAGCACTAGCTTTTAGCGAAAACAAGGTATTTTCTGCTGACTGAACTAACTTACACAGCTTGGGAATATGGGAACTTTCTGGAGTTCAAATACCCATTTGTTGCCTGGCGATAGGATCATTTTAGACTTCAAAGCTATGCTTCCATCTGTAGGCCCATTAATGTCCTTGAGCAATTTCTAACAGCTGTCTGCCTGTTGATTTCAGGTATTTTATTTTAATACCTAAAACTGGCCTAATGGAAGCTGCAAAAGCAAGCTGCCTTTTTTCTAAGTGGCTATCATTTCTCTTTCAAATGATTTGAAGTGCATATTGCAGTGAATGCTAAACATAGCCCCAGTTTCAGCATCCCTTTTAATATTTCATTTTATATTAATATCCTGATCAGGTAGTTATACTGAATGAAAGGCTATCAAAATTGAAAACAGACAGTTCTACTACGCTGGTGCCTGTAAACTAAGATTTTAACTATTCCTTTAATGAATTTTGAAAGACTTGATTTTAAGGGCTGCCAGTTGAGGGAATTCATTATCTGTAGGCCATTGAATTTTAGAGGGGAATAGGCTTATTACCAGACTTAGAGGGAATTTGAAATTGGTGTCCCCCATGGAACAAAAATTGGTAGTTATTTAAAACAGGACAAAATGAGAAAAGGTTTGCGAAATGGCTGGCTGTTGGAAGATTTCTGTCAAGCCATAATGACTAAATGACCTTCCAAACACAATTTTGCCTGCTCAATTAATTTGGAGATGGGCAGAACGTGCGTATATATGTGTGTAATTTGCCTGTCACTTGTGGAAAATATTAATAGATTACTTAAACCAGCTAGCCTAGGTGCAAAGCTAGACTCAAGTTACCTTCTGTGTTTGCTGAAGTTTGCTTTAGTCAGGAAAGACTTGAGAAAAAATTAAATTTCTATTGCAACAGTAATCTTGGTCTGTGTTAGCTGTTGAAGAGTCTACAGCGCACTTGATCTTTATTCATGAAGTACCTAACCGTGATACAGACTACTTCTGAGCTGTTTATCTGTGTTTTATTTTGGGATGCAGTGTCCTGTGACATTTGGCAGTGAAAGGTCCTAATGGAGATAGGTATTTGTTTCATGTGAAACCTCACTGCTAACGTGTCTCTTGTTTTTGTTTGTGTTTTTAGGCGTCAGACGGGAATCTCCATTTTATTGCTTGCTGAGTGCTCTGTCTGGTGAAAGTCATGTCGTCCATATTGCCATTCACTCCACCAGTTGTGAAGAGACTTCTGGGGTGGAAGAAATCCGCTGGTGGCACTGCAGGGGCTGGTGGTGGTGAGCAGAATGGTCAGGAGGAGAAGTGGTGTGAAAAAGCAGTGAAAAGCTTGGTCAAGAAGCTAAAGAAAACGGGACAGCTGGATGAGCTTGAGAAGGCAATTACCACTCAGAATTGCAATACAAAATGTGTGACAATACCAAGGTAAGTGCTGTTGTGTTTGAGATTGTTACAGACACTTAGGAAATGACTAAATGGATGCTCATACCTCCTGTGGACAAATGACTAGAAAAACAGTTGCATGCTTTTGATTCTTTAAAATTATGTGAAACCTGTATTGGATTTATATAGTGCTTACTTATAACTGAGTCACATGCTTTGTGAAGTCACAATTTCTTTACATTTCAATTTTCATTGCTGTGTAGGTTCCTGTTTGTCTGTATTCTGGTGATGTTTAACACTGCTCTTAGTTCTTAGCACTGCCTTATGCTTTTATTTAATAACCCTGTCTATACTTGGGGAGGGGGGCATACTTGAGGCAACACTTTCACTTTAAAAAAAACCCAAAAGACTAGTTTTTCCTTGGTCAACACTTCAGTCATCTAATTATTTTCAGTTATATCTGCTAGTTTAAATTTTACAAGCTGCCTCCATTCCCCCTTTTGACGGGAAATTTTATCTTTGGAGGCAGGTTGTCTGAAGACCAGCTTATTTACTGTAATTATTGTTATCATTTAATGAAAACACTTTTGTTTAATAACTTGGGGTATTTCTAGAATTACTCTTCTGCTCCTGATACATATAAACATTTAGATGAACAACTTGCATTCTACCCCTTTGACTTTCCCAGCTTAATTCATAGCAACTGCTGTGCGAGAGCAAGGGTTATGTTTGTAAGTATAATGCAGTCTGCTCTTGATTCATGTTGCACTGAAATCCCACTGGGGTGCCAGGCAAGCTCATTGTGTGTGACAGAAGTATCAAATCACTTCACAGGTGTGGTTTTTCCCTGAAAAAGTTAGAGGATCTCACTTTTCCGGGCATTCGACACTAAAATTATTTATAGGGAAGAGGAACTACATCTGGTATATGAACTTCATTTCTGTATTAGCACATTCATCCCAGCTCCTTTTAAACTTCTTATTAATCATAGTGCAAACTAGATTTGACTGATGTCACTAATGATTCTGTATATCAAATGTGTTGTAGCTGTTATCTGATAATGGTTTCAGCATTCTGTTTCAGATTTGACACAGCTGTCTGGGAAGGTCATGAGTATGCCCTGAATGAATGACTACTTTAATTCTTTTTTTTTTTTTTCTCTATTCTGTTCACCTTTTGTTTCTAATGCTGCCCTCTGCTTGTATTTTCTTCCCTAGAATATACCCAAAATTTTCTGTCTTTCCCTTCTGCTTTTTTCCATTTGCCAGATGGAAACAATCAATTAAAAAACATTAGCACTTTCTTATCTTAGTGTATTATCAGCAGACTAAGATTGGAACCTGTAAGGTTATATATTTCTTGAGATGACTTTATGTATTTAGCAAGTCTTTACTGTGACTAAGATGAAGTGCTTAATTGGAAGGTGTTACATGACAGAAGTTAAACACACTTGATATAAAATGTGTATCTATGTTCTAGAGCTTTTGGATTTTCTAAAGCTCTCCTGCAGGGACACTGGAGCAGTAGATATTGCTACCTCAGAAGAACAGATGTCTACACTGAATTTTGTTAGAAGATACAAACAATATTCTAATACATCATTATTTTTGAGTAGACTCTAGTCTGCTATGAGTATGCCTGCATAACTGTTTGTGCTAAAGTAGACATAATAAATAATTCTTTAAAATGGAATACAAATGTTCTGGGACCAGCAGTTCTTGCTGTTCTTTATCCTCGACTCAGCTGTAAAAAGGACTGGACCTTGATTTTACTCCTCCTGAGTACCCGAGGAGTTAAGCCAGAAAGAGTTTTTCAAGTGATGTTGGCTATTATACAGGGTTTACTTTTAAAATAAAAAATGGCTTTGGCATTAAGGGGCAGGGTGATATCAGGGTCACCAGCAGTGCCATACAGAAATTTTGAATTTCATAGCTGGGTTTTGTATTGTTGATACTACTTCACTTTGACAGCAGTAGTCTGGGTTCCCAAGAAATAACAAACATCAACTCAGTACTGTAATGACTTCTTGGAGATTCTGTTCTTGGATTTAGTAAGTTAATGAAACCACTGCTTGAGACCCACTTTAATGAATGTCTTAAAGATCTGCAGATCAGCAGGGATAAATAATAAAATGCTGAATTTGAAACTTTTTTCCTTACTAGTCAGCAGGAAGTTTGTGGTGCCAAGCTGCTGAGATGCAGTTCTGATGTGACAGCTGGGCTAGCTTTCCAAATGTTGTTCTGCTTGGGGAGGGTTTTTGTGTGTGTTGGTTTTTTAGCTAGCTTTAGTCTTACTTAGTAATGCTCTTTTATTTGCTGTAGATACTGACAACCGTTGTGGGATGCTTCTGTTTGCCACTGTTGCATTATTCCCTCAAGAAAACTTCCAGTTGCAATTTCCCAAGTTTCTGGTCCCCTCGGAGATTTCCAGAGAGTTTGATACAGTGTTTAACTCTAGTATACTTTTTCATCTTTGAAACTTAAAGCATCTAAACTCCTACAGACTTTCTGCAAAACTGAGGAGCAGCTTGAACAAAAGTTGTGTTAAATCACCTACTCAGAAATCTGCATTTCTTACTGTGTATTATCAATAATCACGTGAATCAGGTTTGTTCTGCTCCTGTGCTGTTTGTCAAGGTGACTGCACACTAAGGGAGGCTGATCCTGTGTGTACTACACAAAAGCTGCTCATGTGGTAATTAACACAACTTCTTAGGAGACTAATGGAGGTTCTGAGAAAGCAGAAACAAACAGATGGAGTGGGTGTTGGCATTGCACAGCAGGACTTCTTAGCTCTCCATAAGTGGGTCAGTAATCTAGAGCAGAGGCTAAATAAGTACAGAAGTCCTTTTGACACCAGCCCTCTAAGTAATTTGTAGTTATCTCACTGAATCCTCCCAGCAAGCCAGTGGGATTCTAATCAAATAATCCCTATGTATTCTGAAACTAATGTTGGCACATGAGTTCACTTTTCTAGAATACATAATGAATTTGGTGGCATTTAAGAGCTTGTCTTCATGTTCTCCCTTGCAGTTTTGACATGGGCACAAGGTGCAGTCAGTGAAGAAACAGTGTGAGCATCCTTCTTCTGATGGAGCAGTTTCTTCCTTCTTAGCCTGGATTATTCTTTTGAATCATAGAATCTTAGAATAGTTTGAGTTGAAAGGAGCCTTAAAGATCATCTAGCTTCAACTGCTGCCATGGCCATGTGCAGGGGCATCTTCCACTAGACCTGGTTCCTCAAAACCCAGTCCATAAATGCTTTGTAACTAGTGACAGCTAAAATCCAAGCATTTAACGAACCAAACCATGCCATGTAGTGAATAATCAACTGGCATATTGGTAGTCTTATCTTCATTTAAAAAGTTGTTTCAGTGGTAACAGCACAGAGAATTGGAATCCAAAGTACAGAAACACAACTAGTTTCAGCATCCCAATATTTTGGTGTGATAAGTTAAGTGGTTTTTCTGTCTTAAAAAGAGTAAAGATACGCTTCATGCTTTATTTTTGCTTCTTTTAAATGAGACCAAAAACCAGTTGCTTTGCTAAAATGCCTGGTAATGTACAACTAATAAAAGAATTTAGTTGGGTCAGGTTTGGAATAATGTTGACTGGACTGTTGTAGTTCCTATTTTTGCAAAATTGGAAATAAATTTTTAAAAAACAGCTAGAGGAAGGGAAGCACTGAATTTGGACAAATTTTTTTGACATTAACAGCAGTAGTTATATTACAGTTATTATGTATAGTTGTTTTTGGTACTGTATGTGGAACAGTAGTTAACAGTTGAATCCCAGCTTTACTTCCTGCAGAGGAGGTAAATTTTACTGCTGCTTTATATTAAATTGCATCACAAATGCAGAGCAATGTGGAATGTTGATGTAAAGCAATCTGACAGATTTTTGGCTGAAGTAAAGTTTTAAAACCCCAATTTTCTGAAATAGCAGCTTAGAGATGTTCTTCTGGGGTGCTGGTTCCATGCAGGTGCTTCAGAGTCTCAGGTGAAACGCAGCAGTCGCTTCCAGAGCAGAGCGAGGGCTAATACTCCTGTCAAGCTCTTGCTTTTCAGCCTGCTTTGCCATTAGAGTTTTAGTATTATCTGGTGTTACATGTGCTCTCTTTCTGTCATTTTTAACATGAGGAGAGCATCTCTGTGCTGTGGCTTTTAGAAGCTTATTTTTGCTTGCTTTTCTGCAGCTTCCCAATTTTGACTTCTAGAATGAGAGTAACAATATAGATGATTTATGGAATTCACAGTCCACAGTTAGATTTCTAGAGCACCTGCATTCTACTTCCAATATGAGTTGAATTTTGGTTTTTTGTACCATTCAGAATCAAAGAAAAAACCCTGCTATGGGTTCCATGGTTTTGGGAATGTGGAAGATTGTGAGGGAGTGTTGGGAATGTGAAGCAGACAGCTACAAATGAAATGATTGGTTGGAATTACTGATCAGCTTCATTGACTTTGGTGTTTCTGTGAGTTTTTTAGGATGAAGTAGTAATATCTCAAGTGTTTTAAAGCCATACTTGTATGGCATTTACTTCATCCGGTAGTGAAGGCTGGTAATCTTTTTAACTGCTGCCATGGAATTGATCACACCCTGGTTCTGTTAGGGAAATAAGGTGTTGTTATTTAAGCATTGCATTCAGAATACCTTCTGATACTCTTTTCTAAAGAATATAAAATAGAGTAGCATATCTTGATTGCATCTGAAGGCTGTAATGTTTTTAGGTTTGGTTGTTGTTTGGTTAGGGGTTTTTTTTGTCAAGTAAATATCCATGTGACTTCTGAGCCTGAAAGACTGCTCTTCGTGCTGAAGTGAACAATGCTATTGACAATTGACTTCTTCTCTTAGACTTGCTTAAAGTATCAGGGAAATAAATCCAGTATATCTTAATTTTTTCCTGTATTTCTGATGTATTCTACAATGGCTCAGTACTTAAAACTGCAGAATCTGATGAGAATTTATCGAACACATGAAAATGAGGCCATTTGACATGATCAAAATCCTTTAAAAAACCCTGTGTTTCTCTATTATATAAATGTTATTCCTTTGATTGCCTGCCCTGCAGCCCTTTCCTCATTCCCTACAGTGAGTTAGCACTGTGGGTAAGACAGGGAGCCTAGGCATGGTTTATGGCATTTGTTAGAATTGTTTTCTGAAGGTTGGCTCTCTCTGTTAGTTACTCTGAGCCTCCATATGTGGAACTTACAGGTGTTGATATCAGTCTCTACACAAGAGTGTACACTGGGCAAAGAAATGCCCTTTTCAAAGATGGGACAACTGGCATGTAAATGCTGTTTGAAAACAAACAAATCTTTTAAAATTATAGCTTTTTGATGCCTTTTTCTTCACATAAATGAGTAAAAAGTAAATTTGGGTATAAAGAGCACAGTTCTTATTGGAAAAAAACCTCCTCTTCTAGCAGTTAGCATGTTTTCTTGGATTTCTTGGGAATATTTGGCAGGAAAGTGATGCATGCAGTAACCTAGTTTTAGGAATGCTTTTGATCACCAGTAGAGCAGAGCTGTCAAGCTGATGTGGCTTCTAGAATAGATTGTTTTCAGGCTTTAATATCTTTTCCCAAAATAGATTACTTCAGAGGACAGCAATACAGGTACTCCTTTGTTCATTCTCGGGTTAAAGCCATTGTACATGGGTGATTTCAGCAAACAAACTGGAGAGTAGGGAGAGTTTCACTGGGAACTGTTCTAGGAGAGTTCCCAACATCTGCTAAGCTATGAGTGAGTTAGTGAAGAGGACAGCAGTAGGCAGTTGGGTTGGCATAGTAGATCCTAAAATAACATTGCAGTCCAGACAGAGGTGAAGCCTGTTTTCCCAGAAACAAAACTTGGCACTGTCCGATAGTTTGTAGCAGAGCTGGGGTAATCCAGTATTCAAGCTGGGGATGGACACTTACTCTTAATCATAGTTTAATATATTAAAAATGTTCTCAAACCGTGTGTTTCTCAGTCTGGATGCATTCAGTTAGATGTAAATTAGTTCTCTAAATGTATCAAAACTATAGTTGAACATCTTAAGCTTTCAAAAATACGTATAGATATTTAAGACAATGCATCAGAGTTCACTGAAGTATCCTTTTCATTGCTGAGATTACAGGAGTAACATGCTTGTAAATTGTTTGTTGATAAACTGACTCCCTTTTCTCATGACTCCCTCATCTCATGAGAATGAGGCAGACTCCCCTCTGCTTTTCTCTTGTTGGAAATTCGATAAAAACAATTCTTCAGAACAAAGCCAAAGAAATCTTTTCTGGAAGTATGGCAAGAAACAGCTGAGATTTTGTGGAGGGTTAGCCAAGATTAGCTTCATAATCTTGTGCTCCTCCTTGTGATACCTGGTGGTGTGAATACTTCAGATGTGTTCACTGGAGAGGTGTAGCAGGAGGATCAAACTGCCCCTACTCTGCAGTCCCATAATTAGGGTGGCACTTCAATATTGTTCTCTGTAAAAGACTAAAGGATGTGCTTATAGACAACAGGATACTGGCCGTAATTATGTAAAATGACATGTTCAATCTGTAGGCTGCAAAACACCTTTAGATGCTGCATGGACCTACAGTGGGAAATAAAAATTCACATGAGGTTTGACTTCAAGTCTCCCTGAATCTTAATGTCTAAACTTGAGTTTAGCAATTAATATGGCAGTGTTGGTAATGTTACCGTGTTGAACCATGTTACTCCTTCTTTTATTAACCCTTTCAATATAATTTCCACATTTTTGCCTAAAAGCTAATTTTGTTAGTTTTCTCCTATTTGATTCATGATGTTGGTATATTTCATGTGTAGAGAAGGACACAGGATTAATATGAGCACAAGGTAATGCTTTTTTCCCTCTAATAGCTTAGTTTTCTTCTACTGCCACTTCCTACTGGAATAGTCTCTCTCCAGGGATGCCTTAGAACCCCTTCAGGTACCTTAAATGGGCTCCAAGAGAGGGACTTTGGACAAGGGCCTGGAGTGACAGGGCAAGGGGGAATAGCTTCCCAGTGCCAGAGGGCAGGGTTAGATGGGGTATTGGGAAGGAATTCCTATCTGTGATGGTGGGGAGGCCCTGGCACAGGGTGCCCAGAGCAGCTGTGGCTGCCCCTGGATCCCTGGAAGTGCCCAAGGCCAGGTTGGAAGGGGCTTGGAGCAACCTGGGATAGTGGAAGGTGTCCCTGCCCATGGCAGGGGGTGTTAAGACTAGCAATTGTGTTCAAGTGTAATTGAGTGAGGTTTAATTACAAATACTAAAACATAACTGTTAACTTGTTTTGTGGCACAGCTGTGGCTAGTGGTGAGGACTGAATTGCTATAGCTGAGGTTAAGCTTTAGTGTAGACATAGCTCAGGTTACAGCATCTTACAGTGATGTCATCCTGAAAAAGGAAGTCTTAGAGTATTAAATAAAGATACTTAGGGCTGCCAGTTTTAAGCTCGTGTGAGTCAGGAAGCCATGTGACTTAGCCACATAATTTAGAGTTGGTGTGCCAGGCAGAGAGTATTGGCATGTCATTTGAGCTAGGTCAATGTGTAAAAATATAAATGTGTGAGATACTTAGCCAGTAGCAAAATGGCTGTATAGTTCAAAAGCACTTGTCTCTTGAGTCAGGAGGAAAAAATGTTGAATTTTGAGGATGATATTGTATACTAACTGAAACACTGGATAAAGGATTGGGGAATGTGGATTCTGGCCTTGGCTCTGCTGCTTTTTCCCAGGTAACCTAAGCTTTTAATTTGCTGTCATTTCTCTGTCTATAAATGGAGATTTTTTTTCTTTTTTTTTTTTTTTTTTTTTTTTTAAGGATTGTAATAAGGCTACCTTCACTTCACTGGTATAAGGCATATTAATTGTTTAGGGAGTAACCATAAAGTATGTTTTGCTGTTGGAATATCAGTGATGTGAAAGCAAATTTGGGGGTGAAAATGTGAGCGGTTAGAATTTGTGAAAATTTTTGTTCAAGTTAGTGTTGTACTTCATTAGGATTGCCTTAACGGTAAGAAGCAGGAAGAGTCTGAAACAAAAATAGGTGTTAAAGCTTGCTTGATTTTTTTTTTTTTTTTTTTTTTTTTTTTAATATGCAGTTAATTATCAGGTTAACAACTGATACTGGGGCTACTTGTGTTACTTTAGCAACTTACCTGCACAGTAGGTTCTGGTAGAAAGCTCTGACTAGGAAGAGTAATACCTGCATCTTGACAGTCAGGTCGTGCTGTCATTAAGACGATGTATTAGTCACTCCAAAAAAATACGTTGACTGTGCTTTATTGTCAATACTGACCCCAAAATTATCTTGTAAATAGTTGTTATTTTTTCTCTCCAATAAAGGAATTAGTCTTTACCCAGCCCCAGTCAATGCTGAACTATTCCATAGCTTGCTGTGGTAACTTGTGCCTTTGTATCTGGCCAGCTATTCAGTTTGATGAAGATTCCTCTCCTCATTATATTCTTCTGTAGAAGTCAGCCATTTTAATTTTCTTGGTACTGTAACAAAACACCTCAGTGCTGTTTTTACTAGTGTGACTGTTTTATGACAACCCGCCCAATTTTACAGGAAAAACTTCCCAAATATGTAGCTCAGGCTATTAGCCTAGGAAGAATTTATAGGCTAAACAAGATACTGGAGTTCCTCTACTGCTGCAGCTTTGAACACAAATAGCTTGTTAATAGGCTCCCTACTGATTTAATCCTGCTTGTAATGTACACCTGCTAATTTAATAAAAGTAATTTCCCATGTCTTGTTTACTGCTTGGGGTTTGCTTTTTTTTTTTTCCCACTGACTCAGTTGCACTGCTGATTGGTGGAAAGCTTCTAAAATTTACTGTGTGAAGTGCCATAGTCTCATCATGAACAGCTTTCTTTGGCTTCTGTCACACTGCATTGTTTGAGGCTGACTGGCAGGATACAAGAGAACAATCGGGAGCTGTAGTAACTTCACATCTCGCTGCATATGCTTTAAAATTGGCAGAAGAACAATGAGGTTGGGGAAATCCCCTTGAACAAGTGCTGCACAGTAATCTGACTTCAGCGTTTGTGCAGGAAAGATCCTCCAAACTGTCACTTTCCATTACAAAATGTACAAGCCAGTTTTAGAACAAGAGTTGAAAATTTTCACTTAGAATCTCTGCTCATAATTGTAGGTAAACAGACCCCTTTTTTGGGTACTTCCTTTGTTCTTTTCTTGAGTACTGGATAGAGAAAAGCCCAGTGCAAATGAAGCATACTCAGTTTTGCTTAAATGCCAGAATTTCAGAGTTACTGTTTAGTTAAATTAGTGAGTTACCTCCCAGAACTGGTCTTTAGTTTTCCTTAGTTTTGTGGAAGGCTTCAGGTTGAGTTCCTCTGATACTTGAAATAATTTCAACTCATGCTGTAGTTTTGAAGGTAACATGAAGAAAGGCTTATACCATCTGATGTGGAATCTTGCAGCTTTATGACACAAGTCATGTTTGAAATGGTTTTTGACTCAGGTGTTTGGCTGAAAAAGTCTTGTCTCTTTAATAGATTATTCAAATGTTCATCTCATGGACTCCAACTACATTTTTCAGGAGTGGCTTCTGAACCTTGCTGTGTTTGCATAAGCCTACAGCAGCACAGCGTCCAGTCACCCAAGCTCATTGATAATTCTTTACTCTCTTTATGTCATAAATATCCCCTTCTGCTACAGTCAGGGGAACTTGAATATAAATTCAACAGCCATACCAGGGAAAGGAATTCAAATGTGTCCCTACCCATAAATTCCACAAAACTAATAACAAAAATGCTTTTTCAGTTCTTCTGCATTTTAATTTTGAATGTCTAATGTTCTGTTTGTCCCATGTACCTGTCTTGCAGTCTGATGCCTTGTCTAAACAGAGTTAGTACCCAAAAATTAATGCTTTGCTGTCCACTGTTATGTCTCAATTAGATGAATGTGGGAGGAAAGCAGAAGGGCTCTACCTAGTGCAAGCTGTATTAATGGCAGTCATTTAAAAAATTCTGTAATTCTGTTCACTGATGGGAAGACACTTTTACTGGAGTTGAGTGCTGATGTGTTTTTTGATCCTCTGGGAACCCCTCATCGTTTTGGCCAACAACCACAGAGATTCCAAGAAGGATTTAAGCAGCTGTCCTTAGAGAAAAATCCATGTAGTTGTTAAGTTCAATGTTAATGTTCTTTGAGCCTTTGAAAATCCCATCTTTTTGGCTGCCATAGGACAGAGAGAGAGAGAGAGAGAGCAGAGCAACTGGCACCTCAGCAGAGGGCAGGTGGTGGTAGATCAGGGCTGACTTCTGGTAGGTGGAGTGAGGAAAAGAAACTGTTGGATGTCCTGGGAAGGTGCTTTACCTGTTAAGCAATTGGATGTAAGGCAAAAGGACTTGTGGGCACAGTCTTCAGATGCATTTTGTGGGTGTGGATCATTAGCAAGGTGGTGAAGACTTCAGGACTTGGCCAAGGTGTTAACACATCCTTTCTGCCTAAGCTCTAGTCAGCAAAGCTCAGGAAGTAGCTTCGATTCTTATTCTAGAGGTGTCTCCTGCATATTCCAGTGTTCTGGTTATAGTATCTGCTGTGGGGTCCCATCTTCTCTTCTGGGCCTGAGGAGAGTAGAGGCCTCTAGTTAGGCACCTTTGCTATTACTTTCTTGATTTTGCCTTATCAGAAGCATATAATGTAATATAATATCTAAGCAAAGATGCAAAGTGCATTTTAGAAATAAAATACTGCTTGCTTCTATCTGAACAATTCAACTCTTCAAGGCTTTTTATGGCTTCCTTGCTAGCTGTGAATTGTCTTTAATAAGGGCATTGTCAGTGTGGGTGATGTTATTTTCAGGCATAATTTTGTATTTTTGTTGGCAAACAGTGATGTCACAAGTATCATTTGGTTCTCTGCCATAGTGTGTTGCTTGGGGAAGCGTTCTCTAAGCGTTCATTTAAAATTCCTTATAGGAAACATTTATGCTTTAGCTATATAATAGTTGGTGTTTCTTAAAGTTTTCTTAAAGACAGTCTGTTGTTTGGGATGTGGATCAAGGTCAGTGTATTCTCTGCTTCACCAGCTGTCTTCCAGGTGTGCATGGCTTGGAATGCAGCAGGGATTGTGGTGGCCTCCTTGCATTGAGCACTTCATAACATATAACCTCTGTTTTTCTTCTTGGGTTTCTCAAGATGGGTGTGTAATTCATAGGGGTTGTCCAGAGGAAAGTTCAGTTTGAAATAATGTATTAAAAGATCCTGTAACTGTTGTTCTAGGAGTAATCTTTTTGCCAAGTTAACGTACTTTTTGAGGACTGTGGACAAGGGAAATATCTTGCAGAGCTAATCTCTCCCCCTCACTACCCCGAATACACAGTAGTTTGGGAAGGTTAATCAAAACATCTCATGTTTTCTCAGCTGTCCATCAGTTGCAAAACAGCCCACGCGAGTGGTAGCATCAGCCACTCACCCTCTTGGAGGATGACGGACTACTCGAGAAAAATTACTTGACTTGGCCCTTGCTTGATAGCTGTACCTGTTAGCTTGTGGGGGAAGCTTTCACCACCCCTACTGTGACTAATAGTGGTTAGAGAACTTGAGATAAAGGTCATTTTTTAATGTCTGTTGAAAGTATGATCTTCTGTGAGATTTGCCTGCTGTTAACAAACCAATTTGTTGTGAATATATCAGCCACTATTGTCTTGGATAGGTCTTCATGTACAGGTACTTTGTCCTTTGATATTTCTGAGTTTCAGGTCTGTAAAGAATTAGCTGTAAAGAAATAGCATTAACCTGTGAAAATGCACTGAGTGTCATCTCAACCCGCTGCCTGATATTATCATAGAGTAGTTTAAGTTTCTAAAGATGAGAAACTGCAGCAGTTAGAAAACCTTTATTGAATATAACAGTGTAACGAAAGCAGTGTAGGAATTCAAAGTTACCATTTCAAGAATGCCGTCTTAAAGCATAAACATCCCTGTCCTCAGAGCTTGTTGGATTCACACGGTAATAGGTTTTTCTTTATTGTTGTTGTTTTTGCTTTTTTCGTTGGGTTCCCTCCACCCCTTGGTTAGTCTTTAGGGAGTTGCCATTGTGAATGCTGTTGCACGCTTGTCATCTTCACTAGATACAGGGCATCTAGGAGTTATTAGTTTTGATGGCTGTTTTTGAATATGTGATTGGGGGCAGTTTTTCTGTGCTTAGGTTCTTCTTACCTCCGGTTAGACTGCTTCAGTGTTTGTGAGATGCTGAGCTGCTGAAAGCTGTGGTGTTTGGTGGAGAGTAGGGAACTGCAGGGCAAGTTTCCCAGCAAAGCTGTTAGCTCATGATTTCTGTGGGCTGCTTTTGGATGCTCCACATCCTTGGTCTTTGAGCATAAGACTTGTGGCCAAGTCCCTGCTGAGTCTTGAAGAAGGCTGAGCTGCATTGCATACCTTTTATTTCTGAGCCCTGACACCACCTCTGTGCTGCTTGACCTTGCCATTTAGAAGTTTTCAGGCTCTACTCCCCACCTGCCTTTGAACGCCGGGTAGAGACTCCTTGATCAGATCTGCGTTTGAACAGACCATATGGATAATGAAAAAAGAAAGAAATATTTTACTTCTGCTTGGTTTCCATGGTATCCTGGGAAAATTGCTCTTGAACTTTGAGGTGCTATCCTTCCAGGATCTCCTAGCATTGAGAGAAAAATAAAGGTAGCAGTGATTTTTGTCAGCTGCTTTATTCTGTCTAACAGCACTGGGCTAGCATGTCAGGATTTGGGAGAAGGGAGGATGATAAAGTGCTTTGAAGAGCCTTATATCTGTATTTTTCCTGTGTAGGCACTTTGTTGCATATGTGACCAGGAAGAAGTGTGCCTTTAGAAAAGGCAGCAGGAGCCTTGAGTGTTCATCAAGATCACTTGTTGGCCTGGCACTCAGCAGAGCTAGAGAAAACTAGCTACTGGCCCTGAAACAAACACTGGGCAGCTCACATGCTGGGCTCTAACAGTATCTTTTGTACATCATGTTCCACTTTTGTGTCCCCTGTGGACATCCTTGAAGTTTTAATCTGAAGTAAATGGGAGTCATTGAATGACTTTTTTCTTTTCCCACAGTGTTAGAGAGGTTAATTGCATCCTGTGCCTCCTGCTTTTCTGGCTATTTTGATGTGTTAATTTTTTTAGCATACATCCATTTATGAGGAAGGTTATTAAGTCATTTTCCTCAGTTCAGATGCTGCATTTTGTATTTGATGTAATGGTTTTGAATATACTTTATAAAATTCTATGTAAACTTTATTTGTCGAAGCATTCTGAAAGGTGAGAGGTTGTGTAATGGTTCCTGATTTATATTCCACTAAATATGCACATACATAAATGTTTTTTCTTGGCTGTAGTGTGTCCTGAATGTGTATGTGGGGTGGAGGGAGGCAGGGAAATAAGGTGCAGTTACAGTTTTCAGCAAGTAATCTCTGTCTTCTGCTTGAAGCATAAAGGTCTGCTTTTGGATTCTGGGGCGGAAGGCAAACAATTTTTTTTTTCTTTTTTTTAGTAACTGTGTAAGGCCAGTTACTTAAATAAGTAAATCTGAGGGGTTAGAGACACTTGAGGAAGCATTCCTAGTTGTAGGAGCTCAGTGCCCAGCTCACACTTTTACTCTTGTTTTGTTGAATTTATACTGAGAGAGAAATCTATACTTTCAGTTCTGCAAGAATATTCAGTCCAGGGCTTTTTAAGACGTTACTTAATATCCTTTTCATAGACTTGCCAGGCTCTGTTTCCCCTTTGAAGAATGGGGGATTCTGGTGGCAAACAACCTGTCCACCTATAGTTATGTGTAAATATGTGTAAATTTTCATTTACTCTGGTTGCTAATACTGCCCTTTAACAGAACTTTTTCGGGGGTCTGCTTTTCTACCCCAGGGTCTACCACAGAATGGTCTCAATGGAAGAACCTTTGTCCAGCTTCTCTTAAAGGCGAGTGCCACCACAGAGCAGTGTAAATAATTTTCAGGAAGAATTCATACCTGTGGTTTTTATTTGACTTTTGTTAACTTACTAGCTCATCCCTCTAGCAGGTGATTGGAAGAGAAATCAGTATTTCATACTGAATTACATTTCATACTGAATCTTTACGTTTTCTGTTGCAAGATAATGAGATCAGGACCTCTGTAACTTGATGTCATTGACAAGCAGGAATGAACTGCTGTAGCTTTGAGTCATTCCATTTGATGAATGTGTATGCCTGGTTCTGTACACTTAGTGAGCAGATGACATTATGTCACTGTAAGATGGGATGCTGGAGATGCAAGTGAAAACATTGATCAGTTCTGCAGGGATGCAAAATGATTCGAAGGAGGAGTATGGTAGAGATCTCATTAAAGGAGCTTATCAATAATGTCCTTTTTGCAGGTTGTTTTAGTCTTTCCTAAGTGAGCATAGTGCAAGTAACCTTTCCCCTGTCACCCCCAGCATGGGGAAAAGAAACATAAGCAACATCCATTTCAGTAGTTGAGACACTTAGGTCGATCAAACTGCATTTTAGAGCGTGTTTGTTCAGGCTATACAGCTAGCTGAGGTGCTGTTTGGAAAGACAGGTAATACAGTTAGCATTGCTCCTCTGGTTTGTTGGCATTTTAGGCTGTAATAGGGAAAAAGTGCTAATTGTCAGTGTATAGAAAGGACTATCAAATCCGAATATAAAAGCAGCTACACATATTTTCATTTGAAACCCAGAATTAAGGAAACCATGATCAGGCAGATTTGGTAGGAACTGTCTGTGCTGAATACAATACTGTATGTAAGCCAGTGAACTTTTTTAATTGCTGACTTAGTTTCATCTTTGTTACACCTAAGCCATTCAATTCAGTTTTTCCTATTACTGGAGACTTTGAGACCCTCTCTGAACTACCTCCAAAGGCTTGATATATCTCCTTAGCTGTTCTTGAATCTCAGTTGCATCAGGAAGAAGATAACTGGTATGAGAGGGAGAATTCTGTTCTTCTGTACATCAATTCACTGGTCCTTTTCTCAAAGATAGCGTCAGTGGAGTGTAATGGGAGTGTATTCGCAGGAGTGCAGCTTCAGTGTAGCTACACCAGTGAGAAATTGGAGGCTAACTCAGTGTTGTGGTGTTCCTGCTTTGGTTTCCTGCTCAGTGTATTGTTCTGAAGTCTTGGATTGAAGATCTTACATAGCAAGATGGATTTATTTTTTTTAAAACAGTATACAAGATACAGATCTTGAGTTTGCATACTTCAACCTGTTTTCTCAGGTCAACTTTACAGAAGCAGCCATGAACAATGCTACAGCACTGGCATTTGCCCATTTGTTAAGAGAAAATGGGATTCCATAAGTCTAGTGGCCATTTCTTACTGCTCTAACTCCAGTTTGGATGGCTTGATTTAGCTCCTGAAGCAAATTTTCTGCCTCTTTTCTGCCTCCTTGACAAAATAACAGTCAAAGTTGTAAGTGTAGTAAATGTTAGGCTGGTGTAAAGGTGCTTGCGTGCTTGTATAAGTAACTTCTCTAATTCAAGGGAAAACCTGATCATTTTTATGTTCTTTTTGTTGTGTTTTTTCTTGTTTAGTCTTTGAGTAAAAACAGAGTGAAAACCAGCGTCAGGCTCACTTCTATAGGGAAGACTTTGCATGAGAATTCTAGAATTGGAAAACTGACTTTGATTCTCATCTCACATTTTAAAAGAGATAAGTGGAGTACTGTCACAGATTGCTGAAATTATTTTTCATGTCAGCCACAGCTCCAGCACTACAAATGTCTCAGAAAATGTAAGGGCAGACAAATCAGATTCAGGGGAGAAAGGCTCATTATTAAGATGGAGGAGAAAGGCAAATGGAGAAGATTGCCTTCAACATGAACTTGGCAGACTTGTTAGTGGCTGCAGATTCTGAGAGATGTGAGAGATTCAGGAAGGATCTTAGAGACTCAGTGTAATACTTCACAAATAAGCAAATTAAATGTCCAAGACCATTTCTATAATGTTTTCTTTATAATGTGGGCTTTGACTACCACATGCTATTTGCATTTCAGGTTTTATTTGTCATATTTCTAGTGCTACCACTTCAGGTGAAGAGGAGGCTGTCGACTGAATGCAGTGCCTTCTAGCTCCTTTAGAGCTGTTCCACCTTGCAAGACTTTGAAGAAAAATATATAACTGCAGTTATATATGAATTGTGGCAATATTTAACAACTTCTTTATAGGGTTTCTGGCACTTCATATGTGAATATCTTTGAAGTGGTTCTGCCTACTTTCATCTGATGTTTTACTTGTTGAAAGCACTTCATTTAGTACAAAAAGTACCTTGAGCACACAGCATTTCCAACACTGTAAATAGTGGTAGGATAGTTATTTGTTGATTCTGTTCCTCAGCAAAAATTGGTAATAATAATTGCTTGCAGCCCAAGCACAGTGTGTAATAGTTTTGGTGCACACAGGATACTGTTTAAAGCTCTGCTGGCTTCTGGTTTTTCAGCTATAGCCTCACATAAACAGCATCTCTGAAAAAATGAGTATTATTGACAAGACTGACCACCTTTATCCCTGGTTGTATCTCCTACTTTGCAAATGCACTTGGGGAAAGCACAGGGATGTCTTGGAGGATGTGCAGTGCCACGTGTAGATGCCAGCTTGTTGATGCTGTGGCCATGAATATCTGGACAGTACTTGCACATACTTGCTTGGATCTGCAAATGAGTACATCTGGCGTTTAACTGCGTTTAGAAACTGATCCTAATTAAGCAGCCTATGCTGAGTACCAAAAGGCTTTAATAGTTGGCATCTGGACATCAGTGAGGGGATTGTGGATTGGTCTGTGTATATACATCTCTAGCTACTGATGTTTCTAGTTTAGAGTTACTACTGCCGCAAGCCAAGATGCAAATGTCTTTCTGTATTCACTGAGATGAGGTTGTGCTGTCACAGGTCATCTTACCCTGTTCAGCCTTCTCCTGCAGTGTCCTTTGCCACCTAATCATATCAAATACAAGAACTTGTTTTTGGGCGGTGTGTTTCTGTTGATATGATGTCTGTGTGTATTTTTGTACTCAAGAAGATCACTACAGTGTGTTTCTTTAAACTATTTCATTCATGTAGGGTTTTTTTTTTTTGCTGTTGGTATGGATTTTGATAGGAATATTATTCCTCTGGTAGAGATACATTACATTAAAACAATTTTATTTCTTACTCATGAGTGTAGCACCAACTGTTTGTCCATGTTCATTTTTCATGGGCAGATCAATAATTTATCTGTATTTGCACCAGGATTTGATAGTCCAGTTTTTGTAGTAGAGTTACAGTTAAATGTTATTTCACTAAGGTAGTGGAATAATGACTGGGAACATCATCCATGTAATGCAGATAAGGCAATACAAATACTTTCAGGTTATCTTTAATAGTTGGGGTTTTCCTGTGTCCACATTTTTCTTGTGTATGTCAGTTTTTTCTGTCTTACTGAATAAAGACAGTCAGTTTTGGCATTTTGTCTGAAAATTGTGAAGCATTGCTACAGCTCATTGCTGTGTAGGTAATTTCTTGCCCAGAGTACAGGTTTTTTGGAACTCAGATTTTCCTGTTAAAGGAAATGATGAAATGGAAGAAGTGAAGGCGTACTGTGTACTGTTGCATGCTGATAGCCACATTAAAGATTCTTCTTGCCAGAATTGCACGGTATCATCTGAGATGCTGCTCCTTATAAGCAGATAAAAAGTCAAGTTGAAACACCAGCTCTTACAGCCCTTTCCTTTCAGGGAAAGACTCTGACAGAAGTAGCTTTGATTCCACCATGTATTACCTTGTCTGATCCTTTCTTCACCACATCAGTGCCCTGATCAGTCCCAAACCCCCGTTGTCCCAGGTTTAGTGTGTAGCAGCTTAACCAGATACCTGCTAGATTTGGACTTTTCCCTAAAAGTACCTGGGTCTCAAAGAATAGTTCTTACTCCTTCCAGGTTTATTTTCAGCATTTCTCCTTTCTCTAGGAAATAGTTTTCTCTTGTTAGACCTCCAAATCATCTGGGACACTGAGCCAAATTGGTGCTTTATATCCCTGAAGTCCCTTCTAATGAATTCACTCACTTGTGGGATCTGCAAAAGTAACAATCTACTGTTCAAGCAGGGCATGCTAGAGGCCACAGAACATGGGGATCTGCTATTCTGAGCTAATGTTGAAAAGATAAAAAACTAGCTTTTGTATTGTTGACCAGATGTTGACATCTCTGTCAACAAATTGTTTTGAGAACAGCAGTGAAAATGCTCTTCGGAATGAAAGTGTCCACTCAGGAGAGAGGAAATACATTAGCTTTGAGCTTGTGTTTTGGAGTTTATTGTCTGCACAGGAAAGATTTAGGTACAGCTTGGACACAGAAGCCAAATTGTATTTTGAAAACAATGATGGCTTACCAGTGATAGTGTACAGTGAGTTCAAAACCAAACCCCCTTGTCTGGTAAAATACAAAGCCTGAAGTGTGCTTCCAGGCTTCAGCTGGAGTGCTTACTGAAGGTGAAATGGTGATATGTCTTGGCTGCCTCCCTCCTAATAAATTAGATGTGCCTGGGAACATTCCAGGCACCACGTCCAACTGGCTCAAAACTGCCTTGACCATACTCTTCAACCCTTAGCTAGTAGAGCAGGGGAGCTGCATCTGAACTGCCCAGTGTGAGTGGGTCCTGATGGTGTGCGGCTCACAGACCTGGAATTGTGTGGGAGAACAGTAATTGGCATGGCCTAATGCTGGGGAATGTCCTAGCTGCTTTCTAGCCTACATGATCATGTTCCAGGGCCTGGAAATACTTCCAGACAAGGCTTGACTTAAGAGTACAGATGTTAGTCCTTGATTCCCCTGAAATCTTTAGGGACTAAGGCATGGAAAGGGCTGTTCACATTGGATGGGATTTTGGATGCTTCAGAAAGGTAGATTTAGGAGTGAGTGATCTCTGTTTATTTTGAGGCAGTAATTCTGCACTACTAAAAATCTGTACCTCTGTCCTACTTTCAGATGGTTTTAGTGGTGGTTAAAAAAACTTTCAGAATTCAGTCACCTTTCCAGTGCTACCTCTCAGGGATGAGTAGACATTGCCTCTGTCAGGCAATGGCTTGTGTATGAATGAAAGTACTGTGGCCTTTCATGGAAGTACTGTGTATGAAGTATGGCTTTTAGGGTTGTGAGGAATTTTATTTTGATCTGGTGCGCGTGTGTGTGAATATTAAGTGTCTTGATTTATTGCCTGGGTGACGTGGTGAGGGGATGTTCTTGCACCTTGTAGGCAATGGATCTTTTATGTCAGCGGGAAGTGGAGAAACCTCTTTATTTCTTTGGATATTTCTTTCAGCAAACAGTAAAAGCTTTGTTGAGCTGACTTGATTGATCATATAAAATGATTTCCTGCAGGCTCTTCTGTGTTTGATTGTGCATTATTGGAGTTTAAGTATAGTCCTAGTGTAGATGAGCCAGTAAAACACTGATACTAATCCCAGCTCTAAGCAGATACGCGTCCCAGAAGATAACATGTCGTGTAAACCAATGACTATTGGAGCAGTTTTGCTGCTCTAACTGATCACTTTTCTGTGCCTCCTGGCCTGTCCTTCCTCCATGGTGTTTCGAGCTTCATTCCAAGCTGTGGCTCTGTCACACAGTCTGCTTCACGAT
The DNA here is from genome assembly GCF_000738735.6 of Corvus cornix cornix. Classification (NCBI taxonomy): domain Eukaryota; kingdom Metazoa; phylum Chordata; class Aves; order Passeriformes; family Corvidae; genus Corvus; species Corvus cornix. The sequence goes on along the minus strand of NC_046357.1, from coordinate 22,372,013 downwards.
ACTGTTTGTCTTTCTGTAGGTTGTGGAATATGCTGTCAGCTTTGATAGTTTGAATATTTATAGAGAGAAGAGGTTAGCAATATAAAATACTGTTCCTGTTCGTTGTGTTTTGTCAATTTTACTTCTGCATGTGCTGTCTTAAAAGCCTTGTGAACCAAATGCATGGCCTGTCATGCTTACACCAGTGATGCACCCCACAGTTTTGGGAACATGTAATCTGTGTGACAGTGTCAGCTTTGGAGCACTGCTTTGTATGAAAGATCCATTGCTCAAAGGTAGCGAGCTGTCAGAGCTCACTATGTCAATTAATATGCAGCAGGCTTTGTGTCTGCTGATTGTTCTTCTAATTGCATGTACAGGATGATCTGTCTTACCAGCAGTAGTGATGCATATTTAAGGACACAGTACAGTGCAGAGATGCTCCCTGGTGTCCCACAGGCTGCCCGTGTGTCTTCAGGGCAACTACTTCAATCCTTGCAAAGCTTCTGGTGGCCCACTGTTCTTTCAGCATCTTAGGAACGTGGAAAAGAGAGGCTACAGGCTCTGCTGATGCAGCTATGGGCAGGATCCCTCTTTGTCCACTCGTTCTGGAGAGCTGTGATGCTGCTTGTGTCCGACATGGATGCAACTTGTTCGGGATGGTTGGCTTTTGTGAAGAGCTGGATCTATGCCAGAGAATGGGCCTTCATCTCTGGCTCTCTGCTGCTCTCTACTAAGCAAAGTCATCTAGTACAAGATTTTACTATTTTACTTGTGTCTATAATCAGTAAAATATCAAAAGGCTGCATTTTATTTAACATATTTATTTGTGATAAATGCAGGCCATTGCCACCCACAATTACATTCTCACTTCTCCTTTGTAGTGCTCGTATAACTACAGTGAATAGAAGAGATCTGCCTGAAAAGTAACTCAAGACATGTATTTTCAGCCGTATTTGTTCGGTCAATAGTCAGTTTATTGATTTGGGTTACTTCTCATTGGCATGGACATTTCAGCCTCCCTGGGATGGCGTTAGAAATGAGGTGTGTGGTAGAGGCAAGAATGGAGCAAGATGCATTCATTCCCTTCACCAGTAGCCAACACTTCGGTTTTATTAGAACTCACTGTGGAGTTGAGGTGGTTGTCAGCCCTGAAAGTGGTTTCAAGTCCAGTGCTGTGCTGTCTGCTCTTTTGTTTTGCAATGCTAATGAATTTTCCCTGTGTAATGAAGAGAAATAAAAACACCAACCTCACTTTTCTTTTCTGAAGCACTCAATCCAAACTTGAGTGTATTGGCTAAACTTGGTAATTTAGATTTCAGTCATAGCACTTATATTTAAAATCAGAAGTTTGGTGATCTTGGGCTCTTCCTTTTGCAAATTTTTCAAGCCTGTTAATTTTAAAGGTAATGTAGCAGCCAGCCAAGCTTCAGGCTGCATAATTAGGAAGCAGAGATTCAAGTTTCTTGTGAATCAAATTCTCTTCATTTCTGAGGTGTGAGGTTTAGTTGTATGTTACTTCTATAAAATAAACTGTCTGTTTTCAGTGGTCACTGAGCAAGTATGTTATAGAACTGAGCTTCATTTATGCCTCTGAAAGTCTGCTGCCTCTTTACAATCCTATGTTGTTTTCTTGCTTTGTTTAAATCTTCCTCTGCTTTAGTTTGTGTCTATGACTGACTATTCCTTTATCTTTGTTGTCGTGATCTTCTCCTTGAACCAGTTTGGTAAAGACACAGTTGTCTTTCCTTTTCTCCTGCTTGATTTAGCAATTAAAATTGTTACTCTGTAGTTGAATCTCAAAGTACTACACTGTAAAACTGTGTTAAACGTTCTATGTTTCATATACTGTGTGAAAGAATATTTAGCTGTTTAATCAAGGAGAGTACAGAAAACAGTGAAGTATCACCTATAATGTGACTTCTTCAGTGTCTGAATTTTTTGTTTTTTGGAATAGCAACAAATTAGTGCGTGAATGGAAAATGAGATTAATGCTGAAGTGGTGGTACTTGAACTTTAGATTGTGATGTTCCGTTTTGGATACACATGGCCTTTGTTTCAAGTCTTAGGGCAGTTTATGTTTAGAAACAAACAAAAACAAAAAAAAAAAAAAAAAAAAAAAAAAAAAGAAGAAAAAAACAACCCAGAAACTACCTTTTAAAATTGAATTTTATAAAGAACTAGGCTGAGGAAGTTTTGCGTGTTTTAAGGAACATTGCAACTGTATCAATTATTTAAAACCGGAGAACTTGTTCACCTTTAAAAACATTTATCATTTACCTTGAATCACTTGTTCCATTTTGATAGCCTCCTTCATATAGAAAATATAGCATGAGATGTCAGTTTAAATGCCAGTCTAACAGTGCTCTATCTTCTATGTGAAAGGAAGTATTCTGTACATTTTTCCATGTTTGACATCATGGTGTTTTGAATAACCATGTTCCATATTCATATCAATTTTTTGTTTTTGTTTTCAATTTATGCACAGCACTTGCTCTGAAATTTGGGGACTGAGTACACCAAACACGATAGATCAGTGGGATACAACAGGCCTTTACAGCTTCTCTGAACAAACCAGGTGAATATTCTGCCCTCTCTCGCATCATAAAAATCTTGTGGGAGGGATTGGCTTTGGAGGGTCTGTAATGGGATGCTTTAGCTGTAAAATAGACTAAAATGATTCCTAGGCCTCTCATGGTGCAGCATTTTGAAGTATTTCCTTGCCAATGTAGGAATCAGTGTGTTCACAGCTGATGTTTTGACCAATGAAACTCTTAATTCTACAATTACTCCTTTTTCATGCCAGTGCTATTGAAAGAATGGGAAGACTTGTTAAATGCAAGCTCTAACATGATTTGGTATTAATATTAACAAAGTTGGAAAACGTAATTCTTTAGACCTAATCTTACAAAGTGTTTAAACTGCTTTGTATGCCACAAGCTTTCTGTTAAATCTTGCTAATTGGCTCAGATACGAGCTACTAATGAATTGTTTGTAAATTCTTTAGTAGTTAATGGTGGGCAAATTCTAAACAGGGTCTTTATTTTTTCATGTCACATTACTTGATTTGTGTATTGAGGTTTGTCTCCCATCCCATAACAATCATAAACATCTGCATTTGTGTAAGCATATGCAGTCTGTCTTAAAACTAGCAAAACGTTTTCAGCTGGTAGCAAGGCAGATGAAGTGAAGAAGATAAACTGTACAAGCCCTTACAAGATGTGCATTCATGTTTTTTTGCATTACCGTTATACTGCCATGTGGATCACTTGGGCAGCTGACTGCTTATAGGCTTATTTGCAGTCCTGTGGGAATTCTTATGCTTAAAACCATAAAGCATCCATGCCACAGCAAAGCCTTGAGGTGCCTTTAGCAGTGGAAGGGTCCATTAAGTGTGTGATTTTATTTTTAACAACTGTCTTCTGCATTTAAAAAAAAGTATATGAAGCAATCATTCTAAATACTTGGTTGGATGTAAGTGGCTTTTAATGAACTCTAAATTCACTGGCAATAATTGGAGCAGCTCAAAAATAAGTTGTCATTGCTTGATACTATCATTTTCATTGCATTTGAAGCCTTTTAACTAGAGTGTAAATGTCACTAGCAGAGTCAATGCACTGAATTCTGAGAATGAACTAGCCGTGTGTGTGCTCTGTTGCTCGAGTGACCGAGGCGGCACGCAGTCTGTAAACGCTTCTCAACATCTTTCCCCTGCAGATCTCTCGATGGCCGTCTGCAGGTGTCTCACCGCAAGGGATTGCCACATGTCATTTACTGCCGCCTGTGGCGCTGGCCAGACCTCCACAGCCACCATGAACTTAAGGCAATTGAAAACTGTGAATATGCTTTTAATCTTAAAAAGGATGAAGTATGTGTAAACCCTTACCACTACCAGAGAGTGGAGACACCAGGTAGGAGGACTGCTTCCGACTTTCTGTTGCAGCATCTGTGTGTGCTTGTTCAGCATAGTGTTTTAAATGAAAAATAAGAGAAAGGTCCTCTTGATAGAAGTGCAAGATTCTTAGAGATACAGTTTTGAGATCATATCCCTGAAAGTTTTTAATAGTAAAGTTACTGAAAAATTCTTACAGATTTGTTTATATAAACACTTCCAAGACTGCTAGCAGTTTCCAGCTGGCCAGGTGCATTTCAGACTGAATAGGACAAAAAAGTTGATTTACCTTTGCTAATGTGGAATAGTATTACTTAAGGCACCTCAGGAATCCCATCTCTTCCAGTAACTAACTGTGCAAATGTAGTATTAGCAGTGCTGAGTTCCAGAAAATGTCAAAACATCTGACGAAACTGTTAGGTCTTTTAGATTTGTTTTCTTCCCTTTAGCTCACAGAGTAGTGTATTTTGACTACCAGTGCTTTTTTGAATTTTACTTTTCCAGTCTTGCCTCCTGTGCTTGTGCCGCGCCACACTGAGATCCTAACGGAGCTGCCGCCTCTGGATGACTATACTCATTCCATTCCTGAGAACACTAACTTTCCAGCTGGGATTGAACCACAGAGCAATTACATACCAGGTATTTTCTGAACTCCCACAGCCTGTAGACAGTGTGTTCTCACGTTGTGCCACTGGAACAAAGATGGTCATTTCATCCTTGTAAGTGATCAAATTAACTGAAATACACACCAGTAAATTAGATTTAGTTGATTTTGTGTATTAATTCCAATGGAAATACCTAAACACTGTTGTTTGCAGAACATGATCCTGTGTGAAACCATATTGCTGTCATTTCACAATAGCTTACTTGGTTTCATTAGCTTATTTAAGATTCAGAATGCTAATAAGTGCAAAGTAGATCTTCACCTTATGCTTTAAGCCTCTTCCACAAACATACAGGGGTTGCCAAATGCTGTGCATTGCAGGTTGAGTAATTAACTGATGCTCGATCTCATCATATGTAATATGTGGAGAAAACCTTTAAGTTGCAAAGCAGTGACTTAAAAAGTGTCTTGATCTGTAGTTCACATCAGTAATGGTCTGCTTTAGCTTTTTGTTACTATTGTGTGCATACAGTTTTGTCTTTTTGGTATGAAAGAACAACCTAACAATATTGAACTATTAAAGAATTTCTCCTCCCCCTCTTTGGCCCTTTTTCCACCCCAGAACAAACACCAATGCTAATCTGCTGCACCCAAAACCTTGTTAACCCTCATTGAAACATAAAATCAGTGACCTTTGTTTCCTGCCCCAGCTTCCTGTTCGTATCTCTTCAGGAAGTTGCCTGGAGTGTAAAACCAAGTAAAGCTGAAGTTTGCTCATAAATGTTTAATACATTCATTCATGTTACAAATAAGCTGAAAATTCACATCTGGAATCTCTGAAAGAATGAGATGACTGCCCCAGAACTCAAATATGTGCAATGTAAAAGTTGTACCTACAGGTGTTAAGCAGAATGTTGCTTGTGTTTTCTTTAAATATATCCAAGAATTGAAATGGCATTAGACAATCAATTAATTAGACCTTTCTGTTTAATTTTGGCCACATGTGTTGCCACCTTTATAGAGCAATTTAAAGTGCTAGAAGTTGGTGTTGATTTCTTGTGTGTACTTTTTTGACTGAAACTGAAGGGTTTTGATAACAATTGCAAACAACTTACTGGAAAGCCACCTTTTGCAAATCCAGTGCTATGGAAATGAGCTAAAGTAGTTATTTCCAGGAAGTTTGCTCAGGGTGATTGTAGGAATTCACATGATCTTCACATGTTTATGCAGGTGATGCCATGAAGATTTTTGCCTTTTCTTTTATACCCCTGTTATACCTTTTTACAGCTTCTGTATTCCTAGTGCTTTTTGCCTACATTCTTGGACTTGTTTGTCAAGCTGAGAGACTAAACACTTTAGAGGCTTTGTAGGTAGGGGTTAGTGTGCCCCAGACCCCAAGGTCCTCTCCAGAGCACATGCTGTAAACTAAGATAGAACCATCCAGGGGAAGGTTCCTTGGGGGGGGGGGGGGGGGGCCTCATTCAAGCTTCTCATTGGGGAATTTTTGATAGATATGCTAATTAGTAAGACCTATAGCGTTATACCAGATCTTTTGGGGATGTGCATTTGACCTGGACATAGTGCACCTAAGGATCCTTAAAATAAATACCAAGGTAAAATCCCTTTTCCCCTTCTAACTGTGTTTGACTCCTGATTTTAAGACCAGGAGAAGGCATCACAGGTAACTACACCTCCTTCTCTTTGTCACTGACACCCTCCTTTTGCTCCTATCGTGGTATCTTACTTTATTTGACCTTGCTGACTTAATCCGGAACACTTGGCTGGGCTCTGATAAGCCTTATTTCCTTGACAGCCTTCTTCAGAGAACCATTTTCTTTAGCTGTAGGGCAGGCTCACATCTGGTATTTGCACCCCAGTCCTGTCTCAGTACCTGATCTGCAAGAGAGCTTGGTGACCATGAAAGGTGCAGGATGGCCTTTGGGAGCTGCATGTTCCAGTTCAGGTTCTGGATGGGCTGAGCTGCATCGTCCACGCTTCTGGCAGCGCTCAGGCTCTACTACAGATTCTTAGTACCCTACCTGAGTGTTCATTTCCAGCTGTGTGGTGCTCAACCTCTGACCCTAAACTATTAATAGTACTAGGTGGAGTAAATCTTCTCTGCTCAGGCAGAGGCTAGACAAGGAAAATAATCCGTGCCAAAGAGCCTAGATTAGCAGCTGGAAACAGGAGTCATGGGCTGGATTGGAAATGTGTATTGACTTTTTGCCACAGCTGTGGGCTTAACTATAGCAAATGATTTGGAGAAGGGTGGAGTCCCTTTTATCACAATGAATGCTGTAAAAATCTTCAAAATGGGTATGATTTTTGTTATCGTATTTCGTACTAGTGAAGATTTCCCTTAATTGTCCTTTTAAATTCTCACTTGAATTTTGTCACATCTATATTTAGCACACAGGATGAATCAAAGATAAAATTCTCTCAGTTCATTTTAATTTAATCAACTGCCTTAATCTAGTTTCCTCTCACTAATTTCCTTCTGATCTCATGATATTGCAGTACATCTCAGACATGATGTTTGTTATAATTTTATTTTATTTCTTAAGCAAAAAGGCTTTATCTTTAAATTTCTGCTGTTTGGTAATAATGTAATTAAAGGTGTTTAATCCCTGGAAGTTTCAGGGACAATTCTAAAGTGATTGTAGAGATAGTTAGCTTCAAACACTTTCACTAAAGAAATGCAGGTTCTGCCTTTAATATGTAGGAAAAGACATTTTCCCAGTTCAAAGAAAATTATTTCCTGAAAGGCAGTTGGTTAACTCGTTATCTGGATTACAAAGAACATTTTGAATGGAGAAGATGTACATACATACTCTCCTGGGTTTTGAAGATATTTCTGAGGAATTAGACACAGTTTCTGGTATCAGAACACTTCAAAGTTGGTACTGAGTTTACTTCAGTCTGTGAAATTCTGTCTTTAAAGAAAGCTAGTTAAAAGAATTAATGGTAGTTTTAATAGAGTTTAGAAGTATTAGTAGTAGTAATAATAGAACTTGTGCAATGTTCTAAATTAATATAGTTACAAATGAGTCAAATCAGCAGTTGGGTATTGAAGAAATACATGTTTGGGGACTGAACTGAAAAATAACCTTTAAATTTAACAACTTCAATAAAGTGTGGGAGGGTATCTGATCTGATGGTTATCCTACATAAAGACAGCTCACATTTTTTTGTGGAAGTCACCGGATGGTTTTCTTGATTTGTAATTCTACTAAATACTAAATATGAAAGCTGTTGATCACAATTGCAAAATTATTACTCATTGTAGTGACAGTATCTTGTCTTAAATGGAACAAACAAGGATTCTGGTAATTATATAACACATTTGAGCAGTTGAGTGACATACAAGTGAAGATACATTTTACATACCAATAAGGCAGGTAATGTGTTTGAAGTCCTACTTGAAGAAAAAAGAGACAGCAAAATGACATTCTGATTCAGTGTTCAGGTGTTACAGAGCTCATGAAGATGTGATGGCAAAATGCGCAAGAGTTAAATCTTACAGAAGTTTTCCCAGTCATTCTACAAATCGGTGGATTTTTCTTTTTTTAATAGAAACACCTCCTCCAGGATATATCAGTGAAGATGGAGAAACAAGTGACCAGCAGCTGAACCAAAGCATGGATACAGGTAACATTTATTTTTCATTACTTTCCAGGCTTTGGATTACTAGCTGTGATTCCTCTGCATAGGGGCATGAATTCAGCCCAAAAGATGGTCACAGTTTTCCTCTGTAAAACCTGGTGTTTTCTGCTTAAAATACCCCTTTCAGTCCTTAATGAACAAAACAATTTTTTGCCAGAGAAATGCTTTTAAAACATTCTGTGACATATTAAGTGTATTACATTTGTTTCGTAACAGAAGTATACAAGTCTAATTAAGACTTCACCAGAAAGCCTTAAAATAGATTTTAATAGCTAATTGTTTTCAACCATTCCCCAGTAAACAGGTTCATTGAAGCAAAATGTCTGTTGGCCTAAACAAGTTACAGACAATCTGTGTTCTGAGAACCTGTCTCTAATTGACAAACTTACCACTTCTGCCATTAATTCTTGCATGGAAGGTTCTATGGCAAAAGTAGCAGCATTTGTGCCTTTGTATGTAAGAGTTTCTAGATAATGTGGTTGACCTTAGACTTGGACAAAGCACAGTTAATGTGCTGGGTAAGAACCTCCTGCTGAGTGTTGGCAGACATGAGTGTGCTTGGTTAGCTAATGTTAGCAACCATTTTCAGTAAGTTGGAATCAGCTGCACCAGTTTCTGTAAGAACTGGAATATTTTCCCACTTATGTGACAATAAATACCTTAATTAAAACAGCCTGACATCAGCAGTCACTGTAGGAATGTTTCTGTGAAAGTCTGTATTTTGCTGCTTTGTATGCAAATTGTATTGTAGGGTTCATGTTTTTCTGAGTTTTTAATCCTCCTTCTGGGAAAGAATTATTTCCTCAAATGAGGAAATCTAGCTTGCTCTTTTCTGGAGATCATAGAATCGTAAATTACAGAATGGTTTGGGATAAAAGGTACCTTAGAGACCCTCTCTTTCCACCAGGGACACCTTGCACTACCCCATGTTGCTCCAAGCCCTGTCCAGCCTGGCCTTGGACACTTCCAGGTATGGGGCAGCCACAGCTTCTCTGGGAAACCTGTACCAGGGCCTCACCATCCTCAGCATAAAGATTTTTTTTCCCAATATCTAATCTAAATTTCTCCTCTTTCAGTTTGAAGCCTTTCCCTCTTGTCCTGTCACCACCTACTCTTGTAAACAGTCCCTTTCCAACTTTCTTGAAGGCTCCCTTCAGATACTGGAAGGTCTTTCTCAAGATAAACTTTCTCCTTTGAGAACAGATATGTCTTCTCTCATCCTCTCTTTCTTACCTGCTTTTTCACTGAATTTGGGAAGACACTACCTTCTCACTGGATAAGTGCATAAATAATGTTAAAGAGTGTGCACGAAGTGAGAGTTCTACCAAATACAATGCTAAGTTAATTGAGTCTTTATGAGGAGGGGTGGGTTCTCAGAAGTCTGGAAAATTGAATGAAATCCTAATTCAGAGTAAGTGTGTGATATTCCAGAAAACTGAGGTTTCTTACTCTGAAAAACTTAAATGTAAACCTGATTTAGATAATGGTTATGCCTACTGATCTGAAATAATGAAAACCATTTGCTCTGAAACCTGTCTGTCTTGCTTCAACAGGATCTCCAGCAGAGCTGTCTCCTAGTACTCTCTCTCCAGTTAATCATAGCCTGGGTAAGCTGGAAATACTTACAATTATTTCTCTATGTGTGGTGACACTTCATTATGTATGTAATTACTTTAAAAGTGAAAATGCACTGTAAGAAATTAAGGGCTATATTAAGAGGTGACTGTTGGGTTGGCTTCCTGATGTTAAGTATGATGGGGCTGGGTTAATCACTTGTTAACAATTACTGTGTTTCTGTACCTGTTGAGCTCCTAGCAAAGAGAAGGGGTGATATTTTTGTGTGTGCAAGAATTGCATTTATAAAATAAATAGTTTAAAGGATGTTTGCCTGTCCATAATGCTGGCTAGACTTGCTGTCTCCCTTGTGTGTGTGCTCTGCTGCTCTTCTCATGTACTGTTTCACCTATAACCACAACACAGTTGTTGCTCCCACATTAGTAGCCCACCTGCTTTGATCCGGTGCCATTGCTGTGTGTCTGTGTAAGTGCCTCAGGAAGATCAGATTGCCATGGGTTTGTTTAAGGAATGGTGACAGGATGTGACAGGAAAATGCTGTTCAGAACGCTGAGTAAGTAATTAGGGTAGGTAAAAAGGGGAAGCAGTGAAGAAAAGACTGGAGATACACTGGGAAGATACTGCACTCCAGCAGGGGACAATGAAATATCTTAGAAGTACCTTTATCTAAAGAGATAGTGTAATACAAAAGAACGTGATTTTCATTTTTTTTTTCCCCTTTTTGTTGTTCAGTGTTTGATAGTTTAATCTTTAATGCTGCCAGAATGTTTGCAAGCTATAGAAAATGCAACAGGAATGTCTCAACGTCTGGCGCTCAGAGCACCATTAGCTTAATCATTTTGCCGAGCAAAATGCAAGTACTGAACTAAATGAGCTGTGGTCAGATTAGATCACCCCTTCTTCCCCTCCTCCTTCCTTTGTGTGGAAGATTGAATTCCATTCTGTTTACTGAAGTAGGTAAAAAGGACAGCAAGCAAAATATAGTTTAAGTAGTTTGAGGAGACTACTGCTTTCATTTCTGGGAGAGACAAATAGCAGGGTAGATCGATCTACATTCAGCCTCAAAATCTGTGTTAAGCTTGGTTTTTAAAATTTTTTTTTTAGACTTGCAACCAGTTACTTACTCGGAGCCTGCGTTTTGGTGTTCAATAGCATATTATGAATTGAATCAAAGAGTGGGAGAAACCTTCCATGCATCTCAGCCTTCCCTGACTGTAGATGGCTTTACAGATCCATCAAATTCAGAACGATTTTGTCTAGGTCTGCTTTCCAATGTAAACAGAAATGCTACAGTGGAAATGACAAGGCGACATATAGGTAAAGATCTCTGATCTTTTAACTATTTAATTTCATTTTGTTGGTTAAATTATCTGGAGTGATCCAGGTAGGATGTGTGTTGGGTTCCTTTCACCCTTGTGCAGCCAGCCATCAGCCTTATATTGTATCTCAGGGCTTGTCAAGGATAGTTTGGTCTCTCTGGCTGAGAACAGAAGTGGAAAGACACAGAGTCACTGCTTCTGAAATTAGGGAGAAATGTGGCATCCTCTGCCACTGAAGCCAGTTTAAATTGGGAAGAGATGTAGTGATGTCTGGAGCTGAAAGGAGCTGCCTTTCCTCACTCAGTAGCCCCTAAGCTGGTGGCAGCAGCAGTCACACAGCTGTCACGCTGAGAGCAGCACAGGAGGAAGCCACTGCTGTATGGCATTCCTGTTGCTCACGTTGCTGTTCTTGCCTTCTGGAAAATTATGATGCACCAAAGCATCCTGGGGGGCAGATTCTTGGGTCCCAGGCTCCTCAATGGGCTGCTCTGCCCTGGGCAGCATTTATATTCAGAATTGAAATTTAAGCTTTAATTACAAAATATTAACATGTTGCTTAGTTTATTGTAGTTTATAAAATGCAGAATGGACACTGACAGGATGAAATTCTGAATTCTTTTCTCAAATGGGAAAAGCTGCTATTGAGAAAAAACTATTGTTGAGAGCACATTGTTTTGACATGATTAAGATTTTCTTTGTAACAGTTAATCAAGAATGTTGTTTTCCACAACACAGTGTCTTGACTTTGGGTTCTTCAGTAAACTACCTTCATTCTTTTTTTTTTTCTGGATACTTTCATTAGCAACACTTATGAGATTTTGTTGTTGTTGTTGTTGTTGTTTTTACTTTCAGTAAAATTTCAACCTCTTCAGTAGAACTGAACCTTTTATGCCAAGTCCAAATGCCAAATCCAAATGCTCATCTTAATAAAATTTTACATGTGCAGAAATGCAGGCTGTGCCTGTGCTGACTGGTCAAAATGATCAATGATGGTGAAAAGCAAGAATCTCATGAGCCCTCACTCTTTGATAGAGGAGCTCACATTTTGTTTGAAAAATTGTTTTAACAAAAAAGGCAAATGGAAACTACGGGCTATAAAGGGTCTGTTAATTATAAATAGTTCTCTCTGGGAGATCAATTGCACATTATTTACTTTCTGCTAGAAATAAACCATGCAGATTTTTTTCCACTCAGAGGGACAGAACAAAATAACAATTTAAAAGTGGGCAACTAGGGGTTTTTTCTCAGGGTTTTTTTTTTTTGTAATGGGGCTAAATGAAATCATACCGTTTTTGTATGGGGGTGTATGCAGTAGGTTGTGAAACTGTGGGTGCATGTAAGCAAGAGTATTGCAGTGGTGATCTTGTGTTTTCTCTTTTGACCATAGTGGCCTGTACTGCTTCACATACAATGCTTTAATATTAGCACAAGTTTTAATTCTGTTTTAATGAACACTGCTTCTGAGCTTGGATTTCGTTACAAGCCATTATTTGGCTGGAAAATTCTCTTTCACTTTTGACCAAAAATAATTCTGCTTCTCCTTCATATATTGTGCATTCGTGGGAGAAAAGTGCAACTTAATTGTGTTCTGCTCCTGCTACAGCTGTTAGCACAGCAGTGAGGTTCTGTAGATAATTGATTTCTGTTTTTGTTGTAAAGAAAAACCTTGGCCTTCTCTGAAAAATAAACTCCCTTTTTCCCTAATCTGCTAGTGTCATAACTAGAGTTCCTTTGGATTTTGCTACAGGGAGGGGAGTGCGTCTGTATTACATTGGCGGAGAAGTTTTTGCCGAGTGCCTGAGTGATAGCGCGATCTTCGTTCAGAGCCCCAACTGTAATCAAAGATACGGCTGGCATCCTGCAACTGTGTGCAAAATTCCACCAGGTTAGTAGCCTACCAAAAGTCTCGTGTGAAAGTACCCAGTGGAGTTATTCACTGAAGGACATTTGCGTTACTTTTTTGTAATTTCTTCATTGATTCAGTCTTCTGTGTAGCAAACACAAATGTATTCACTAACTGTACCTTTTTGACTCTTCATAGGATGCAATCTAAAAATCTTTAATAACCAAGAATTTGCTGCTCTTCTGGCTCAATCTGTGAATCAGGGCTTTGAAGCAGTTTATCAGCTTACTAGAATGTGTACCATAAGAATGAGCTTTGTTAAAGGATGGGGGGCTGAATACAGGTAAGAAAAGAAAACCCTTTGTTCTTAAATTTAGAGTTAGTTATTTTTGTTCTTTCACTAGTATACCATTTCTGTCTGGCTTGAAAGCCATACAGAATACTTACACACTTCTTGCTGCTATTGTGGATATGCTGTCTGCAAATTGAACCCATATTTTCCTTTTTTGTCTCCCTCAGCTATGGAACCGCTAAGTTACAAAGTCCATAAACTGATTTTAGTGTTGCATTGAAGCCAACTGTTGAGCAAGGAGTGTTGTCAAAGTTCCGTTCCCTTGCTCAGTCCTGCTGGCTTGCATGTTGTGGTGAAATCCATGACAACATCTTGAAGTTTCACAGTTTGTGCTGTGAGATTATTTGCTGTTTGTTAGACCTGCAGTCAATTTGGTCTCTGTCCTGTTCTGCAATGTAGCATGAGTTCCTTAGGTTTTGATGCAGGATGGGGTTGGTGGTACCCAACGGAGAGACTTGCAGTGCCTATTGCAGAATGAAATAGCTGTGGAGAGCATGCATCTAAGGGATGGCAAGTATTTTGGAACTTGTAGTGGAAAAAGCTTTGCAGGAGTAAGATGACTATTTATGTAGTAAAACTTCTAAAAACAGTTCTTTGAGTGGAAAAAATAGCACTCTATCTGCTTTTGAATAGATTCCAATTGTATTCTCTATTAGCACAAATAAAAAGCTGTAGTTGAGGACAGTGCCTGTTTTTAATGTAGTATGGAAATTCAGGAAGAAAAGGAATTGACTTCTAACTGAGCAGTTTTAAAGATTTCATTATTTTGGAGAACTGTAACTGAGGTTTTAAACAAATCTCTTAAACCTCTCTAGAAACTGTCCTCTGAAGGAATGAAGTCTGACCTGTCTGTACCCTAATGCAGTACATAATGATTTTTTTAATGCCGTATAATTTCTGAAGTTGAATAATGGCATGTAGGCTCCACTTGGGTTGATTCCTTTATCTGCTCTTGAAATACATACATGTAAATAGCAGTGCCAGTATGTGGGGGAGGTTTCTCAGCTAAATGAAGCCAACTTTGTAATAGTCTAATGAGATGAAATGAGAAATTTGAGTAATGGAATAAATTGGTACCTCTTTGTTAGGAAGAGGTACACAAAAAATCTGGCTCAGGTTTAAAGAGCTATTGGATTTGGCTCTGGAGGAATATGTATACACTTAGACATAATTAAATACAACATTCAAATCTGAGCAGAAGAAAGGCTTAATCAGGCAGATTATATAGAAGCATCTTGAAGTGAACAGAGTGTAAGTGCTGGTTTAAAACTGTGGGGAGGCTTTTGTTAAAGTTACTTCTGAGTGGGGAGTATGTTGGTGGTTGGTCTATAAACTGTTTGTAGACCATAGGATTGAAAAAGTGCAGTAGTAGCACTGCCAAAATAGCACAAAAACTGGATGCTGAGTAATACTGAACTAGTTTCTTTGCAGCTCTCTTTTAGATGATGCTAATAAATTACTGATACACAAAGCTTGTAAATATGCTGCAGTTGGGATTAGAGCAAGAAGAGGTAGCTCCAGCAAACTCAACCTTGAATTTAAATTAACGTAGTCTGACTTGTCAAAATGGACCAAAGAACACTGTAAACCCCATCACTCTTGTTAAAACCTCCATGCTTCGTTATTATGTGAAAGTGTTTCTCATAGAACAGGCTTGGACAAAGGCAAAGCATTGCTTGCACTTTAGGCATATGTGCATAAATGTGCAGGTATGGCAAGGTAATACGTTTTATAGGCTTGGTAGACAAAATACCTTACAAAGCTTTTTGCTGTGTTACATGTTGGCCCAAATTGGGGATGGTAGAAGTTTAGAAGGTCAGATCACCAGTTAAGTGTTCATGTTCGTGCAGGAACTATCCAGATCCAGGATCATCTTTTAGAGAAAGTTCAGTAGAGGTAATTAGTGATCTTTGAACTGGAAGTCTGTGGGCTGAAGAAGCTGAGTTTTTAGCTTTAAGATGGTTGCTTAGTGACTGTCAGTATTTAATCAATTTTTACCAGCCTAGTGCAAAGCCAGGGTTGTTGAACAGACCCAGTTGTAAAATTTTGAGGAAGTGTGTTGTGAAATACATCGTAGGGGAGTTTACAGTGGTGGAATAATGAACTTCCTTTTTTGGGAGAGGATTCAAGAGTAAATGGAATTATATTTCCTGTGGTTCAGACTTGTTTTTCTGTTGTATCACTTTGTTCTGGCATAGGCATTTGGGGCTAAGATAACTGTTTTGTAGAGTGCTGAAAGAGCACAGACCCCAGCTGCTGTCTTCTCCTAGAAAATGTGAAACTTTTGAAATCAATCTTCACTGTCTTAATCTTTCTGCCTTTTCAGTTCCTCTGTTTATATAAACATCTTTCCTTAAAGCAAAGGACTGCAGTGCCAACTGTAAAAATGAAGGAGCTGGGTTTGTGTCTGACTAATCTGCTGCCTTTGAATCTTGGGATAGCTGGAATTACTAGGAAAAACTGGCTTAGCAACAACAGTCTTGCCAATCTAGTTAGGGAAAACTCCCATGCCTGGAGTGGGTGCAGTGAAATAACAGGATTTCTCAGTCAGAGTATGTCCAATACTGATTTCTTTACTTTGGAGATGAGAAGGAAGATGTTTGAATAACAGGTCTCTGAAACAAAGGAACATGGGAGAGAGAATGAAGCTTTCATGGTTGTCAGTCCTTCCAGTCCTTACTGGAAGTTGCTATATGGTGTTTAATTAAGGGCTTCTATTGTGGAAAATTATGGGCAAGTTAGTATAGAAGACAAGAGAAACACAATATCTGCTTCAGTTGTTTGTGTGAGGATGTTACAGTACAAAACACATACAGAAGTGTAAGATTACAGGAAATCAGAGATAAAGTTTGGTGTTCTTTTGAGATACTGTCAGTTAGCAGAGTATAACCACACACTGTGTTTTGATACAGTGTTTCTGACAACATCTACCAATTTCCTTATACATTTGTCATGTCATTTTCTCCAAAAAGCCAGACCTTATGATCACCATAGCATTGTGCTATTTTGCCACCTGGCAGTGCAGAGCCAAGGGTTTTTATTCTATATTTCTCAGTAGCTGTCTGTAAAATTCAAATCCAGTTATGCATGCAGACTCCTGGAAGGTTGAGATACAGCTGCACACAGTTGTTTGTGGTGTGAACACTGCATTGGTTGGACAACCTTCATTTCTTAATTTCCTTTTAGAAGTAAGGCGCTTGGTGTGGCACTTGAAGGAAATACTGCTGTTACTATTCTCCAGAGTGGAATATTCTCTTGATGTATTATGGACAAACATGTAATTATTGATGTGTCTTACATAAGTGAAGTGCTTTGGAGGTTGAGGTTTTTTTTTTTTTTCCTGGAAAAAGTTTAGTAACAGTTATAATAATGGTTACAGATTTTTATATCTCTGTTTTTTCTCTGAAATGTATTTATTCATATGATGCAGAATTTGTGGCAGCTTAACCTGCTTTCTGGCTGTAGTGGGTTGACTCTGGCTGGATTCCAGGCAGCCACCAAAGCAGCTCTCTCACTCCTCTTCACAGCTGGACAGGGGAGAGAAAATGTAGCAGAATGGTCGTGAGTTGAGATAAGGACCGTGAGAGATCCCTCACCAAATACCATCGTGGGAAAAACAGACTTGAATCAGAGTTATTGAATGAATTTATTGCTAACATAATCAGAGCAAGATAATGAGAAGTAAAATAAGACTTTAAGCACCTTCCCCTCCTTGCCAGCTCTTCCTCCTCCCCCAGCTGTGAAGGGAGGTAGGAATGGGTGTCATGGTCAGTTCCTCACATGTTGTTCCTGCCACTGCTTAGGGAGGAGTCGGAATCCTTCCCCTGCTCCAGTGTGAGGTCCCTGCCATGGGAGACAGTTTTCACATGAACTCCTCTGGTGTGAGTCTGTCCCATGGGCAACAATTCACCATGAACTTCTGCAGTCAGGTGCATCTCTGCATCCTGGTGCCCTCCATGGCCTCAGGGGCACAGCTGCCTCACCATGGGCTGCACCAGGGGCTGCAGGGGAATCTCAGCTCTGGCACCTGGAGCAGCTCCTGCCCCTCCTCCTCCTGGCCTGACCTTGGTGTCTGCAGAGTTGTTCCTCTCACATGTTCTCACCCCTCTCTCTCTGGCCACAATTACAACTGGGCAACAACTTTATTTTCTTCTTAAATTGGTATGCCAGAGGCATCACCATTCCTAACTGGCCCAGACTTGACCAGCAACACATCCATCTTTGCAGCTGCCAAGGATGGAATCTGCCAGACATGGAGGAAGCTTCTGGCAGCTTCTCACAGAAGCCACCCCTGCAACTACCAAAACCTGGCCACCCCAACCCAGTACAGTGACTTTTCCCTATTCTTTGTTTTCTAGGCGGCAGACAGTAACAAGCACTCCTTGCTGGATTGAGCTTCACCTGAACGGGCCTCTACAGTGGCTGGACAAAGTATTGACTCAGATGGGTTCCCCTTCAGTTCGCTGCTCCAGCATGTCCTAAAACTCTCCTCTCTCACCAGTGGGCTAAAAATCGAGTCCAGTCAACAGACTTAATATAACAGCTCGTCTGTCGTAGTATTTGTGTGTGGTCCCCATGAACTGTTTACTATCTAAAAAGGTTTTTTAAAAAGAAAAAAAAAAAAAAGAAAAAGAAAAAAAAAAAAAAAAAAAAGAAAAGGAAAAAAAAAAGAAAAAACAGCACTTGAGGTCTCATCAGTTAAAGCACCTTGTGGATTCTGTTTCCTATACTCTGATACTAGATGAAAATTTAGTGTATAGAAAAGCCTTCTTCAGAAAGAAGGGACAGTTCTAAAGACTCTTTAATGGTGTTTTTTATTGGGTATATAATTGAGTGTCCTAATGGTTATCAATAACATGAATAGCTAAGTATATATACAGATAATGTATCACAATCTCAAATATCACGGTATTGTGCTGTTCTACATTTTAGTTCCCATAAATAGTCATTTTGGTTTTTTGATTGGGGCAAGTATCCCATAAAATTCCAAGACTTTGCTCCCTTATTCTTTTATATTTTTTTTTTTATATAAGCAGGTTTTCAAGTTGTCCTAATCATAAAAAAACTTTCCTTATAGAAAAGCTTAATTTTTTGCTGCGTTCTTAAAGAAAAAGAAAGTCCCTCCATTGGAAGGGAAAGAAACGTCTTGAGATTCATCTGTGAAGGCTTAAGACACTTTATATACTTAATGGGGCCTAAAGTGAATTCATATTAAAAATTCTGAGTATCCATCACACTAGCAGTTACTTTTTGATACCCATCTGAGTTGATGCATCTGTTGCCAGCAGTATTGCTGGCAGTGCTGTAATTTGGGACTTTTTTTGTACCTTGAATCATTGAAATGTGTGGTTTTTCTCATGGAATGGGAATTTACCATGGCTTTGGATATTTGATTAAGTGCACAAGGTTATTGGCTTAAACCTTACATCTGTATTTTTTTCATTGAATAAGTCTTACCCCTTCCTATCTGTATTTTTTTCATTTTTTTCATATGTCACTAAAAATAATGGGGTTTAGTTTTTGGAGCCATATACCTTGAGAAATCATTTCCTGGGGTAAGCTAGACTCTTTTTGTTTAGGTTTTAAATAGATGCAGCTTCTTAACATATTTCAGTAACAGAATTTAAATTTCTTATCTGAGTCGCTTCTATAGTTTACTTACACACCAGATCATATGCATTCATTATGTCATAATGGGCCTTGTTATTAAAAGTAGTTGCTTCTGCAAAACCTCTAGGATAGTGGTTGCTGAGGTATGACCAGCGAAGGAGGACTTCCAGGTTCTTCATGACAGTGCATGTTATTGTGAACCCTTGGACACTACAGCTGCACCATATTAAAAATATTCTGAAATATATTCTACAAATAAGTCTGGGTTGGGGCTGGGTTGGGAAACTGTATAGAAGGGTTATTCTGACTTGAAAAATACACATCTTACTAACAATCTTGTGATCTAGCTGTCTGTCATTCTTTTGTTATTGTGGCAGTAGCAGGATTGCCTTTGTCTGTTTTTTTCCATTGTTTCATCAATTACACTAGTTCTGTACTTCGTAAGTACAGCTAGTGATAACTTAGCTTTGAGAACAAAAATGTGGCCAGTGTTACAGCTTTTAATCACTTGACTGAATTGATGATAGTGATGGATATTTTTATGCCATAATGACTAGGGCATAGAAGCAATACCAAAAATCAAGCCTTGAAAAAGTGGGCCAGACACCTTTCAAAAATTGGCAAAGCAGTTACCAGTTTGTGCTAGTTTTACCAGTAGACTAATGTATTGGTAGAACTTGTGAACCTAAGAGATAAGCTTCATGCGTGTTGCATTTGCCTAATATGTGAATACACTAATAAAAGTTTTAATTCTCACAATGGCTGTTTGGGTTTTTGTTGTTTTTTTGGGTTTTTTTAAAATTAATTAATTGCTGTCTATTTTTTGGTTGAAGGTTAGAAGTTACCCTAACCCACCCAGATAAATGACACAAGTGTCCTTCATGTGGTGGGTGGAAAGGTAGAGTTTAGATATTAATACCACTTTCCATGCAGCTGTTGTGGAGGTTCTGGGTCTGTGTGTGTTTGGTGGTGCAGACTCCTACTCCTGATGGAGTTTATTGAAGCAGTTGCTTTTCCCTACCACAATCAAATTGCATCCTACTATCTCCGGTGTTTACTTTCACCTTTGAGACAGATAAGAGCAACTTGTCTGGGTCAGACTCACGTTTTTGAGCAGGTTGCAACTTGAATCAGTTGGGTGGCCTAATTCTGTGGTCTCCTTGCTGTGGATTTCTGAATGTGCCCAACACCGTGGCAGTGTTAGTTGCTTTGCCTTGAACATTGTAGTAATCTTGACTCTGCCTCCTCGTGGTGGGTGCTTCCAAGGAGAGTGCCAGGACCCTGCAGACATTGCCTGTGGTGCTGCCTGTGTGCAGGACCATTCTGGTCTGTGTTGAAGTCACTGTTTTTGACTTCTGCTTGTGCCACTGAAATGTTCTGCCATTGCTGCCAGCCACAGATTAGAGGTACAAGGGAACTTAGCTGTATTTGTAATGTTTGCTTGTCTGTGTTCCATTTAAATGCCTTTGGCAGTTCTTTACTAACTTTAACCTACCCCTGTTTCTTAATCCACTGCCTTTCTGACTTAGCCAGTGCTGTTATGCTCTTCTTCAAAATCATGCAGATGACCCCAGCATCTTAATGCAGAATGCCCATTGTATCTAAGGAATGTGACTTCCTCCCTCTCCGGTTCTGCCAAAGTACTGACGTCCAAAATACAAATAAAAAGTTAATTTTTTTTTTCAGTGAGGCTATTTTATAGAATATAACACATAGCAAGCAGGGAGTACTCGAGTGGAGATGCTTTCACTAAAGTATGGGTAGCCAGCTCCTTACCTGTATCAGAGCTGGAAAAACTCTGTACAGACTCTGGGTTGCATTGACTTTAATTCCATGAGCCTGGGTCCTGATCTCTTGTCACTAGCCCTGCCTGAGCTTGATTTTCATAGTATTGCCAAAGCCAAGTGACCAAACACCAGGTAGTTGATGTAAACATCTAAGCCTAAAAATTACTTTTGAGTTGCCTTTTGTCAGCTTGGAGGCACAGAGTTGACTTTTCTGAACTCTTCCTCCAAAGAAAAACCTGATTTCGTTTATAAGTTGTCTCAGGGCTGAAGCTGTGATAGCAATGTCAAATGCCTGGGCTTTTGCAGCTTTAAACTGTGAGAATTGATAGCAGAGTCATCCCCCTTCCTGTTGTGCATGGTTCCTGTTTAGGTGGCAAGCTCCCTGCAACAGGAATTCTCTTGTACTTCATGATTTTGTGTGGGGTCCTTTGACTTCCAGGCGGTGCTGCACAAATCCAGAACACCTTGACAGCTGTAGTGTTCTCTTGTTTTTATTCAGAATATTGTGTTTAACCAGAACTTAACCTCCTTGAGACCAATTGCAGGCAAGGAGAGTAAATAATTTAACTTCAGACTCCCTGTGAAATCGACAGGGAGAGGTAAAATCTGAATTTGGCTGTCTGGTAGCATAGGCTGTTGGCTGAGGGGCCTGTTTTAAGTGCATAAAGTAAATATAAATATCTCCCTTAAAAGGTTCTCTGAAGCTATCAAAGTAGTCAGCTAAGATGTTTAGGAATAATAGGTTTAAACTAATTAACACACAGCTAGAAATCACAACTACTATACTTCACCAAGCTCTTTATTTTCATATGTCCAACTTCTCATGTTGAAGTGGGAGGGTGTGAAGTTTGGGGGTTTGATAATCATCTGCAGCTCTGAATAGCTGGCACAATGAACTGTGTTTTGTTTTAGCCTTCGAACTTGTCACACTTCGTTGTGGTTACAGCTTTTTTTTTTTTTTTTTAGCATTGCAAACTGAAAGCTTACTGCAGCTGGGTTTTGAGTTAAAATACTGTGAAATACAGGATTTCACTATACTCCACCCACACAGTGTTCTACTTGAGTATGAAGCACTTTTCTTTTTACCAAAACAAGTTTGACTTGCCTAATTTTGGGGAGGCTGAAGCTTCAGTGCTAGCTCTGAAGCATCATTGAAGTACTGTCTTTGTTAAAAAAATTATAAAAATAGCAAATAACTTGCCAGCTGCATTAGTAACTGCTTCTGGAAGGACCTTCTCAGGGATTTAATTTGCAGCTGGTCTGAAACTTTATCACTATTAAGAAAATATTAATGAAATGTGTTTTCCCTGACCACTTTAGCTTGGCTAGTGAATAACTGTCATAAACCATATTAAAGAAGGCCATTTAAAAAACCCTTCAGTCATGTTGGCCCTCTTTTCCATCTCTCTTAGGTAAAAAGCTATCTGAGTAAGGTTGACATTTCTTCTCCTGGGAAAGCACAGTGTGTGGAGCAAGGTTCTAGTCCTGGATTGTCACAGCTACAGGTGCTAGAACCAAGGCTTCAAAGCTGAGAGCAGTCTTTGATGTTGCATTAGCTGTTGTTTCATTAACTGTAATCAGGATTAAATCTAGATAGCTGGCAGAAGAAAAGTGAATGACAACAGATATGTAATGATGTCAGACCTTGGTCCTCTTGATCCTTCTCCGCCGTGTAGAAGATTGAGTCAGAATGGATTTGATAAAGCCCAGTTGCTTATCCTGTTCCTTTTGGAATAGGACCCAAACTGTCTATGGGCATAGACATTCTGGCCCTACTGTTTTCCCAGCAGGGGAAGGTGAAACAAAGCAAGCTTCTGACGCTCTTGATTTTTCTGTTAGCAGCAGAATTTTTGCTCTATTTGCTTGCCTAAAACTATAATAAGGTATCATAAGGAATTTATGTCTCATGAATTAATTGAGCTTATGAGTAATGCGTACCTGAGGCTGCAAATTCAGTTTGATTTTAAAACTTACTCTGCTTTAAAGTCTTGTTTGCTTGCCTTTTCATTTTGAAGTAAAATTCCAAGAACAGCTGTTGTGCACTTAGTGTAGAGGCTTATTAAATGTAGGTTGCCAGCAGTTGCAGTTTATCTTTGGGTAATCAGTTATATATCATAATATCAGTTCATATTTAATCTTGAAGAGGAGTTGTTTAGAAGATGGTCACCTTTGATTAAGGAGTAACTACACAGGGAGGCTGGTGCCTCAAATGTGCATGCAATTTCTGAGGAAACTGGAGTAGAGGCCGGTCAAGGTGTAGAGCCAAGTCCTGGACCAGGGAATTGCGAGCACCCCAGATATCTGCCACACACTTAGAACTCTTCAGAGATACCAAACAGTTGGACAGATACACTGGAATTGTCTAGACCCATTAATGACTTTGAAATGACACCAATGCATAATGACTTTAGAAACACTTCAAAGTCCTGTCTCCTCTTCCATTTGTGTTGCATGTCCTTGAAGAGTGGATCTTCAGAATTCACAAAGTGAAGCTGAGAAAAATGTGTGTGTGTGAGCTGGTGAGATTCATGTGGGGGTTACTCAGTGCAGATTCCCCGGTTCTTTCACACCTGTGTGTTGGTGTATTTTTTTTCCCCATGCGATCACTGATGGAGTCTGTGGTTAAGAACAAAAAGCCTCAGGCAGCAGAGGTGAACTTCTTGGGAGAGGGGCAGGACGTGATTGTAGTGAAGCTCTGGGAAGAATCACCCTGATCTTGCTGCGAAGAGATCTGTGAGCTGCAGGAAGAATTACCCTGCTGGGTAACACCATGTGAAGAACAGTGTACTGTCACAGGGCCTGTTGATTCAGGTACAGGCCCAAGTGAAACTTCTTACAGGCCTGAGCCAGGTTGTTCACAGATAGAATTAGTTGTGCTGTGTGCCTGTGCTGTGCTTCCTCATGTGCTTGGTTCCAAAGCTGGCAAAGGTGGGGGGCCTGGGCTGGTCTCCCCTGCAGGCATAAATGGGTACTGATCAACAAGATCCACTTGAGGGCTGAATGAATAATCACTACCCAGGCTGCTGCCTAACAGTGGAAAAAGGACTTTTGCCATGTGTTTTTGTAAGTGGTCTGATGAATAGCAATGGGCATTAAGTTTGGTAGAGGAGGTCCTGGAAGAAAAAAATAATTGTAGTGAGGAACAAATTAAAATGTCTTTTGGATGAAGAGTTGTCAGGCATCTGAGGAGCTCAGCAGCATGTCAGGACTCTCAGGCACTGGGGCAGGCTGTGGGTTGGGAAGCACTGTGGTCACTCTGGAGAGTGTCCACATCCAGACTGGACATTCCTAACAGGATCCAGTTTTGCACAGGAGATGCATCTCCATCATGGAGGTGTATGTTCATAACCCAGCATCTCTGTTGGTACTTAGGCCTGGGAAATGATAACATTAATTTAGAAACAATAATTTCCTTGTAGACAAGTACACTTATCTTTTCTTCTACAGCTTCAGAAGTCTAAGAGTCCAATGGGAAGAAAAACCACAGCAATTAGCAACGCTGCTGTTAGTATTGATGGGAGGGAAAATGTCTTCGTAATGTATTCAGACTTTGAGGTTTGTGCAGCGTACGAAATTAAAATGGGCAAAGAGCCAAGGCTGAGAAATACTAAGGTTTAGTAAAACAGGAAAAGTGGTGGAGCTGAAAAAAAGAATGAGAGGGTGGCTGATGCTCAGCCTCAGCAGTGATACGTGGCCACAAAGGCACTCTGGGCAGCTCCCTGAATGCTCGTGATAGGCATCTGCTCGTTAAAGATCATAAAACTCATTTTCCTTTTGTTACAGCACTGAAAGAGTTGTTGGAGCACAGGAGCAGGTTAAATGGAAATGGGGCTGAGGAGCACAAATCCAGTTTTGCTTCTCTTATTGTCAAAGATAAGGCTCAGCATCGTCTCTTCTGGAGCAACTTGAGTTCAAGACGGAAGAACCGACAGGACTTGTCCTGTCTCCCAGTGGTGACCTGACTACGAGGATAAGCAGTCTTATAAATAAATTATAGTAAATACCCCACAACCTCTGTGGGAAGAGGTTTTCTGTAATGTCTGCATTAGTTTTTATTCTGAAAAAGACGTTTTTAGCTTTTTCTTTAATGCTTGGACAATCCTTGGAAGTGTTCCAAGTGCTCCTTGGCAAATAATACATCTCATCCTGTAGCGTGAAGGTGTTTTGTGGTGGGGTTTTGGGAGGGATAGCTTTGTATTTGAGGGATTTGGAAGAGAGACTGACTTACTGAAAGTAAGTCAAAAAACTTTTTTGTCTCCTGCTTTTGTTCTAAAAATGCTTAGTACAAAATTAGTGGAGTGTTGCATGACAGCAGCCATGCTTGTAAAATGTGGAGAAAACACTATGCTCCTCTGAGGCCCTGAGGAAGAATATTAAAGAGGAAATTCTTCCAGAATACTTAGTTGCCAATAGCAGGAAGTACTATTAGGGGGAAGAAAAAACCAGCTTCAAAGTTTTCTGCTTTAAAACAGGGCGGGGGAGGTAGGAATGGAATTAGCGTGCAAGTAACAGTTTAAAGATTTTAATTGTGTTGAATTGCACTGGGTTGAAACTTGCCTGGCTGATGGACCAAAGCCTTGACAAACTGAAGCTTGAAGAGACTTAATTTCAAGCATAGGACACTTGGTCCTAAATGTGCATTATATTTTTAGTTTGCTGTGTCAACAGACACCCTTGTTCTGTGTAGTTTTACTTGGCTGACAAAGGCGGTGTGACAAAGGTGTTCTCTCTCCACTGAAGACTCTTGGAAACAGGTCAGCCATCGGTTGAATTATTGATTTTGTGTGATGTAAGAAACTAACTTGGTGCCTCTGGGAAGGCAGTTCTGATCTCAGTACCATCCCAAGGACGCAAACTCAAGATCAGTACTCTCATTTCCCATGTGCACATTCACACGTACCCTCTTGGACCTTATTTCTGATCATGTTGAAATCAAGGGGGTCCAACAGAGGTTTCCTGCAGTAATGCCACAATTAAATGATAATGACCATAATTTTTGTGTTCTCTCTGAGCTCTACCTGCTGTGATGAGTTTATACAACTGGACCCCTGGGAGTCAAAACCCTGGAGCTCATCCAAAAGGTGACTGTAACGTTTTGGGATCTGTTTGTACCCAGTGCTTCCCCCAGGCATGTTCCAAGGGCTGAGACACATGAGCAGACAGAATGATTTATCCTGACTTTGGGACAATGAGCAGAATTTTGGGAAGTTGTATCCCTGGCATGGGAGAAGCAAAGATTCCCCTTGTCTGCCCCCAGCCTCCAGGTCTGCTGCTGTCAAAAGATCTGGGTGTGTTTAAAACTGATGTCTTGTTAATTAGCTCTGCAGTAGGTGGCACTGGTCACACCAATTGCTAGTGATGGGCCTGTTGTGTCCAGCTGTGTGTCTAACAAAAAATACAGACAGATGTTTTTCTGACTGTGGCCTGAGGAGCTCCAGTGTCCTTGCAGAGGGTGCTGCTAGCCTAAAATTTCCCATGGCCCTGTCAAATGCCAGTTCTGTGGGTGGGCCAACTTTTGAAAAGCATTTATATTTCTTTGATATTAATCCAAATCATTGAAAGTCATCTAATTATGGAAAAAATAATCTAGTTAAGGAGGTGCATTAAAACAATGGAGGAGCAAGGGACTAATTTGTGGACTTCTTCCCTTGGCAGGGGGTGTTTTAGTGGCACATCAAGTTCAACCCAAAATTCATGTACAGGATGCTAATACTGGTGTGCCTTCATCCAAAGAGCTCTGTCTGTAAGACTTTTCCCCAGCTGTGATTGAGCCAATTCTGAAACTAATGATTTTCAAGATGTGCCTTTTGAGGTGTACAGCAGGTATTCCCCCTCATTTTATATTCTCTACTGTCCTGTGCTCTGGCTGGCTTGGGTGAAAAAGCCTTTCACTGAGTAGTATGGGATTTTTTTTGTATTTTGTCTTCTTGTTATCCATGTGGTCAAGAAAATGTCAACTCTATGACAAGCCAGGTCCTTCAGAGCCTCTTCCCTCCAGAAAATAACTGATTGAGTGTGCAGATTAAAAACCAATTAAATACTCATACTGAACATGATCGAGGTAATACCGTAATTTCAGAAGTTAAAAAAAGAGATCTCTTTTCTCAGCCTCACTCCCTTAAAAGGTGTTTGTATGGGTTGTTTCATCCAGAAGAGGCATCAGATTCTCTGCACGCGGGCGTCAAACCTCCACAGCCATGGGAGGGAAAGCAATCTGCTAAAAGTTTATGTGGAGGAGTGCCAGGGGAGGCAGACTGAGATGAGCAGTATCTGTGTACAGATGGAAAGCAGATAAGTGCAGTCAGTGGGTAGTGTTTTATGCCCTTGTTTTGCTGGAGTCCTCGGGTACTTCTTGCCTGTGTCAGCCCCATGTACTTTCAAATAAGGTTAAACTCCTGGGGAGTTTCTCTGTTGCCATCACCCGAGGATGCATCTGCAGCACCAGCATTTAAACCCACGTCTTCCTGCCTTCCAGCCTCAGGCTGATTTCATGAAGCCACAGTATTTTTCTGACGGCACCACCGTTGGCAGCCCGTAACTCTGAGTCATGGAAACCTTGAAGTGACTTGTGTGTGGCTACAGAGCTGTTTTGCTTTGTGCCCCCTTCCTTTGGCTTGTGGAGCTGGTTTGGTTTGAGCCCAATGAGACCCATCAGGGTCTCTCTTGTCCTTGGTTAATGAGACAGTGGTGGAGGTGCTGTGACCAGAATGTAACTCAAGAGGGGGGGTTGGCCTTCTGACCAGCTGAAACGGGAAAGTATCTTCTTCAAAGAGGCAAAATAATGAGAAACAGGTGTTGATATTTGTGAAACTGGTTGTACAGCTGTTGACCGACTATTTTTGTTCTGGGTAATCTTGGAATTTGCAGATGTGACACCACTACAAGCCGCCCTTGCTTGTGGGGAGGGTAAAGCTGCTTTGAACAAGTCCTGAGAACCTTCACTGACCTTGGTTCCTTATGTAAGAGAAGCTCATTGACCTTGGGCATTAACCCAACACGTGTTTCCAAAGAGATCCGATAAACAATCTGTGCACTTCTCACCTCACAGAGAAGGTGGGTGAGGATGGACAGTGACACAGCGTGCTGTGTCACTGCCAGCAGGGTTTTAAATATAACCTGGGGCTTATAACAGTGGAGAAGTCTGAGACAACAAAAGCAAATTCTCATCTGGACTTTAGTGTTGAGTTAAGGATAACCCACTTCTTTGAAAATTACTACTATTTAAAAAAAAATAATGAGGGTACCTTTGTTGATTAAAATGTTTTAAGAAATTTAAAATATCAAGAAAGCCTTTATTGAAGAGTGCTAGGTGATCATTTTCAATTTACGCAAGAGAAACAACCAAATTTTGTTATATTTGGATTAAGAATAGGGGGGGAAAAAAGTGCCTAGCACTTTTGACAAAGTTGAAATATTACATGGCAAAGTGTTGATTATGTGAGTCTGTTGAATAAAAGCAAAGCAGATAATTTGGTCCCTTGGCCATCATTCCAGGCAGACAACCTCCCTGAGCTGATGTCACCCCATGTGTCTCCAGCTATTTCAAAATTAAATTTTTCTGACAAGCCTGCTGAATATTTCTCTCTTTGGATCTTCCTTTCCCTTTTAACATGGAAATGATCCCTCTTTCCACAGCGGGGGGGCGGCATTCAGTTCTGAAGTTCCTCCAGCTGTGGTTGTTTACATGACAGTAACTTCCCAAAATTGCTCTATTCAGGCTACTTCTAAACCCTGTCCTTACCTCCTAACAGGACTGTCTTGTCCTCCAAAAATTGTCCATGCTATGTTGTTCTTTAACTCTCCAACCTCATTATCTCACAACCTGGAGATGCAATCCTTTAATCTGTGTCATTGAAAGGTGACATATTCCCCTCTCAAGATGGTTTTTCAAAACTCTAGGTCTCACCAAGCTAGAATTTGGGGGGAAAAAAGCCGCAAAAACACAACTTGAAGACATCCTACATTGATTGCACTGTATTGCTTGGTGGGATCTTAGGTAGGTTCCAAATCTGACTGGAATCATGTATTACTGTGAGAATGGAGTTTGTTAGAGCATCTTGTGACTCTCTAGCAAGGCAATCTTGACTTCCTATGGGCATGGTTTCCCCTCTGCTAAACTTGATCCTGCAGCTGACATCCCAGCCAGCCCCGTGGTCGGATGGTGTCTGTGGCTCGTGGGCACATGGCCTTTGTTCTTCGCTTGAGGTTTCATCTGTAAGCTTTGCTCCAGGTGTTCCCAGCTGGAGCTGTGCTCTCTTTACTTTCCTGCCAGACTTTCCCACAACAGCCTGGTCACCATTTGTGCCGTGGCAGGACCTGTTGGGTGGTTGGGAGCGAAAGCCTGCTTCTCCCCGGGTTGGTGTTAGCAAACACCGTCTTTTCTGGTCAGAGAAGCTCATACAGGCAACTTCAGTAGCCTTGGCATGGTCCTGGTACACACAGAAATTTCACATTCATGCCCTAAAGCTCTGGGCTGTTTTAAAAGGCGTTCATGCAAAGCTTTCTGGTCTGTCAACCACAGTTTGCTGTATCAAAAACTATTACCTTTTCCTCTGTCAGGCAGTCCTGATTTCCCTGTGAGTTTGGGGTAAGGACAACAGGATTTGCTTGTCTCAGCAGCTCCCCTCCTGCTTGTCCTTGAGTGCTCTAGGAGATGAACTGAGTGGAGTTCTGCTTTTTTTCCCCCAGGTAGGGGATCTATTTTGAAATTATCTCAAAGTCATGTGTGATGTGGGGTTAGCCCAATGTAAATAAACCCAGCCTGCTTATTTCTATTGTGATCAGGAAAGGTGGATGCCTCTGCTTTTGAGTAGGCTCATGCCCAGGGTCTTTCTGAGATGTTTTGGATTGCATGGTTGAACTTCCCCAGAATCTCTCAGGAAGCAAAGGGGCAGTCAGTGATAGGACCCAGGGAACAGCTGGAGCTGTGCCAGGGGAGGTTTAGGTTGGAGATCAGGGAAAGGTCCTTCCCCCAGAGGGTGCTGGGCACTGCCCAGGCTCCCCAGGGAATGGGCACGGCCCCGAGGCTGCCAGAGCTCCAGGAGCATTTGGACAGCGCTGCCAGGGATGCCCAGGGTGGGATTGTTGGGGTGTCTGTGCAGGGCCAGGAGCTGGACTTGGGTGATGTTTGTACGTCCCTTCCAGCTCAGGATATTCTGTGATTCTGTGACTCCTGAGCTTTGCTATTGCTTTGTGAAGCTCTGAAGAAGACACAATGATGGTCCGAAGATTCTGGCCAGTGAAGCAGTTTGGAGACCATTTTCAATGTCTTTCCTTGTCTGCAGCGAGGCCTCGGAGCATGGTCCAGGCTCTGCTGGGGGGGCCCAGCAATGGTACCAGAGGAATGGGCAGGAACTGATGCCCAAGAAGTTCCACCTTCAGCTGAAGATGAGGAAGAACTTCCCTGAGCGGTGACCAAGCACAGGACAGGCTGCCCAGGGAGGGTGTGAAGTCTCCCTCACTGGGGATATTCCAGAACTATCAGGATGCAATCCTGTGCCCTGTGCTCTGGCATGGCCGTGCTGCAGCAAGGAGGTGGGACCAACACACACTGTGGACCCTTCCAGTCTGGCCCATTCTGGGATTCTGTGACTTAGTATTCCTGTCACAGTCTGCTAAAGACCAAAGTCCCTGAAATCTGTGTGGGATAATCCCTGACCTTCTGAGCCAGAGATTTGCCCACTTGCTTCATCCTGACTCTAAAATTCTGTACCTCAGAGCTGGGATGTCCTACAGGTCTGCTTGTTTGCTAATTCCTCTTCCCCTGTAGTACCAGAGGTCAGAGATAAGGAAAGGGGGTCTCCTAAAAGCAGCTTTCCCCTCTTCCTCTTACAGCTTCTGAGTATTTTGGGACACCTGGTGGAGCCAGCAGCTGGTGTTTCCCCTCTGGCTCTTTTAAGATCTTTTGTCCTGGCTGTGTCTTGGGCATCTGTCTCCTTCATTTGCTTTCTTGGGTTGTCATGAGGGGATGGAGGAAACCAGGCTCCTCGTGGCTGGCACAGCTCAGCTCTCAGGGAAGGAGTGTTCCTTCAGAGTCTTCCCTCCAAGTCCATGTGTAATTCACTCAAGAGATTGATCCTGTCATCTTCCCTGTCTTCTCCAAGCAGAGTCCCCTCTCTGAAGCCCTGATGGCACTGTCAGTGCTGGGCTGAGCAGCTCCATGGCAGCGTTTTGGCGTGGAGGGCTGACCCTCTGCCCTTGGAATTAGTGACATACGGGAACTGATGGGATTAGGAGGGGATAGGATCACGCATGGGTGAAAAGCAGCTGTGCACACTGGTTGGTGTTCCCACCTGCACGTGTGGAGTCAGCTGGAGCTGGGTTTCTGTATCTGAAAGGAAAATTAAATAGGTGGGATGGACCTTCCTCCACCCATGCAGTGAGCTGTGGGCACTGGTCCAGGCTCTGCAGATGTCACCTCACCCTTTCCATGTCTCCAGAGCTGTGCTGGGGTGGTTGCAGGGAGATACAGAGCAATCCCCCTGCACAGCCCATGAATAAATCTGCAAGAATAAATCTGCAAAAATAAATCTGAAAAGAACATAATTTTAACCACTTAATCACATATAAGGAATATAGATTTTTTTAAATTGAGGGTGGGCAGGCCCTGGCACAGGGTGCCCAGAGCAGCTGTGGCTGCCCCTGGATCCCTGGCAGTGTCCAAGGCCAGGTTGGATGGGGCTTGGAGCAACCTGGGATAGTGGAAGGTGTCCCTGCCCATGGCAGAGGGTGGAACAGGATAATCTTTAAACTCCCTCTCAACCCAAACCATTCTGTGATTTTGTGAGGTCATTCAGATAAATGGTAATGGAGGGGAAAAAAACCAGGAAATAGTGAAAACTCTTTTGAGTTATGCAGTACCAATGGCCACTGCATGTGTTAGGAACTTATGTAAATGATGCAC
Organism: Corvus cornix cornix; assembly: GCF_000738735.6. Taxonomy (NCBI): domain Eukaryota; kingdom Metazoa; phylum Chordata; class Aves; order Passeriformes; family Corvidae; genus Corvus; species Corvus cornix. Next base: position 22,340,486 of record NC_046357.1, on the reverse strand, counting down.
ACCAAAAAAAACTCTGGAAAAGGGATCTGGGTCATCTTTGGTTTTCCTATTCTGATTAGAGCCGACCATTCTTGCTATTTAAATCACATTTTATACGGAGAAAAATCTGTGGTAGTCCCAAGCCATGAAAATTCAGATTTCATTGTATTTTTTAAGAAAAGAAAGCACACAGCAGAAGTTGAAATGAAAAAGCTAATGAAATCCATACCCCACCAAGCACTTGCACTGAAACTTTATAAACATGAAAGAAAATATTCTTAAGTAAGCTAATGCTCTTTGAATAAGGAGGACTTTCTATGATCCACTATGGTAGGGTTTTAACCATTCTATATTTCAGGCAGTCGGGGAAAATAATGAGATTTTTATGTCAAATAATATTTTTTCATATGTTTTACTTAAAGCAATTTGTTCCAGATTGATTTCTGAGTTGCCTCATCTGTTTTATAATATGCGTCATTTTTATACTATCTGTGAGGACCCAGACTTCAAAATTTCTAGGGTTTTGGGTTGTTTTTTTGCACAGATAAATGTTAATCTAACAGGCAGGGCCTTCATTTCAAGTGGAAGGGTAAGTATGTGAAGGTTTCCCAGGAAATGTAATACACTGCAAGCTAAAAAAAAAAAAAAAAAAAAAGAAAAAGGATGAAACCTTGAAATGCAGATGGGCATTATCAGTGTAATGTTATGGATGGGGGAAGACATCAAACATTGGCTAAATGCTAGTTAGGAGAAATAATTTTTAAAATTCCTGTCAGCTGGGACGAAGTTATGTGCCTAAGCTCCCCATGGCCTTGAGAAGCTGCGGAGAGACGTACATGTGGCAGAGCGCATCAAAACACCCTGGCTCCGACGGCAGGGAAAGTAAATTAAGGGAACAGGTTTGATCGTAAACCTCCTGGAAAATATGAGGATATTAAAGCCGGCTGGATAATTAGCATAATTACATCATAGTGAATGCAAAGGAGATCATCTTAAGGGATATTGTACTGAGGGAGCTTGGCTTCAACTGGTAGTGCATGTTGAGCGACAGACTAATAGACTGCTCCAGGGAACAGAGCAGTAAAATCTTGTTATGAATTTGTTTATCAAGAATGCAGAGATAGGGAGGAACAGCGGTGGCAGTTAGTTGGCTGAATTATCGCTTTTTTAACCTTGCTTTCTGCTGATAGTCTTTTGTCAACACCTGGGCATCCTGTTTACTTTAGGGGCAGAGGGAAAAACAGGAGCTGGGAGACAGCCTTGAGGCCACGAGCACTCTGTGCACCTGCGAAGCTGGAGACAGTTTTTGTGGCTGTTTCTTTCTCTCCCTCTCCTGTTGCCTTTGCCACCTTCTTCTTCTGGCTCTACTGGTGCTTCAAGAAGTGGATCTGGCTCCTGCACTAGTGTTGATTTGTTTTCATAGAATCACAGAGACGTTTGGGTTGGGAGGGACATAAAATTTCATCTGGTTCCACCCTTGCCATGGGCAGGGACACCTTCCACCAGATCAGGCTGCTCCAAGCCCCGTCCAACCTGGCCTTGGACACTGCGAGGGATGGGGCAGCCACAGCTGCTCTGAGCACCCTATGCCAGGGGCTCTTTTCACCAAAATGGGAAGAGAAGTGCTTGATGACTCATAGATGATCAAAATCTACTGGCAAAATTTAAGATACTTTCTTCAATATCCTGATTTTCTGCTTTGTGGATTTTCTGGGTAACTTTAGATTGTCCTGTGGGTTTTTGAGTTGGCACAATTGTGCCTGCACCATTGCCAGTCCGGGCTCTCCCCTCCCACGGCATCTTGAACCCACCCTCCAATTCAGGTCATGTCTAAAGGAGGATTGGTCTTGTCTGATCTTCTAGGGCCACCTCAAGGAAGATCCACACCTTTTACCCTGCCACAACGTGAGCTTGATGTTTCTCTTCTGTTTGGTCTGCCACTGGTGAACCACTAACTTCTGGCCAGCCAGGAGTCACGGGTTCCAGCCTGGCAAGGGGAGATGTGATCAGTGGGAAAACTCTCCCTGGTGCCTTCCCCAGCTATGGAAGGGGTTGAAATGCAATGGAAGATCTGGGAATAAATCACCACAGGTGGATGCTCAGAGGCTTAATAATGCATTAGCCTGGGTTATGGGTGACAATTCACATCATGCTGCAATTGACACCAAGCATCTTGGCAGTGCCCTGGGCCTCAGCAGGATCAGGCTGGTTGGCTCCTCCATCAGACTACCAAAGCTTTTCTGCATAATCATATTTTGTTCAAGTGTCAGTGCTCTGGGCTTTTTTCATGCTGTGGCATGAATAATACTGGTTTACACCTTTTAAATTAGCTACTGCTTTCTATAGGAGTGCAAAACAATTCCAAAAATCTTTGCAAATGCTGCAGTTTCCAGCAGCCCATGCAATTCTACTCTGCTCTGGTGAGGCTCCACCTGAAGTTCTGCATCTGGGGGGTCCTCAGCATGAGAAGGACATAGAACTGCTGGACCAAGTCCAGAGGAGACCACGGAGGTGCTCCGAGGGCTGAGCACCTCTGCTCTGGAGACAGGCTGGGAGAGCTGGGGGTGTTCTCCAGGTGAAGGGTCTGGGGACACCTTATGTCAGGCTTTCTGTACTTAATGGGGTTTTGGAAGAATCATGGACACAGATTTTTTAGCAGGGCCTGATGTGACAGAACAAGGGGTGATGGCTTTAAACTGAAGTAGTGTCAACTTAGGGCAGGTAAAAGGAAGAAGTTTTTTCTGCTGAGAGTGGTGAGGTCCTGGCACGCGTTTTCCAGGGAAGCTGTGGCTGCCCCTGGATCCCTGGCAGTGTCCAAGGCCAGACTGGACAGGGCTCGGAGCAATCTGGGACAGTGGAAGGTGTCCCTGCCTACGGCAAGGGGTGGAATGAGATGAGGTTTAAGGTCCCTTCCAACCCAAACCATCCTGGTATTCTATTTCATGACTCTGAGTCATGTGCCATGTTGTTAAGAACATGAATTTGTGATATTAGATAGGACCAGTTCTTGTCTGGGGCAGATTTTTGCTGTTTGGTGGGAAATTAAGATGTGCATTTCTTTTCTTTCTCTGCCAGCAGCTTCACTTGCAGTGCATTGAGCACCAGAAGATCTTCCAAACACTCTGCTGAACATAAACCTTACCCTGTGTTTTCTTTGGCATCTGTGCAGGAAACTGCCAAGTCCTGAAACAAATGGATGCAGGAAATGTTCTGGTGCTGGTGTTATGCCAAGGTGGGTGCTAGTGCTGAATCCTGACACTGCCTAAAACCTTTCCTCTCCTGGGGTGGATTTACAAGGGAGATGCTGGGTAAGGGGAGCAATAAATAACGCTGCTCTCCCAGGTGGGGTGAGACCTAAGAGACCAGAAAAAGACCTGACAACTAACTGCTGAGTCTTGGCAGCCTTCTGTGGTGTCCAAAATCAGCGGCAGAAACATTAGGGATCTTTCCGTGTCTTCAGACTCCTGTGGCTTTGCCTATGTGACCAGAGGCCAGGGAATCAGCTGCCTGTGGGCAAGATGGTTAAATCCAGGCAAAAGGCACTCGGATTTTGCAGCTTTTAGTGGAATAAAATGAAATATCCACCTGATGGCAGCAGAGAACGGGGAATTGGAGAGCCTGGGCTGGGTGAGCGGTCGCCAGCCCCGCTGGCTGCTCAGTGTGCAACGTGCATCGGGGGATCCCCAAAATGTGGAACATGCTTTGGGGATGTGGCCTTTCCATGGCAACAGCCGATGTCCCCTGTCCCCGAAAGAGCTCACTCACATCATCTGTGTGCCCTCCTGGAGAGGAAAAGTCCATGTGGGGTTCAGGTACCGCTTTTGGGGGTGCCAGGGCACGATGAGCAGTGTGAGGTGCCTGGTGTGGTTGGAGGATGGCCTCTGCCCAGCAGCAGCATCTCCAAAATCCATGTGCAGAGAGCTGTGATGGCACAGCTGCAGGCTGGGTGCCCAGAGTGGCCCCTGCAAGTGGTGCTGGCTCAAGACACTGTCCCTTCAGCCATGGGCATGATCCTGGTGGTGGCTGTCGGTATCAGGGGGAGTGGGAGAACGGGACATGGATAGACCTAGCTGGGAATTTGGGCACTTCCCATGATGTGTTCGAGCACAAGAGCCCTCAAAGCAAAACTGGGGAGCTGTTTTAGAAGGGACAGAAGAACTGAAAAGCAGGAGAAGGGTTGGTATCAATGCAGGTCTTGGGGAAAGAGGTGAGACCAGTGACCACAACTTGTAGCAGGCACCTTTCTGCAGAGCACAAACAGCTTTTTGTGGCCATATGATCAGCATCTTTCCAGGGTTTGCTGGAACAGGCAAGGATGTGGGTCTTCCTGTGTGCCACAGAGACATGGCAGCCATCTGTGGCACATTGCACTGAAGACAACTTCTTTTTTCCTTAATTGAAACTCTTGTTGAGGAATAATCATGATCCTGTGACTTTGACTTCTATTCTGACAAACTTTGCATCATGGGAGGGGTAGTCAAGAAAAGTTTTAGGGAATGTCTCAAAGGAGCACTCTTAAAGCAAAATAACTTTTTGTATGTAAAATATTTTCCTTTTGGAATTTGATTCTGTTGGAAAAAAATGTACTTTTAAGTGCTCCATTTGAAAAAAAAGTGCAAAGCCCGTCCTGCACCTTCCCTCCCCAAACCCTGCTAGGATGTCCCCACCATTGCCATCAGCTCAGGTCACCAGCCAGGAGAGAGGATGATTTGCTGCCATGAAAACATGGGGCTGCTTCAACCTGAAGCCCCTTCCAAAACCAGCCAGGGAGTGGAAGCTTGTTGTCATCCCAAAGGTAAATCCTGTGCCTATCCCTAATGCCTGGGCTCTTGTTTCCATGTGTTTCAAGGGACCAAAGGGAAAAAAAAAAAAAAACAAGAAGGAACAAATCCAAACACAACTATTTGAAAAACATTGCTTTTATTGAAAACTATTACGAAAAAATTATTTCTGTAAAGGGCTGTCCAGCCCTGGCGCAGCTGCCCAGGGCAGTGGTGGAGTCCCCATCCCTGGAGGGGTTTAAAAGCCATATGGATGTGGCACTTGGGGACACGGGTCAGTGGTGGCCTTGGCAGTGCTGGGGGAATGGTTGGACTGGATGGTCTTGGAGGGCTTTTCCAACCTGAACAGTTCTGTGATTCTGTGCTGGCAGAGTAATACAGATGTATGAACTTGGAAAATCAAACATGGAGGGTCATTGCTGCTGTTGTTAGCTTTGAAGAGCTGTCTGGTCTTTGTGTGATTACTGGCCCATTGATGAGAATAATTGGAAAATAGTATTTATATCCATATGACCTTCCAGTGACCAAGTAATCAGAGCAACAGCACATCATTGATTTGGTGTCAGGTGAAGACCAGTTGGGAACACGCAGTGACGAGCGGGAGGGCAGCCTTGTTTGAAGACCAAGGAAAGCTGAACAAGTTGATTTCAAAGATAATCTCATTCTGCATTCAAAGAGAACCTTTAGCTAATAATGTTAAATGCTAACAAAAGAGACTATGGTCAGTTGCGGGTAATAAACTATTAATTAGAGCTTTGTCAGAAATGACTCTTGACCTTTGAGCGAAGACAATAAGCAATTGGGGGTCCTTTGTTTCCATGCTCTTGACTCCAGCAGTGTCAAATGTTGGATACAGGTGAGTTATGTTGTTCTTCCCCTTTGGGAAAGGTGATGCCCGGTAATTTGAGGATATTCAGCAACTTAGAAACTAATTAGTTTAAAATTAAATTTTCCACTCTGCCAGGCCAAGCACAATAAGACAAGGCCTTAAGACACAAGAGAGCACTTTGGAAAGGAGTAAAGGGTGACTGGGTACATGAAAGAGCCCAGCACGCCTTTCAGGTAGATCCAGCCACCCTAATTAAGTGGAACACAAAACTGTGCCCCGGCTCCTGCAGATCTGAGCTGCTGCCAGTGCTCATGGGATCCCAGAGCCTGGAAAGCTGCCAGGGCTGGGGGAGATCCCCCTGATATCCCAAATCGTCCCCATGCACCACTTTGTCATGGGATAGTCTCTGCCCACCTATACCTTCAGTTCCTTTTCACTCTCCTCCCTTCTGCAGGAAACTGGGTGGATAAAACAAGCTCAGCTGCCTCACTGAAGACCATTTAAAAGTTTTAAAAATCAATTAAAATATTTAAATTAATTAAATTAATTGTGGGCAGAAATGATGGGCTTGCAAGCAACTGCTGTGCCTGTTACATCCCACTGCTGATGAGCTGAAATCTGCCTCTGAAGGATGGAGACCCAAACCCCATCTCTTCCCTCACACTTGGATTTCCTTCGTTACACCTCTTGCCCTCAGAGCCCCACTTTAGTTAAACCTAATGCTCCCCATTCCCAAGGTCCTGGTACAGCCCCAGATTTGTGGGCTCCTCTCACCCCATGGTCATCTCAGGGCTGAGGACAGCTGCTCACCACAGGGCCACATCTTCCCTTCTTGGCCAAACACATGGTCACTGTGGGACGCACTGAGTGTGCCCAGCGGGACACAAAGTGTCTGTGATGAGGAAGGTGAGCTTTTCTCATGGGATGTGCTTCACTGCCTGGAGCCTGTCCACTGCACCAAAACTCTGCAAGTATTTGTAGGATTGGGCTCCAGTGGAGTAAATCCTGCCAAGTAGGAGTCTCCTCTTGAGTGCCATCAGGTTACAATTAATTTGGGTTACTACAGAAAGGTGTTTTTTTAAAACCGAACCAAACCAAACAAAAAGCCACAAACAAAAAGAACCCCCACACAAACCCACCACCAAATAAACAAACAAAACAACAACAACCAAAGCAAAAAAATCTTTCTGAATGTCCTCAAACTACTTTTTGAAATACAAACAAACCCAAGGAAGGGTTATGTTAATAATGCTAAAAGCCATTCCCCAAGCCCCCAGAAGCCCCAAGCCCCTACTCCAGGCCAGCTCTGCACCACCATCCTCTATCTTGTGGTTAACATCGTTGAACGCTGGAGAAACTGTAATTGTTCATAAGCAAAGTAGCACTTCCCAAAGTACAGTATTTGTTTAATGGATCGTTAAACCAATATAAATAACACTGAAGCATGCATGGAAGCAACGAGGATTTAAACGCAGTTACACAGGGAGACTTGGAGCGTGACTGTCCAATCTTGGAGGCTGTGGCATGGAAGGGAGGGGATTAAACCAAGCTCAGGAGGGGTTAGACGCCAAAACACCATTTTAGGTTTTTGCATTTCTTTTCTGCTTAAAGAGAAAATTCTGGGGACGGGCTCTGATCTTTTTACCTTGTTCCTGGAATGATTTCCTCTCTAATGATTTCATCAAGATCAGTGAAATTAAATTAAAAAGGAAAAAAAAGATCATTGCTTCTACAGCTGTGGGAGTTGTTGGCGGTGATATGAATGAAAAAACCATGCCACTTTTGGAGAGGATCTTGGAGTTGTCCTACTGTATCTGACATCTGTAGATTCACTTCCAGAGGGGAACTCAATGACCATTTTAGCTGACCTGCCAGAGAATTTGCTGCAGTTTTGACTTGTTCAGGTATGTAGTTTGGTAACTCACTGTGTGGCTTCTTGGTCTGCTGCTCATTTTTTTTTTTTTTTTTTGAGAAAGAAGATCTCAGCATTGTAGCTGGAGGAAAACAGCATGGTTGGGCTAAAGCCTCCTCCGTACACTGGTCATCTCCAATCACTGACCTTTACTGCATGGGGAGGTAATTTAATGCTCTGAAAATGCCAGTTATCAGCCCTAGTGCAGCCTCACTGTCTGGTGCAGACACACAATCAATGGAAGTCTGTTATTCTGTTCATTATTACTTAAGCTAACGTAAACACATTTGCCAATAATCAAAAATATTGCACGGGAGAGCTTCGTTGCGCCGATGATTTCCATGATCTGTATCCAGCATGGGAGAGCACTTGGGGGCTCCAAATATCTAAAATCTAACTCTAATCTGAGCAGTGGAAAACAGACCATCTTCAGGGTTCTCATCTTCATTCCTATGGTGAGAGCCTCTTGCAGAGGAAAGGCTGATTCAGTCACAGAACCATTGTAGAATGGCTTGTGTTGGAAGAGACTTTAGTTATCATCTAGTTCCAACCCTTCTGCCATCATCAGGGAGGTCAGCCACTAAATCAAGTTGCTCAGGGCCCCATCCAGCCAGCCCTCACATGCCTGCTGGGTGCACCATGAGGATATGAGGTCTTCATGCACCTCTGTTCTAGGTTGGAGAGGAGCTAATATTCCTCTTTTTGCATCAAGAGCTGAGTTCTGGGCTCTCTGCTGCGTTTTGGTATCTGAGAGCTCTGGATTTTGTCCCTGCTGTGCTTCTGGATGCCTGTGGGTGCCCTTGTCAATGTGATGTGGGGAGAGGGTGATCCCCACAGAGGGATGCTGCTCCCCAGCTGTCGCTCAAAGCCCTACCACACTATAAAAAACATCTATGAAACCCTGTCCTGCCTAATGTGTCCAGATCATTAAGCTTTATTGTTTTTTTGGTGGCTGGACATCCAGTGGGACCTGCCAACCTCCCTTGTAGGTCCTCATCCACTCTAATCCCAGCTCTGGAGCTCAGTGCTATGTTTTCTGGAGCCAGCAACATCCAGGGGATGCAACCAGAGCAGGCTGGGACACCCAAGGGTGCCCAGTGTGTGGGATTTTCCTGTCTTTCCCTGGCATGTGAGAGGTGACAGCTCTCCCACCTTCCTGGACCTGGAGAGGGCAGCAGAGAAAAGCAGAGCACCCTTGGCTGCAAGCGCCTGGATGGAGCAGGAGCAGCTGCGTTGCAGTATCCAAACACACTTCTCTGTGAGGAGGGTAATTTAGAGCAATTACACCGATTATTATTGCTTTTCTAATTAGTGCTTTTCCTACAGAATTAGCTGAGTGTTTATTAGGAGCTGCTTGTTGCCAATAGCTTAACTGCTTCAGTACCAGTTTTTATCAAACATTAGAGTGGCTTAATTTTATTATTTTTTTTCCCCCCCCTCTGTGTGTAACTGGTTTTGTTATCTGGTTTCACATAAAAGCCCCAATTAAATATTCATTTTGCTTTGTTACATATGGCATTAAATTTTCATGAGCTGTATGTTCTCCTTGAATTTTGGCGGGGGGGCAGGGAGGAGAGGGGCGAAGAAACCCTCGTTCTCTTAAAGGCAGGGATGCGCACATGTGTTTTTTGCTTTAGTGATAGTGAGGAAACTGGGAAAAACAAAAGAAAAAGGAAAAAAAAATTCAACAGAAAAAGCCTTTTCTCACCTACAGTAGGGATCCAGCCTTAAACCCACCAGCTTAAAGGAAAAAAAATTGTGAGGCAGGTGGGGTTTCAGTGTCCCTCTTTGCATTGCGGCACAAGGTTGCGGCATCAAGGCTGATTCTGGGAAAAAAAGGCTCCTTGGGGGCAGAGAAGTTGATTTTTCACTCTCAGCCCCTCTACCCCACCTTTCTAAGTGTCTTTGAGCAAGTTTTGTGGGTCTGTAGCCCACGCAACCCTTCCTCTGTTCAGTCAGGGTGTCAACTTGTATTTCTGGGAAGGGGTTACATCTTAGCAATGCGGAGGGAAGTGGTTGGGATCAATGGTGGCTTGATCAGGGGATTAACAAAATTAGCAACAATTAAATCCTTACCCTCCTCTCTGATGAGTGGGTAAGGATTTAAAGAGAAAAAATCTGACTTTTTTCTTTTTTAAGCCATGAAATTTAAATTATAACAGCAAAGATAAAACTGCATTTGAAGCAAATTCTTTCTATATATCCCATAAAAATCCAATTAAATACTTTCTCCAAAATAATACTTGTTCTTAAGACACCTTAGAGGTTTGTAGTTTGGTTTCTTTTCCTTTTTTTTTTTTTTTTTAATTATGTGTTCACTGTCAAGGGGAAAGTGTGGTTTTGTTTAATTTTTTGACCAATTCTCTTTGGTCATTTCTTAAGCAGTGTCATGACTTTGTACAAAATTTAAGCACCCCTGTCTTTATCCTTAGGAAACAGTAATGCTTCCCGTCTGTACTTTGAATTATAAAGGGAAACAAAAGTGGAAAAATGAGGAAAAAATATTATTCTCAATTTTTCTTCCTCTTCCCTTGCTTTCAGGAGGCAGATGGGGGCGATGGTTCATGGAGAGCCAGGAAAGAGCTGTCACCTTTTTCCTCCTATTACCCTCAGAACCAGACAAAATAATCCAGTGGTTTTCAAAAAGCTTGTAGTATGAATATTTCTGATGACTTTTAATAGTTACACAGTGGGTTTCAACACAGGATACACAGGAAATCCCATGTCCTGCAGAAGGGGCTGGGATGAGCAAGTGGGCTTCAGATCTCCATAAAGGAATTGAAATAATTATCCATAATAAAAAAGTTTCTAACTGGTGACCTTTCTGCCAGTTCTGGCTGTCACAGCCATGCGTGACTGCCTGTGGTGAGCTTGAAGAGCTGCCTTGAGCAAGGAAACACATTTTTTTTCTATTTGAGGGTAAAATAGGTTAAAAATACCTGTCCAGCATAGGCAAACCAAATGCCCTCGGTGTTTCTGGATGCGATCTGTATGACTGATTTTATATATTATAATTAACTATTAAAATGTAATGTAAGTAAAATTATATATATTTCTGTGTATCTTATATTATATATATATATATAGATATTTATTTAAGGACATATTTCTCCCCAGTATCAAGGCTTGCGGAATAACTACTTGGCAAAACATTGACCAGAATATCAAATCCTCCGAATTATGTCCTACTTATGGGTTTCCAAAAGCGAGCTTTAGAATAAATTCCAGGGGATAAGTAGGATGGGAAATACACAGGCTAATATGTGTACACGCATCGTGAGCGGCGCCGCTGCAACGGCTCGAGCCGGGGAAGGTGGGAAGATAAATGAAATTCATAGTCAATGCATCATTTCTTATCCCCCTCTTGGGGCAAAGGGTTCAGGTTTTGTTTGGTTTGGATTTCTTTTCTTGCCTGTGTTCGTCTGTGACTTCTTTGCAGCTATCCCTGAATGTGAGAGTAGAAACAGGGAGACCTCAGGGTACCTGGTGGGACCATCTCAACCTTCCCAGGGTCTTCAGGCACATCCCTGACACTCGGGGATGGGCTTCTCTGAGGCACCAGAAGTCCTGATTTTGGATAATGTAATATATTTCTTATTTTTAAATTTTTTTTTAAAAGTTGACTTCAATTACTAATTCCTTTCTTTGCTTTAAATAGCAAATTTTAAACCAAGCTTAACTGCAAAGAACCTATGGAGCATATTAGAGGTGAATGAAAGCTGGAGGAGAACACAAATCATTCCCATGTCAGAAGGTGAACCAATTCACTAAATAGCATTTACTAAATAACATCAAATTAAACAGATTTTTTCTAGAAAGAAAATGCTCAAAAATTAAGAGGCAAAGCATCATTTTAAGTTAATCTAAATGGCATATTTAAATTTCTAAATAGTGTTTTGAAATGATCCAAAATTACTCAGAAAATGTGAAGCCCCTGTCACCTCTGCTGTCTTTGAAAAAAAAAAAATGAAGCAAGATGGGTTTAAACAACCCTTTAAAATAATTTTTAATATCTTTAAGAGAAAAATAAACCCCCTTTGCTTATTGGTTTCACATGCTGTTTTTCTCCCAGTTTTTGAGGGGCTGGAAAAAAAGGGAGAACCTTTCAATTTGATCCCTAGGACAGTGGGTAGCTGGTGGGGAGGACATGGAGTGCTCTGGGCAGGATGGACATTTGAATGGCTCATCTCTCCATCAGCATCCAAGGCAAAGGGGTTTTTCTGCCCTGACTTTGTCTCCCTGTTCGTTTAAATATGGTTTTTTTGTAGGTACAAGCATGGACAGGTCACTCTTATGGTTTGGGATTCAAATTCTTCTCTCCTATCACATGCATCCAACCTGGCCTTGGGCACTGCCAGGGATCCAGGGGCAGCCACAGCTGCTCTGGGCACCCTGTGCCAGGGCCTGCCCACCCTCACAGACAGCAATTCCTTCCCAATATCCCATCCATCCCTGCCCTCTGGCACTGGGAAGCCATTCCCCCTTGTCCCATCACCACATGCCCTTGTAAAAAAATCCCTCTGTCTTTCTTGTAGGATGAGATAAAGGACTTCAGGAGGACAAAATTTCCTTGTATTTGCAACAGCAGGGGAAAAGCTGAAGCCATTTGCATGATCAAGTGCCTAGAACTACTTTTCAAATTGTTACTCCCGTAATTGAATCGTTGCCCAGAGAGGCTGTGGCTGCCCCATCCCTGGAAGTGTTCAAGGCCAGTTTGGACAGGGTTTGGACCAGCCTGGGATAGTGGAAGTCTGTTTAGACCAAAGCCTGACAAACATAACTCTTGACGAGGTCTGTGCACTGTATTCCCAGTGAGTTTGTCTCTTTCCTAATGTGAGCTCTCCAGAAGCCAGACCTTAGAGAGAATTCTTGGGGAGAAAATGGGGAAAAAAACACAGGCTAATACACACAGGGTCAGCAAAGCTGCTCTCCTAAGAGTTTAAACAGAGCAAGGCAGCCAGGGATGAGTTTTGATTGTTGCAAGTTTGATTGCTGCAAGTTCTTCTCCATCTGTGGGTTGTAGCTGAGATGCTGCCGTGGGTTGGTGCTGCTGGAAGGACTGGGACTGTCAGTGCTTTTGGTGGCCAAACAGATACAGGGGTTTGCTACTTGGTGGGATAAATGACCCCAGTGAGGTGGTGCTGGCACAGTGCAGATGAGATAGGGATCATCTAAGGAGGGCTGTGCCTCATTTGGGAAATCACAGAGTCATTGAATGGTTTGGCTTGGAAGGGACCTTAAAGACCATCTCATTCCGGCTCCCCCACCATGGGCAGGGACACCTTCACAACCCCAGGCTGCTCCAAGCCCTGTCCAATCCAGCCATGAACATTTCCAGGGATGAAGCAAATGGACACGTGGAATCTGTGTCTTTTTGGAGAAAGTGACCAATTTGAGACAGACATCACTGATTTTCCAGCCACGAGCCAGGGAAACAATGATTTGCAAGTAGTGCTGTGCACGCAGGATTCTACTCTTCCCAGGACAAATTTGAGGGAGCAGCAGTCAAATCCAGGTCAGCTCTGTTTTCACCTTGAGGCTGATGAGGGAGTTTCTGCAGGAGTTCATTTTTCTGATTTCTGTAAACCGTGTTTCCCCACATGGAAGTGCACCCCTCGCTTGGGAAGAGCCATGACACCTTCTTTCCCTCAGGTGGCAGCCACCCCTCAGGGATGCCAGGCATAAGGAGCACCTTGTCCTCTGGAAAACCCTTCTTCTGGAGGCTGATGAGCAATAATAACCTGAGATGGGAATCATGCAGGGTTGGTGAGCAATCCCTAAAAACCAGCATGGACCACCTTTAAGTGTGCTGGCCCCACAGCATGACAAGGGCACGGAACCTCTTTCCTCCAGCATGAGGATCAGACCTTGTCCCTGCAGGGTTTGGGCTGGAGGCTGGAAATCGAGCCGAGTTCCCTGGCCCGTGGCTCAGTTGCATGGAAACAGAAATGCCCCAGCAGGTTAAGAACTGGCTCTTCCACCTAAAGGATGGAAAGAAGGGGGGGAAAAAGCAAGAGAGAGAAAGAGCTGCTGCCATTGAATAATTGATGAGTTTCAGACCAATCAATGCGACAGCAGAGCAGGGCTAATTAAAGGTTTCTGAGGAATCCCTGTAGTAATTTACTTGAATGTAAGAAGTTCATATTCTCTCTCCCTTTTTTTCCCCTCCCTGTTCCCAGGAATTCCAGTTTTAGGCTTCGGCGGTCTCTAACCACCGCTCACTTTTCCCCTCCAGGGGGATGTTTGCTATGGAAATATGCAATTAATATTGCAGCAATCGTAATTGCTAATTATTAAAACAATGCTACCCCCTTTTTCATGGCCTACTTTCTTGCTCAAAATGATTTAAATAACAGGGAAAAGGAAAAAAAAAAAGAAGCAGAGACAAGGTGGCTGGGGCTCAGCTGAGCCAGGATTAAGCGCTGAGCATGGCTGGGTTTGGCCGTAATTCGGTGAATTCGCACATCCGCCTGAAAACTAAGGGCAAGGTGATGCTGCCGGTGAGTGGCCCTTGCCATAACCTTGAGCCATGCCAAAAAATCACCGTGCAATGCCAGAACAACCTTAACCCATTTATTGATGAGGGTAGCTGGATGGTCTGCCCGTGTTTCTGAAGCAGCTGTCGCGTTGCTGTCCTGGTGTTGCCATGAAATATTAATAGTCAGTGATGAGGAATTAACTGTCAGAGGTGTAGGCCATCAAGGGAAAAGTGAATCAGGCAGGGAAGAGTTGCTCAGTGCCAGGGACCTGGTCTGGGGAGAGGATGCAATTCCCTGCCACACCTGGCCAGGGCTTGCCATACCACAAAACAAAAGAAAATAGCAAAAAAAAAGGGGCTTTTTGGGCAGCCCAGATGTTAGGAACCTGGGGGAGTGGAGCAGATCACAGCCAGCTCATGGTGCTTCCTACAGGACTTAAAACCCCAAAGTTGGACTTCGGGAAAGCAGCCTCAAGCTGTGCCAGGGAAGACTTAGTTTGGCTATTAGGAAAATTTCTTTATGGAAAATTTATTTCTGTTTCCATGCAGCACAGGCTGCCCAGGGCAGTGGTGGAGTCCCCATCCCCGGAGGGATTTAAATGCCGTGTGGATGTGGCACCTGGGGACATGGGGTAGTGGTGACCTTGGCAGTGCTGAGGAATGGTGGGACTCAATGACCATAGAGGGTTTTTCCAACCTGAATGATTCTGTGGTTGTCTGATGGTCAGGAGTTGAAACGTTGTGGGGTTGAGTTGCTCCCCATGCTCTGCACCCCAACTCTTTCCTGACCCATTGCTTGGATCACATGGCAGGGAAACTGGACTCAGCTGGGGCGAGACGGAGGGAGCTCACACATGGCACCACAGGAGTTTGCACGGATTTAGACCTACCTGAGAGGCCGTGGTAAGAGCTGCCGGCGCCCAGAGCACTTGTAGAACTCCTTGGAGCACCTCCTCCACACCGTGGCAGCTGCTGCCATTGTGAGGGGAGGGCAGTTAAATAACAGTCTGCACTTAACCACAGAGCGACCACGGCGTGAAGAGCACCGGGGTGGTTCCATCGCCCTCATGAATGCAGAGGGAGAAAGCTGAAAATCCTGCTGCTGAGGGTGCTGGCGTCGCATTCATGCACTGACAGCAGCCTGCAGGGATCCGGGATGGGGGGGTGTGGTGGGTTGAACCTGAATCTGCTGGGGGCTTCTGGAAGCAATGTATGTGGAAATAAGGCTTTAAAAAGTCCCCCCTGTCTGTTGAGGCTAGAGACAGAGCTGTTTTCTCCTGCACATAAATGAAAGTAAAAAATTGTCGGGGTTATAATAAAACATGAAAGGCTTATGTATAAGCTAGGAAGCAAGGCTGTGAATGGGTTCCTGGTGGTCTCAGGTGGTGAAAGGTGTAGCTATAATACAGCAAGCAATTAGAAACAGGTTTGCTATTAACTGGTTTACTTTGCTGGCTGCTTTGATGGAGCTGACCTTTCCCTCCCAGCCCATCCTGGAGCAGGTGACAGGTTGGAGAGTGCCTGGCCCTCACCCCTCCCTGTTAAGTACAGGTTTCAGTCCCACGTATCATATCTTTTCCTGCCAGAGGGGAAGGCTTTGGTGTGTGTAGGGCTGATGGAGTGATGGTTGAGCCCTGGCTCTAATTGTAGCATGTAGGCAGTGCAAACCTGTGGTGGGGAAGGCAGGAGGAATGGGCTGAGCTCTGTGTTGCTCCTTCAAGAGCAAAAAAATAAACACCCTGGTGGATCTGGGATGTTTGAGGAACTTTATTTTTCTCTCTCTCTCATTACAGTGGGATGCACCACCTCTAAAAATCCCCATGTGTTTTGTAGCACTGTCAAAGGTTCATTACCGATGTTACTGGCTGATGTGCCTGGAATATTTCCTATTTGCCCTAGGAGTGAGTGGGGAGTTCTGTTAAGAGACAAAAATTTTCCTGATTTGCTGAATTTTTATTTTCAAAGGACTTGAACTAAGTAGTCTTTTCCTGCAGCTCATGAAGCTGCCTGGAAGTTACCTGATCTAGTTTCAAATCCACCACTGATCCTGCTGGGATTTGAACCAGTAATTTGAAGAAAAGCTTTCTGCTGCTTTTCTTAGGTGTGCTCTGCTTTCCACCACCAGGCATCTTGTTGGGTGACCGTGATGAAGAGGCAGAATGGGCAGGTGGTGGTTGGCTTCTGCAGAGGGAGAAAAGGAATTGCTGCCAGTTCCAGTGGGTAACGAACAATCGGTTTTGAGCTGGGCATGGCAGAGGTGCAAAAGCTGCTGCTGTTACAGCTCCAGCCAGGTGACTCCTGTCTCCATTTTGATCTTTACCACACCTGAAGCTGCACATTTTTGTTCACTATAAATGTCTGGTCCAGGGGAAGGTGTCTCTCCCCATAGCAGGGCATGGAGTGAGATGAGTTTTAAGGTCCCTTCCAACCCAAGTCATTCTAGGATTCTGTGAAATAGAAAATGCAGGTACAGAAGCAACTGAGAGGAGTCACTCAAGGCTGCTGAAAAGCCAGGCAGATAGCAGTCTGCTACAGACCTTTTCTTAACCTTGTGCTAGTCAGAGCTTTAACCACCACATCTTCCAAATCTGCTCCCCTCACTTGGTACCTTCCTCATCTCCATCACACCAATAACACCTCAGTTGCAGCTTTGGGGAAGATCCATTGTCAATTATTTAAGAAAATTGCCGCTGCTGGTTTCTGCAGGCTTGAGCACCCCTCTAAAGTGCTGCCAAGACCCACAGCAGGCTCCCAGTGGAGTATATAACTCCTCTCCTTCCCAAGCTGAATGATTACATCTTCACCCAGAGCTGGTAGGTGAGCAGTTCAGATCTGCCCCTAAATTCCAAGGGTCTTGGATCCCATCGCCAGGTTTGGAAGAAAATCAAAACACCCTCCTGTCCAGCAGGTGTGGGCCACCAGGCTGATGGGACCCTGTGTGCCAGGATCCTACTTGGCTCCTGGATGGCAGCAGATGGTCGAACAAACGTGACTGTTAATCCCGCCAAATTACGGCAACAAGTTTGAGGATGTTTGCATTCAAATTCACACTCTTCGCCTCCTTGGATGAGGCTGCTTGTTAATTAAAAGGTGAGAAGTAAAATCAAAGCAAAACCAGAAAAGGGGTGACTGTGCCCAAACACCGGGCGGTTTTTCATCACCTGTAATCAGGTGCACAGCGAGGAGAGACGGACCTTACATGGTAAAAGATTGGCCTGCGCACTCATCCTGGGACGGAGGGAGCGTCTCCGGAGGAGAGGAACTGGTTAAAGCTGCGGCCAGGGTGTAGCAGCAGGATCCTGTGCGTGAGTGGTGAAGGATTGGTGGGCTGTAATGATGCGCGCGGGCTGTATGGAAATGCCCACCAGCCCTCGGCAGCGGCCGCGGCGCAGACGGGGGGACGCGGCACGAGAGGGCAGAGGGAGCGTTAATTGATGCGCTCGCCTCGGGGAGGGAAGCGGATAATGGATGTGGGATGTTGGCCGTGCTTTGTCATCAAACGAGGGGCCTGAAAGATGGTGCACTGGAATATTATCAGTCATTCCTTGATCAAGATGTAATGCTCTCAGGGTCCTTTTCTTTCTCTCTTTCTCCCCCACCGCAGTTGAGAACACTTTTATTTCTCCCTCTTTGACCTTTTTGCTTTGGTGTTTGGGATGTTTGGGTCCATTCTGCTTTTAACCAAGACAGCACTACCCTCTCCTCTCCTCTTCCTCCCTTCCCCCAGGCCCGAAGATACTGGTATGAACTCGAGGAAATCATGTTTCCTTATCTGTGTGGCTTCGTCTTGAAAAAGCCTCTTGCTTTTCACTCCCCCCTTCCCCTCCATCCCGTTAATAGATTATGTGTATGCATACAAATACTTAAGTTTTATTTCTACAGTACTATAGGTAAGAATAGTGCTTCATAAACAAATAAAAAGGTCAGTCCCTGCTTTGAGATTGCCATCATAACACAGCAAGGGATGGCAAATAAGGGGTTTTATTACATCTCACCTGTATTTAGGCAAATCAAACAATTGCATTTTTTACAACCCTGCGTAATGGCCTGATGCAACCAAATGAGACCTCTCTCCCGGGGAGTTTAAGCAGCATATTAGCTTTATCACTTGATGACCCATAAAATGGTTGTGCACCCCTTAGTGATTACCTGACTTACTCAGCACAGCTTGGCAGGGAGGATATTTAAATATTTTTTGCATTATCAGTTTCACAATGTCATAGTTCTAGTCATCAGCCTTTCAAAGGAGTTGCCTTTCTGTATCTATATGGGGTATCAGACTAAGGAAAAGGGGGTTGGGAAAAGAAAAATAAGGTTTCTCCATATCTTGGAGGCAGAACTACAATTTGGGGCATCTTCTCTTCCCCCCATGTCTCCTCTGATGGCATTTCATTGTATGAATTACTTTTTAGTTGTGAACCTCTTGGTGTTGATGGACAGGGTAAATGGAGAAATATTTCCTCTCCCATGAAGTGGCAGTGGTTCAGTGTGTGCTGCAGAGTGGTGTTAAGATGCACAACAGAAAAGAGGTTGAAGTAAATCCTGCACATCATCTCTGCAAGCTGCACGTGGCAGGAGAGCCCCAGTGCGTGGGCTGGTTTTCTGGGCTGCAGAGCTGTCCATCCACCTTTGCACACTGCAGCCAGTTTTTGTTGTGTTTATCATCATCTCTTCGCTAATTATGTCTCAGCACAAGGTGCCACAACACCATGTTCATGTCTCTTGGTAGGGTTCATTTGCAGAAATGCCAGGTTAGGGGCTGCTCCCAGGTGAAGGCGGTCTGCAACTGGAGCAGATGCTGAGCAAACTCTCACCAGCATTCCACTGAGTCACTTCTCATAATAAATGAGAAATGTTGCTTTTCTGCAGCTGACAAAGAAATCTGCAGTAGAGAAACTCTCTGGGTTGGCTTTAGAAGGAGTGTTTCAAAGCACTTATAGTCAAACATCTCCTCCACTCCGTTTGGGGTTGTTTCTCCTTCCTTGTGAATAGCTCCCAAATAAAGGGTGTAAGTGATGACAGCACCAGTGTTTGCCTGTAATTCCCTACACTGCAGCTGGAAAGGTAGGAAAAAGTGATGCAAAAGGAATGTGCTCCAGAGCAGTTTTTGAGAGAACAGCAATACCCTTGGAGGAATGAGACCCAAAAACTGGGTCTCGGGACAAGAACTTTTAATGACAGTGCTTTTGAGCACCTTAGTTTTGGGGTGTTGCTTTGTGTGTAAAGCAGGTTAGAGAAAAGTTTTTTTTTTTCATTTTGTTGAAATCTTCAACCTTTCAGAATTCACATTTTGCTGAATTCAGATAAAAATTAGAAATCAAATATAAGCAAATATTTTTGTACCTTTTCAGAAAAACTCAGCTGATTATTTAATTGAAAAGAACTCCTAAATTTAAATTTAAGTCTGCTGAAGGCATGAAAAGAAATATGACTTGAGATGAAATAAAATTTCTTGAAATGAGACATTTCAGTATTCTAAAAAGTTTTTCTGTTTCGTTGTATAAAATCTTGTTGTAATCAGTATGAGAAATACTTCGTGTTTACCAAAAGTGCGTTGCTCCTGGGAAATATATTCTCAGTGGAGATATCTCAGATATTATGGACCACTCTGCTTTTTAGGTAGGAACCTAGGCAGTTATTTACTTTGGCTTTGGGTTTCTTAAAGATAGCTTCTCACTGATTTTCTGGCCCAGAGATCCCCCCCAGTTTGACTTGGTCACCATGCTTGCATGGACCACAACCCGGCTAAAACCTGAGGTCATAACTTCCATCTGCCCCCGCTTAGAGGTGTTCTGGGTAATCCTGAGACATCTGGACACCTGATTTTGGGAATTTCATTCCCATCTGCTTTGCAATTTGGCTTCGTACAACCTCTCTTTGCTGGAGGATGCATTGAGACTTACTGATCTCCATCCACATGACGTACATCATTGGAGAATGGATGAGATGTTTGAGCAGCAAGGCTACTCACAGCTCCTACAGCATGTTGTCAATGGGTCCAAATGTCACCAAATGTCACTGAACTTGTAGATGAGCCCAAAATCGCACCATCTTTGGGCTGCAAAGGAGGGTGATAATGTAATCTCTGCTATTGGCCTCACTCACAGTGTCTCCATCTGCCAATGGCCTGAGGATCACTTAAGAGTAATCTTCCGATCTTCGTGGAAAATTTTGAGGCTATGAGGTGAGATATCTTATCTTAAATAATTCTCAAACTGCACAGGCCTCCCTATTCCTATTGATCCTGTTTCATCAATCACATTGAAACTTCACTACTCTCTGTGGGGATTCGGTAAGCAGGTATCGCAAAGGATTTCCACTGTACGGTGATAGATCTTCTCTCCTGAAGTATGTCCACTGAGCATATCGATAGTAGGATTTACTCCCACGAGATAGACCCCGGGCCTTAGTTATAGGCCACCATCCTATTCATTACCTTGTCACTGGTTCCAGCTCTGGTTTGATCTCAGAGGGCTGTGTAGGGAGCACACCTTAGTAACCAGAGCAGGAGAGCGCTTTGAGATTCTGTCACCAACTCGGTGGAGTCACCTCGGGCAAGCCACTTGCCCCCAGATCACCAAAACTACATTGGCTCTTCAAACTTGTTGACACAGATGGGAAATTGTGGGTTTTTTTGAGGATTTTGACTCTACTCAAGTCAGGATGTGCTTCCCTTTCAGCTCCTGAGGTTCAGTGCACTGGAGAGACAGGAGGTGGAAAGACTGCAGGGTTTCACACAGGAGCAGTGAGAGAAGACATCACTTGGTGGTGTCCAGAGTGGCATTGGGATTCTTCTGTCCATTGGAGCAATGTGTCTTGGGGCAGCTGTAGGAAAGGCATCTGTACTGAAAGGGTTCTTGGCAAGTATGTGATGGGGAGTCCTGTTTTACTGGGAGATGTCCTGCACGTGAGAAGGAGGGGAGATGTCAGCTACTACTTCCATTTCTATTGTCTGCTTTCTCAAAATCCTCTCTGATGCACAAGGAAGTCATCTTTGCCGTTCTAACTTTATGTGGTAGACAGCTGTACCAGATGACCATTGTAGGTTCCTTCCAAATGAATTATTCATGAGCTGTGGTGGCAGAGTCACCACAGCTGGAGGTGATCAAGGAAAAACTGGACAGGGCACTTACTGCCATGGTCTGGTTGAGAAGGTGGTGATCAGTCAGAGATTGAACTCAGTGATATTGAAGGTCTTTTCCAGCCTAAATGATTCTGTGATTCTATTCTTTTTAGATATTACCTTATCTCTCATTTAGTATCTGCCAAATTAATGTTAAGCAAGCCCATCCAGCCATCCTAAATTTGCCTTCTCTGGAAAACCTTTAAAGGGCTGAAGACTGCTATCTTTGAGTCACCAACTGGAAAATAATCATAGAATATACTGAGCTGAAAGAGGCCCATCAGGCTCGTTGAGTACAACTCCTGTCCCTGCACAGACACCCTGACAATCCCATCCTGTGCCTGAGAGCATTGCCCAAATTCTCCTGGAGCTCTCTCAGCCTTTGGGCTGTGACCATTCCCTGCAGAGGTAGATGGTGTTGATCCATATCTAATTTGTTTACAATAACCCACATTCTCTTCTCCTATGCACCAAAGGCTGAAGCTTCTGTACCTTTTTCCATTTATTGTTGCTCCACCAGAAATTACTATCACCTTAGAAATTACTCACATCATTTTTTCAGCTTGCTTTTGGATGTCAAACCAAGCAACAATCCAGGAATCTGAGATAAATGCATCAATTTAAGCAATTTTTTTTGTTAGTCTTTGTAATACAGCTTCACCCAAATGCTTCCTAAATCAGGGCTCTGCTTTGGATTTGACAATTCTTTAATGATTTCCAAGACTTGGACCAAATAATGCAGCTGGCTGCTGAGGGGCTTCACTGTGGGGCCTGGTTTGTGGAAACAAATTCCTAACTATCCTGGTCTATAAATCCTGAGCCTAACACCATGAGACTTTCATCAGTGAATTTGCTCCCAGCATATTGGCATTTTAAGTTTTTGACAATCCCATTTAACCATCTATATTGATTGCAGGTTTGGGTATATAAAAAGGAGCCTTTTTCAGGGGGAGTTTGAATTCCACTGGAGTAGAAGGAAAGCCCCAGATCACGTCAATGCACTTTGATACTTAATTGGCAATCCTGGGATAGTGTAACTTCAATTAAAGTGAAGTCATCCCACATACCTGTCTACTGACCTGAGTTCCTGCATGAGCATGACGATGTTTGATAATGAGCACGGAGAGCACACAGTGTAACAGCCCAAGGTATCCAGTGTCCCTAAGGCATGAGGTATCAAGTCTCCTTAAGGCACCCTTTCCTTTTGTTTTTCTTTTGGTTATTATTATTATTATTATTATTATTATTATTATTATTATTATTTCTTTCCCCCTGTAGTGGCTTTACCCACCTGTAATTGCAATAGAAAGAGGGAGCCAGGAGATATTTCTTTGCAGACGAGACAGTGGTTGTGTTATTATGGTGTATTATGTTACTTTCCATTAGACCAAAAACTTTTCATCTCTAACCCTAGGAGGTGACCTACAGTAAATACAGTGTCGTATTTAGCTTTTGTAAATAGCTTAGCTCTCATGAATGTTTTATAGTGGGGTAAATATCACATTCTCTCCACTTATTTACATCCGCACAGCATCACAGAAGACTTGTTGGTATTAAATATTAATTGTAAGCTTTAGTGAATCTATGCTTTTGTCAAAAGTGCACTGGGCCACACATCTTTTTTGGCCTCACACATCGAGAAACCGCATGATCTTCCGAAGAAAGAACTGGAAGTGCATTATCAGTGTTCTTAACCAAACCGGCCCTCAGCTTGATAGCTGCATCTTCCATTCCTTTCGCCCAGGGAGGAGGGAGAGAAGACACTGGTGAAGATGTACATGGCTGACCCAACGCTTTGGCCTTAGCCTGTGTATCTCTGGCATCTCAGGGCAAGTCCCTGTGGAAGGATTTTGGAGATTTATGAGGGCCAGAATGGATCAGCCAGTCTGGCTTCCTCTGTACCTCGGTCCGGTGACCTTCTTGATTGAGCCAAGAACTTGTGTCTGCCTGAAGTATATCTTACTGGGAAGCAACCACATTTTTGGCTGGAAGATACTAATCAGTGGTGAATCCACCATATCCCCTTGTACACTGCTATTACTTGATGCTTTGTTAATTACTTTTAGAATTATCAATGATTTCTCATGCCGTGCTGTGATTTTCCTGGTTTTTTACTTCTAGACATGGATTTTTGTTGTGCCTTTCCTTGCAGATTTTCAGATCTTATCTTGAATCTTGTACTTTCCTCCTGGGAAGGGCAAGTTCTTGGTATCATGATGGAGGGTAGTAATTCCTCTCTCACTCTGTATATGCCTAGTGAATGGAGCTCTTTCTCTCTGTCAGTTTCAAATTGTCCATGGTATTTTTTTTGTATCTCGGTGAATTCTTGCATCTCATCTGTTTTAAGGCTGGGGGATGTACTCAATACTCCAGAATCAGTCTCTACTTCATGCATAAAGGCTTTTTCAGCACTGAGTCTCCCTCCAAAGTGACCATGACTCATTACAAGTCTTGGTTTCAAAGCTTTTTCATCCAACCCAGGCCTTTTCAAAGATGATTTTTTGAGAAACTGCTCCAGGGTGAGAGCTACCTTTGAACATGAACAAGACTCTGACATGTGCTTTTTTTACTCTCTATGAGCACAGCTTGTGTTTCCCCCTTAAACTTCAGAATGACTTTTCTCAGACGATGTCCATGGGTTATTGATGACCCACGTGCTCTATAGACCCAAATAAATTTGCACCAAGGCATCATTTTGGACATGTAAGTAGGAATGCACAGAGATGTCAACATCTGTGCTATTGGTTGACTTCAGTAGCATCTCACCAACCTAACACTGATTGATTTCCTGTTCACCCGTATTGGTGTGTCTCCGTTGCTTCCCCTTGAATCTCTGCTGAATTATACAAATGTGGGAGAGCAGAAAACAGGAAAATTGGTTAAAGATCAGCAAAGGATACAAGGGTCAATATCTTTGAGATATAATTTTTTAAATATTTGTCCAGAATGTTTCATCTGAAGCATGAATTCTTTCTTTTCCTGCCCGTCGCTGGTGCTGGTTGGGGTTGTTTATGTTCTGGCTGGTATTGGAAAGGTGGTTACTCAGACATGGGGGAGAGAGAGAGTAATGGAGTTTAACAGCATTGATTTTACACGGAAGGCTCATTCTGCACTTAAACCCCTCCTTTCCCAACGAATACCTTATTTAAATGGTTGGTACATAATTTTTTAATGGGATGTTCCTTAATCCATCCGACCAAAGACTAGGAAAACTATGACTACTACTATGACAAGAGGGACAAAAAAGCCTCTGGTTTTGTTAACTGTCTGATTTTCTGACTCATTGACTTTCGGGCCCTTTCCTTTGGCAAGAAATGCCTTTTCTGCCCCACCTGTCCCCAACCCTTTAAAATGATTGCAGGAACCAGAGCAGTTGCTGGTGCATGATGGAGTTTGTCAAGTGACTCTTAGCTCAGAGTACCAGTCTCATTATTTTTAACCAATGTTGATCAAGTTTTGAAGCATCCATTATGCCCTGGTCCAGGGGCAAACTAAACTACATTACAAAACACTTAAGCCCTGCAAAAAATTTCCTGACCTCTGAAATCTCTTATGACCTAGTTGCAGCTTCACAATGTCTAGCACTAATCTCTCCATTAAAGCCTTTTCACCTATTTCCTAAACTGCTGCACAATGTATGTATTTAGACAAAAGCAGCAGCTTTCAGAGCCATTAAAGGCTCAAGCCAAAAGTAAAGATGATTTTCTTATGGCTGAGGATGTCTGACAGCCTCGGGGGGTTGGACAACACCATGTTCTTCAGCTGACCCTTATTTAAGACAAACTGTGAGTGTCAGGATTACAATGCTAAGATTACTGTGGTATTTAAATATTATGTTATTAGTCAAATACTGGCATGTATAAACCCAAGATAATTTCGGGGGAGAGAGGATTGGGGAAGGGGGGAATTCACTGTCAAGGCTCAGATTTAAGCTGTTAGATTCAGCTTCAAAACTGAGTCTTTAAAAATATGTTTTTCCCCACTTATTAACTGTTATTTATATTTACTGCAACTTAAATCATTCCTCTCAAGTTTGGTGACCCTGCTTTCTTTTAATTCACTAATTAACTTTCTAATGGAATCAAGGGTGTTTCATTGGTGGGAGAGGGTGTCAAATCTTCCTCTTCACTTGGAGGGAAGGAGAACCTGAAATCTGTGTTACTCTCCACAATTTTTAAATTCCTGGAGCTCTCAGAACTCTTACAAATAACAGTCAAGAGCAGTCAGGGACTGTCTGAATGTGGATGGGATGATTTCCACCTTGACACAGGTACAGACCACCTGCTTTGCAAAATAATTTTGCAAGAAATCATGATCCCATTTGTTCTGCAGGTTCATGAAATAATGAGCCCCTGGGGAATGAGGTCTGCTGTGTCTGCACCACCTTCCCCTGTGAAGATGTAGGACCCATCCAAACCCCTTGCAAGCCTAATTTCAGTTCTTGTTTTACCTTTGAAACCACCCTTAGGGGTGACCCTAGTTTAGATGCATCGTCTCTAGGACCCTTGGCCTCCTCCTCTGAAAAGAAAAGAATTCAGAACCCCTCAAGACTTACTGGTGCAAAATGCAAGGACCAGAACAAGTTATATTGGAGCAGCAAATGGACAGAAAGGAGTTTCCAAGGAGCCACTGGCACTGCCTGCACTGCCTGAGGTTGTGCCGTTTGCCTTCCCTTACTCTCCTGGTTTTTATTGGAGTTTTTTTTAGTCATTCTTCACAGTGCTGTGGTATCAGGATCCAGTTAAGCAAAACCCACATTATCCACACTACCTAACAGTGTGACATCTGTGAATGGCTTTCTAATTACTCAAATAAATCAGCATGATTGGAAATTCTTGAGATTTTATTGGGAAGGAAATTTATAGTAATTAAACCAAATTAATTTTGGATTTCTGTTAATCCAAAGAAGGTTTTGGAGGCTTTGGGTTAGACCTGCATTTTCTCCAGCAAGTGATGTGGTGAAAGAATGAGAAATTAATTGATTCTGGACAATAAGATGATGATTATAGGAGAATCTTTCAAATGAGTTTGCTATGCATCTTTCATCAATTGCAGAGTGTCTTTTCTGGCATCTAAAAATATCGTTCAGGGCTTTTACTAAAGATTCAAACGGACTGAAAGGAATCTTTTTTAATCAAAATAAAGAACCCTTTTTAATTACTCAGACTCCTTCACAGTTGGAGGTAATAATTGTCTTACGTTCTTAAGTAGTGCTGTTATTAGCCTGCCCTGGGGCTCCTCTATTTTCCAGAAGTTGGCATTGCTCTCTGTTGAATGCCAGGATAGAGCGTGCATCAGCTTAAATATTTCTGTGTTTTCGGTGCTGGGAGTGATGCAGATTGAACCCAGCCCCTCCCTTTGGTGCTGCCAGTCCCAAAATGCCTGTACACACCAACAGGAGCCAAGGGATGGTAAACCCATGTCCTGCAGAAAATTATGTATTCGGGTCCACCTGTAAGAACATCCTCCTTGTTTTTTCTTAAGCACTTTATAAGTGGGTTTTTTTTGAGGGTTTTCTCTTGGTCTGGGGTGGGGAGGTTTGGCAGATAAGTGCCAGTCAAGTGAACAAATGTTTTTCCTCTCTGCTCTTTGCCGTGCATTTTAAACCTTCCCTCCAAGACTGATGGAGGGTGAAGGAGACCATACAGGCAGTGACATGTCCCTCTTCTGTAGGTGCACAGGTAGAAGTTTGCAGACTGTTCTGCAGGATTATCAGGATGGGAATATACATTTCTGGGGGGGAAAACAGGATTTATGGGACCAGGGATTGCTGTTCTTCATGAAGGCCTGCTCAATGCCTGCTAGAAATCTAACTTAAGACCCTGAGAAAGAATTTTGAGTATTTATGCAGATTTATTTGTCTTCTTCATGTTCTCAGCCATGGATACTGCTTCTGGGTCTATTTACTTTTTGTCAAAATGCTTTTCAATTCGATATTTTTGTTATCTCCTTTTTTTGTGGCTTCTTGCA
This sequence comes from Corvus cornix cornix, assembly GCF_000738735.6. Lineage (NCBI taxonomy): Eukaryota > Metazoa > Chordata > Aves > Passeriformes > Corvidae > Corvus > Corvus cornix. The sequence goes on along the minus strand of NC_046357.1, from coordinate 22,313,414 downwards.
ATGCTGAGCAGGGTTGGGCTTTCAGTTGCAGGGGACATTAGTGAGAACAGAAGTAGCCAGAAAGCCTTTTGACTTAACACACATCAAAACACAGAATATAGGTGTAACATTGGTGGACTCCTATTCTGTCACTTCAGCAGCTGTAATCTCTTTATTCATCAATACTCCTAATTGAGCACACTGTCCCTTTCCCCTGTAGGTGTAAAAATGAGGTGAAACACAAGGAGGCTCACCTCAAACTGCTCAGAGAAGAGGTTGGATGCAGAACCAAGACATCCCAACCCCGATGTTACCACTGCCACCCTACCAGATGTCCAATTCAGCCTGTCTCCTTTATATTGTCTTAAAACTACACAATAATTTTGATTGGAAGGAACTCAGTGTGTTTAATTGCTGTGAGAGGGGAAGAACCCAAGTCCAGGAAAATAATTAATTCACCACATAGAGCAAGACCCATAGATTATAAGAAAGTCTACAGAGAAAGAGAAAAGAAAGAAGACCACGAGCATGCTCCCTCTGTGTCTGCAGAAGCCATGTGTTTTGGCCCAGTTATTCAGCAAGTGGGTATGGTAAAGTGTGACTAAATCAGCTGCATCAGAACATCTTCTGAGGCCATGGCACCTGAGATGGGTTATCTTCAAATTAACAACTCTTGACTGTCTTTGATGGGGAGCTGGTTGCACTGACAGGATGAAATCGTGATGTTTCCATGTTTCCCATCAAAAGCCAAGGAAAGCCTCGTTCCATATTAGTGGAAATAAGAAACTGGTTTGGATATTTTGGTTTGGGAGCCATCCTAAACGTGATGTGCACCAGGAGCTGGTGTAACTGCTGCATTGCAAACCTTTGGCACAACCAAGCAAAGACCTTCCACTGAGGCAACTTTATGGGCTTGAAATGCTTTCAGTAATCCAAGGCAGTGTCTGCGTGGAAACCCAGGAGGCAAAGAGTTAAGCTGCTTTCATGTTCCAGGTATTTTCCACTAAAGAAGCCCCATATCAGAGTGCTGTATCTTTCTGAATGTGAGTTTAGACTGCTTTTGCGCTAATGCATTTATATTGTGATTGTGAAAAGCTTTTTTTAAAGAGGAAGATAAATCTTGCCCAAATCTGATAATCATTTTTTAAAATCTCTGCTCTGAGATTTATGTTGCTTTTTTTCCACATCTCCCCCTGACAAAAAAAAAAAAAAAAAAAAAGGAAAAAAAGAAACAAAAAGGAAAAACAACAACCCTACTGCATCAAAGACAGAAATAATGGCTTGTAAGTACTTAAAAGCTTATGGATAGGAAACTTAAAAAACTGGTCGGATTCGAACCAAATCCTATCAGATTTTCTTGGTTCTCATAAACCTTTAATCAGCTCCCATGGGGCGTTTTTACTAACCATAAAACATGTGATTAGAAGATGCATGAACTACTGGAATTATGACAGCGAGATGGGCTTTGACTTTAGTCCGACTTAAGGACGGGAGCACAAGGAGCTGCGGCAGCGATCTGCCCCACGAGGGAACACACCATGCTGCCATCAGCCAAGCTGGTGGCAGGACCCTCATCTGCTGTGTCTTAGCCCTGGGAGGGGCTTTCAGAGCTCAGGCATCCTCCTCGATGGAACCTTGCTGCTCTGTGAGGAGCTGGTCTCTGGTACCTGACGGCTGGGAGTGGGCCACAGGAATGGGACAACCCACAAGGGAGACCAGCACAGTGTTTACAGCAGAGGGCTGGGATGATCCCTATGTCAGGATGGAAAATGTGGTAGTTTTGCCAACCCTTTCCAGAAGATAATGTCTGGCTGGCAAGGGCAAAGTGTGACCCAGGGTGCCTGGTGGCATCCTGCCCCATCCAGGTCCAGCCTACGAACCTGACCCAGCCTCTTTCCATCTCAGGGTTTGGCTGGTTTAAAATATCAGTTTTCTGGAGCAGGAATTCCCTCATATGAGTCAAGGCTTTGGAGCTGAGTGCAATTTAGTCAGGATTTCTGGGTGCTTTTTTCTGATTTATATCTGCTGGGGCACAGTCACTGAGACAGAAGAGATTTTGAATTAGAATCATAGAATCACAGAATGGTTTGGATTAAAAGGATCTTAGAGCTCATTGCATTCCAAACACACTCCTATGGGCAGGGACACCTTCCACTAGACCAAGTTGCTCAAATTAGGCTTCAAATGGCTCCTTGGCCCCTTTATGGAGGAAGACAAATATTTTATTATTTATTTGTAAAGGACCCATGTATGTATGTGTAGGATAGAAATATGCTGTGAACAGCATAGAAATCACCAATATGGTAAATATAATTTGTCATTCCTCTGTGTTAGGTCTTACTGACAAATGTGAGACTTTCTGTCATTCAAAAGCAGCCTTATTTGGAAATAACTGCAGTGTCTAGGTAGAGATAAACATATCTTTTTAGGATATTAGTATATAGGCAAAGTTGCATGTCCTGTCTTTTCACCCAGGTGAATATGCAAGGCTGGTGTTTTAAAGGACAAATGGGTTTAGTATGTACAGATCTATATGTCTGGTTGGGTAATTTCAGATTAGGGAAAACTGCTGATCTTTTAACTGATACCATTGCATGTTAAAAATCGCCCCACAAAGCACATTCACTCTTTGTACGTGGATATGATAAAGATTCCACTTAAGTAAAAAGAGACAACGTAATATCTCTGTTTGGATAAAAGCAAGCAACTTGATTCTATTACCAAAACCTAACTTAAAATAATCACTTGAGCACACCATACAAAAATAATTCCAGGAATTCTGTATATGTAACACTGTTTTACTGGGCTGCTGGGGGACTGCATACATAACGTAGTTCATCTGCTCTAGTCTTCTCCACATTCTGCAGGAATTTTCTTGAGTGTATCTGGGACGACTGTATCAGTTTATGTCACACAAGCTGCAGTAGCACTCTTTGCTGTAAGATAAATTTGCAGTTCCTAATGCTGTAATGTCTGCAGGAGGATTATTGTGTTAATGTGATTGGACTGTGTAGTGGCTGGAATATGGAAATGATGGAAGAGCCTGATACTGTGAATTACAAAATACAGAATCACTGGTACAAGTGAACTCCTGGAAAAACAGCACACTCTACAAGTGTTACTCAGAGCAAAGGTAAAACTGGAAGCACAAGGTTCATATCCAGAACAGGGTTCAACTCAAAATCTTGCCTGTATTGGGTACTGGGAGTTTGGTTTGGCTGGGCAGAAGGGACATTGTGGCCATCAACTGGGCCCAGTTCCCCTCAGAGGGGGTGGACACCCCATCCCTGGAAACTTTCAAGGTCAGGTGGATGGGGCTCTGAGAAACCTGCTCTAGTGGAAGGAGTCCCTGAACATTGCAGGGGGTTGGAACTAAATGACCTTTAAGGTTCCCTGCCAACCGAAACCATTCCGTGGTTCTGAGGGACAGGCAGAGTTTGGGAGGTGCTGGGACCCTTCCCATGATAGGACAATTTGAGGTCCCAGGTCTGAGACCCTCTTGAGTCGAAGGTGGCACGGCAGCCTACAGAACATTCCTCTGCTCTGGGTCATCCTTTGTACATGCCAAGAGACAGCAGATTGCCCCTCACCAGCCCCTCACACCATGTGGCCCTGCTTTCACCGTGGGGACATGGGGCATGAACCTGAGCAGCTTTGCTGACCTGGAGTCAATCCTCAGCTTTCCCTTTTTTTTCTCCCTGGTTTTGCAGACATTTCTTTGCAGTGCTAATTTGTTACCATTGCAGAGGAACCATCCGAGGAGATAGAAGCAGTGGCTGTTTGTTCACCATCCAGGTCACTGGAGAATGTACCATCTCTGTTCAGGGTGCGTGATTGCCTTCAACCTGGCATCACTTTGGAGAGCTGCTTGGGCATGGTCCCTCTCATCCAGGCAGGTAAGAGTGGAGCAGCACTGCTGGCAACCTCTGTAGAGGTGCTGTGGCCAGGCTGGGGCATCACCATCCAAGGTGTCTCCATAGATGCTTCTAGATGCTTCAGGAAAAGTGCTGTGTCAGCTTGCCCTGCTATTCCCAATGCACAGAAAATTTGGGGGATGACCAGAAAATGCAGCCCAGCTCTACAGAAGCCTCCCAGGTAAGAAGCAGGTCCTCCCTCGGGACCCCAAAATAAAAGCGCGTACACATTTTCTGGGAAATCGGGGCAAAAAAGAGCCATTTCAATTATTTCCATGCAGCCACACAGTGATTGCTCACACGGAAACACTTCGGTCACTTGGACTGGAGTCTTCAACACGCAATGACTTTTAACAGGCAACATCTGACAGTACCAAAGCCCTTTGCAGCCCTGGGTGAAATTATGATAACAAGAGAAAAAAGCTATTACTGCCACCATGCTTTCATTATGCAAATGATATTAAGATAGGCTGTGCAGATCGCCTGTGGCTATGCTATAATCTCCATGCAGTGATTATAATGTGTCAAACTTAGTCATTTTGATTATGACATGTTAATTACATGCCATCCTCATGCAGACATGAATATTACTCGCAGTCAAACAAAACACAAATTGGGGGCATTGTTTTTTTGTTGTTGTTGTTTAGTCTTTTTTTTTTTTTTTTTTAGTTGTTGTTGTTGCTGGAAATTTTGATGATTAAATGGATTAAAAGATAAAGAGATATGTAGCATTGTAAACTCATTAAACACTGGCCAAGCCGTCCCTGGCTGCCTGGGTGGGGTGGCGGGCTTCTGTTACAAAAAGAGTCTGCAGCTTTATTGTTGGGGGTTTTTTTTGTCCCAGCAGGATCGGCGTTTAAAAAAATATGTATTTTATAAACTGTAGAGCTGTGTGGGGTTGAAGAACAATTGAGTTTTTAACTCTTCATGGGGTTTATAAGAAGAGGGTGTAGAGGGTCAGAGTATCCCCATTTCCACCATGGTGCAGTGTCCATGGGTCACCTTACTGTGGATGTTTGCCATGATCATCCTCAGGTATCTTAATTTCAGAGGAATCTTTCTTTTTAATTAAATAATGTTCCAAAGTTTTCTGAGGACAAGCCCTTCTTTTTCCTCTGACAAATCCTGCTTAATCCTCCTCGAGGAAGAACACTTTTATTTTTTCTTATATTTTCCAGCACGAAACACGTTTTTAAATGTTGCTATTTTGAATGTAGCTCACTGTAAAAAAATAGTTTCAGGGGAGATAGTTGAGTAAAATATTCCCCCATGATGAAATATGCCATTAAATATAGAAACAGATCAGATATCAGATCTTCCCACCGAGATTCCCCTGGATGAGGTATCTAGGTAAGAGGCTGAATTACTGAGACACCTCAGTAAGTATGGAAGGGAAGAAAAAAGGAAAAGGCACCTCACAAGGGAGCAACCCTTAACTAGACTTATAAATAGCTGGGATTGCAACTTGCCTGATTAATTTGGGGAAATAAACCTCACTGAAAGCTTTTTGCAAATTCATCAGATTTCCTTACTTTAGCCCTCGCTAATGTTTAGAAATAAAATATTGACATCAAAGCTAAGGCTTTGGTTTAGGTAGTTAAATGCTTTAAGTTACTCATTCATTAAGAGGGATCTCTCCTAGTATGGTTTCCTCTGAGTTAGGAAAAAGAAGAAAAAGAAAAAAAGAGATCATAGCAATCAAATAAGAATGTGCACAATAGACTATTTTTAGTTAAAATTTGCGTGACGGCAGGTGGGACAGAACTGAGAAGAGGGAAGGAGGCTAAAGATATCCAAACATCAAGGGACAAGCTTAAAATTTAGAACTCTTCACCCAAAAATCAAATTCCTTCTAAATTCCTTGGAGAAATGTTGTAAAAAAACTGTTCTTTCTGGAGGGACTAACATCACTGGAGAGACCTGTCATGGGTGTGATGAGCACAGCAGGGCTGATCTTGATTTTGGGTGCATTTTGGAGCATCTATGGTGTAGATTGTGATCTGTTATGGTGATCAATAATTTTTAACTTCATGCCATAGTCACCATTTTGGCAGCTCCGAGGTGAGTTGGCTCTTTGCTTTTTTTAAAGTGCAAAATAAATTTTAAATGAAATAAAAGGCATCCCCCTAAACATTGTGCTTTTACAGAGGGACATTTCAAGGCAAGTTTTACACAGGTTCTGCCCAGAGGGAAATTAAACTCTACATGTAAATGGAGATTACACACAAAGGAATCTATTACTTTCAATATTTCTCAGCAGGAGGGTTCAGAGTTATTTAAATAAGTTTAGATATTAAACCTAAAGTAGCCATTAAAGGAATGTGGATTTGTTTGCCTAGTTTTTATAGAAATCTTTTTTCCTTTTCCAGCTGACTGAAAAATCCATTGCTTGCATGATGGTGAATATTTTTAATGCATAAAAAAAATCAAAGAACTTTCAATATGACACTTCCTTTGAATTTTTAAGCACCAAATTACAGAATACTTATTATAGTAAAATGTCTTCTTTAGGAGGGATTAAACTGCAAACATTTTCTTTACTTTTTTTCCCTTTTTCCATCTATTCTTTAGAAGAGAGCTAATATAAACACTGACATTAAACCATATTGGCTATGTAAGGCACTTTGATTGTCATTGAGATTATTTTAAAAGTTATTTAGGTCCCCACGTTACATCTTTGCAACTGCATGGAAAATGTTTCACCATGTTTCTCTTTGCAATATTTCTTTGGGGATTCATAAATATTGATTGTACCGTAAAAAATTGATGGAATCTTGAAACAGACTGCAGTCTTGGTAGCTGGGGAATTTACTCAATTTTTCTCAATAGCTGCAGTCTATAAAAAGAGGAGATTTTGCAAATTGTTTCTCACCTTGTCTTTTTAGTATTTAATAGCTCTCAATTCTGTAGCCTCCTGAACCATGCACCGGCTGCGTTTTCCATCAAAGCTGTATCAGGCCTATTCAAAGGGAATTAAAAGGCGAGGTGTGACCAAGGGGTTAAACTGCCTTCACGGCTGGCAAGCCTAACTTTCATTACTGGTGGCAGTGTAGAGCCATCCTACTGCTCCTTGTGCTAAAACTTGCCTTAAAAAAAAAAAATCCTTAAATGTTAATAGGTGCATGTAGAGGGAAAAAAAAATTCCTCAAACAAACAAACAAACAAACAAACCCACCTCCCCCCAGACAAATAAAAACACTGCCACCAAAACCTTTCAGGGATTTCTCTCAGTTAAAAAAAAATAAACCAAACAAAAAAACACCCTAAAAAAATAGGCATTTCCCTATATGCCAAGGAATCCCTCAGCATCTTATTACAAAGCATGGGATATTCTCCTTTTGATGAGGGAGAGTTTTATCTCCATTCACCCAGGATTAGGCACAAAGGAGATTAGTCACTTTGTCCTTGGCAAAGCCCTGGGATGGAACCTGTGCCTAAACCCCTACATCCTTCATCCTGTCCCATTGTACCCCATCCAGGCCATCTCTGCTGGATCTCCTTTGGCCAACACTCGGAATATTTTGGTGAATGCTGGGAGAGTTTGGTGAATGCTATAAAAGTGAACTGTTTATTTCCCTCTTAACCCTCTGGTGGGATTTTCTGTGCTTCTCTGTGACCCATGGGCCCTGTCAAGCTTGGAGGCAACTGCAACTTCTTATTGGCTGGGTCCTGGCTGTGCTGGGTGATGGTGATTCCCTCTTCCCCAGCTGTAAATACAGACTACCCTTTGGATTATTATGCTCTTCCAAGGAGAACATCGACAGCAGCACTGGGCAGGTGGGACCGTGCACAGGCAACAGCACCTTTGCTCTGCTCCTAGTTCAACTACTGGGCATCCCATGAATAAACAGGAATAAAAGGGGCAGGTCTCTGTAGCACTGGTGGGCTTTGGTTTCATTCAGTCAGGCAGGTGCAGCCATGGGATTGTTTGCAAGGTGATTCCTGGGTGTGTTGTGGACACGTTTTGCTGGAAAGCTGCTCCGAAAGCCTGCCTGGGGTCAGATTTTTGTACGGGTGCCAAAAAGGGGGCTCACTGCACATCCAGGAGCCATCCTGTCCTCCTCTATCACTCCATTTGGTCAAACCTGAGATCAGTGTGAGATCTGGAGAGCAGATCACCAAAGGCAGAGAAAAAATCACTGGTCAAAGAGCAAGAGTAGAGTAGAAATAACCAGTCCTTGTGTTGGAAGAAGTAACTTAGAGAAACATTTTCTGTGCTGGAATTTCTGCCCCCACGTATTTAATTTGGTTCCCATATATCAGCTTATATATCATATCTATCTATCTATCTATCTTATATTCTTATATATCATATATCAGAAAATGTCCTGCTGCTTGAAGAAAACACTGTAGTTATTCAAGAAGCTCATAAGGGTCTCTTTTTTAAGTAGGCCTCGAGGTGTCTGCACTAATGATCTGCAAGCTGTCCATGAGGGGTACATCCAGGTGTCCAGAAGCCAGTTCTGCAATCTGTCCATCAGGGGTTCCATCCAGGTGTCCAGAACAAAGGTCCTCAAGAAGTCCATCAGGGACATCTGGAGAAAACACCGGGAGAAAACACTCCAATTATTCAAGAAGCTCACAAAACTTTCTTTTTGTTTTTAAGTAGGCCTCCAGGTGTCTGGAAAATAAGATCCACAGGATGTCCATGAGAAGTCCATCCAGGTGTCCAGAAGAAACAATCTTCTCAAAGACCAGTGGATTTCCATGTCCCTGGATTCCACCCCACTGCTACCTACTGCATCAGACTTCGAGTCAGTGCAACAAAACAGACATTTCCCATCTGACAATGGAGGCTTTTCCTCTTGGCTTCAAAACCCACTCACCTCAATTAGCAAGACCTGAAGACATTTTGATAAGCTTAAGCCAGGACATGTTCTGTAAAGAAAACAGCCCTGCTGAAAGGGTTGCTGCTCCGGGGGCCCTTTTCTGCTGCTTTTGGAGTGTAACAACCACTTACATTAACATTAATGGGGGCTCAGTGTGCATAGGAGCTGCGGAAAAAGCCTGCATCAAAGCTGGGCATGTTGCAGTAATGGGCTGTGAGGCCCAGTTTATGTGCTCAGTACTTTAAGGTTTCCTTCTCCCAACTTGGAGTAGGAAACCCAGACAGTTTAGATGAGCTGCTGTTGGCTTCAGGAGGAGTGGGGTTTGCAGTGGGACTGTAATTACAGGGTTATGTGTGGCTTGTGGCCAGCAAGGGCTCACCTGTACACACCTGGAGTGCACAGGCACTATTTGCGGCCTCCCATCTACTGCTCATCCCTTGCTGGCCTGGGACTTGATGCACAGTCGCTTTGCAAAGCCATAAATGGAATCCCAGAATGGTTTGGATTGGAAGGGACTTTAAAACTCATCTCATTCCAACCCTGTGTGCCATGGGCGGGGTCACCTTCTGCTGGATCAGCTGGTCCCTGAGCAAGGCATAGCAGACTCAAGTCCCATCCAGACTCAAGTCTCCTTCCGAGCTCTGGTAAAACCCCAGTAACCAGTTCCTTCTCCACTCTCACTTCTGCCAGGATTGGAGCAGAGATGCTGTTTTTGCACGGCACAGCACCGTGCTTTCATCTCAGTTCTGTGGTGATACTCACAAGCAAGATCTCTTCCTCCCTTGTATCCCCCCTCCCAAGCTCAGTGATGAGGACAATCCTCAACATTTAACGTTATGCTAATCCCTGCCTCACTTGGAACCTGGCCAGTTCATTTTCATGCTACACTGCTCATTTTCAGCTTCTAACGTAGTTTTAAAGTTGCATTAAATAAAGAATGGATGTAAAAATCAAATTAATTACTGGACACTCCATGCTACTTAATTTTAAAGCTCCCATTCCACCAGTATTTCTTGTAATCACAACAAGCTGTGGAGTGCCAGGATAGCCGTATTGCTCTTAAATATGTTGATTAGGGAAAAAATATGAAATGGAGATAAATGTTGGAGAATTGATTTGCAGTGTTGTTTGGAGCTCTTATTTTCACTTTGCAGTTCACAGCTGAGGGAGCTGGGAAGGGGCTGGAGCCCCAGGAGTGGCTGAGGGAGCTGGGAAAGGGGCTCAGGCTGGAGCAAAGGAGGCTCAGGGGGGACCTTGTGGCTCTGCACAAGTCCCTGACAGGAGGGGGCAGCCAGGGGGGTCGGGCTCTGCTCGCAGGGAACAGGGACAGGAGGAGAGGGAACGGCCTCAGGCTGGGCCAGGGGAGGCTCAGGGTGGATATTGGGGAAAATTCCTCCAAGGAAATGACTGTCCATCCCTGGCACAGCTGCCCAGGGCAGTGTTGGAGATCCCATCCCTGCAGGGGTTTAAAAGCTGTGTGGATGTGGCACTTGGGGACATGGGTCAGTGGTGGTCTTGGCAGTGCTGAGGAATGGTTGGACTTGATGGAATTAGATGACTTTTCTGACCTTAATGATTCTGTGATTCTATAATGTATTTGTTAGGAGATAAAACAAAATAATCTTAGAGGACAGGTCCTAGGATTCAAAACACACTTTATGTGAAACTGAGGGTTTCTCTGATTGCTAAATTGGGATGAACTGTAACACTCAAGCTCCTGCAGACAGACAGGTGCTCTGGCCTATTTTTTCAAGAACTCGTGGTCTTCTAAAATAGTATTTTATTTTCTGTGTTGCATGTTTAATAATTACAAAATTAGAGTACTGTGTTTTTAAAGGTCGACAGCCGATTAGAATTTGCCAAAATTTGCGTTTGTTTCACTCTATATGTAAGTTTCAAGGATGAGTGCATGTTTTTGTCTGGTGAAGTGCCATAGATAGTGTTGCTTGCCAAGTCATAGCCTTTTTTTGTTTCCATTTAGCTCTGTTCTATAGCTAAATCTGGACATCAACAGTGACAGCCTCCCTTCTACTCTTATAGAACACCTTGTTTTACTCATTTTCCATTTGAGGTACTTTAATCCTTGCACTCCTATATGTGAATTTTATTTTGTGTATTTTAAAATATTGCCGAGTTTGTGCTGAGAGTCTTTCTGCAGACCCTGCTACCCACAAAGGTACAGCCACAGAAGGTCTGTCATTCTGTAGATGGTGTTTTTCTGTTCCATGGGCTTTTCACACTTTGGTGCTCTGTGTAGGGACTGACCCTGCACCTGTACTCTCCCATAAATAAAAAGCAGTGTGATAATCCCAAAACGTGCTCTCTTTACAAACACCAAGCAGGGGGCAGATGATTCAGTATTTCAAAGGAACCTGAGAGCAGAGCATTCAACCAGGGCCTTTGAAACTAATGCAAGCTTATTTTCATCATTATGTTGCTATTTTATTATTTGTTAAAATGTATTATTTGGTTTATTTTCCTTGCAAGAAGGGGAAGTATCTAGAATTCAGATTCTGATGGTTAAAAAGGATGAAGCAATGGCACAGAAGGGGTTACACCTGCACAGCCATTCTTCATGGTGCAACTTCTTCCAGGACCCACACAAAAAGTTATTAACCGGCTGCCTGTCACCTCTCCTTAATAAATAAGAATCTCTTTTCAGCCTCTTTGTCTCCTTCACCTCTGGGGCCGGCGTCCTGTAAACACACTGCCAATTAAACCTCACGTCTAGCAAGGCCACAACTAATGAAAAGCAATAGAGAATTCACTGCCTTTTAATGAGGAAAACATTGCTTTTTACAGGGAACAATTTATTGGGCCAATTCCCCCCGTCCATCACCCTGGGGAACTGCTGCCTTTTTTACCCCCTGTTTGTTACTTTGTCAAGCGCGTGTAAAATTGCACGCTGAACACAGAGGTGAAGGCTCTGACTCAATTTATGGTGTGACATCTCTGATCTTGCTCCCTGGATCAGTAAGTGATCCTGGCAATGATATGCATGGAAATTAATTACTGTGCCCGCCAGCGATACAGCAGGCCCCTGCCGTTGATAATAGATCAGTTTGCAGGAGTTTGTTAGAGGGGCGGCCGCGTCTGCTGCTGTTTTCTGTCACAGGCAGGCAATGTCAGCTGAGTGCAAACCACCACAACACCATCACGGTGCGTGGCCCTGGGAGGGCAGAGAGGGCACAGGGGCTGCCCGAGTACCCCTGGGAAAGGCAAACCAGAAAAAAAAAAAAAGGTGAGGAACACAGTGATTTTGGGCTTCATTTTCTCTAAGAGCGAAGAGGAGGTGTTATGTAAGAGTACCACGATGTTTGAGCAAGGGGAAACTTCTACCAAGCCTACACTATTAAAGTGATATGTATTTAAATGGAAAAAAAGATGGATGGAGAGGCCAAATTGAAAATAAATAATATTGGGAATAAATACTGGATGAAAACCTACAGGTTATATCACTCATGGTTATAATATGTGTTAGCTCTGTTAGCTTTACAGCCCTTTTTCCTAGGATTTGCAGTTTAAAATGCCTTCATCAGATTGTAGAATCATAGCATGGTTTGAGAAAAACCTTAAAGATCATGTGGTTCCATCATAATATCTTGTCTGAGGTATTTTCTCTCCTCCTCCTGACCAGACCTTTTTTATTTGCAAGTGGATACAGCAAGTTTTTCTTGAATTAGCTCATTTGTGGCTCAGGACATGAAGGGACACTTGGTGCATCTGGGGGATGGCCAAGATGTGTCATCCTGATGAGCTGTTTTGGGGAAAATGAGAGAACTACCCCAGAGCAGTTGTAGGAAACCCTTCCTCACTGAGCTGTTGGGCAGTGTGCTTCATGAGCAGCCTTGAATTCCTCCAGGTCACTCCTCCACAGAAGGAGTGGTGAAACCAACTGAGAAGACAGGAGGCATGGTGGATAGGGACAGGCACAAATCCCCAGTCCTGTCCCATAACACCTCCACCTCCCCTGGCACTGCCATCTCCTTCACCTGATTTATTTTGGCTGCAGAAAAGGGGCACCAGTCACTTCCATGTCCTTCCGGAAGGAGCACTTGGACACACATTGAGATTAGCAGGACACAAGGAAAGTGAACTCTGCAAGAACTGTCGTTGGATGTCTTCATAAAATCTTCCTGGCAAGGTATTTTTGTTTGCTATTTGACATTTTTTATCATATTATTTCTTAACATTTTAGTCTATCTAGTGAGAGATACTGTTTTCTGCTTGGTCCTTGGACTGTTCAGATGGAATTAATCTAAAATTTCCATTGTTTCTCACCACTTACTTCACAGTTTCGTACACTTGAGCCTGAAAGGGCTCCATGTTGTTTTTGGGACTAAACAAATTAGACATGATGCCCAGCTAAAATCCCAGCACTGGGGTACCAAGGCAAACAGGGATGATGACATACTTGGTCCGAACACAGCAGAATTCCCCACAAAAGGAGCTATCCCAAAAGAATGGAGGAATCCAGCTCCAGTCGGTGGCTTTGGGGTCCGTGTTCTCAACCCAGTCACAGTACCACGTTTTGTTATAACAAATATTTCCTGTTCACGGCACCAATTTTCAGATCACCCCCGTTCAAACATCCGTACCAGTCTCCGGTGGCAAGACAGACACCTTAAAAACATGTTCGTAAAAAAGTGGGAAACCAAAAGAAATAGGTAGCAACAAATATCTTGGAAAAGGAGGCAGATGGAGAGGAAACAGGGACACCCATTAGCTGGTTTTGATGCCTTGAGGGATGGCAATGCTTGTTGATTCCACATCCCCACAGCTCTCATGCTGTCACCCTCCACCCACTGCCACTTTGTTTTTGGTAGGGAAACGTTTCAGAAAGCAGCAGGTGATTCAAAGAATAAATCATACTTTTGGACCTACCTGGGCATCTTCTTTGACCCAGTTTGCATACACATCGAAGAGCAAAGTTTGGTTCTTCCTATTTACCCCCTGACAGTGAAATCTAGAAACTGCCTGAAATGCATAAAAAGCCCAAGATTATTTCAAAGCTCTGGAAAAGAAAAAAAAGGAGGAGGGAGAGCTGTGAAAGATCATTTCTTTCCTAATGTGACTGTTAGATTTGGCTGGTTTAGCAATTAAACTTTTCCTTTATTTGTTACCCCTACAGACCCCTGGTTAGAATAGGATCCTGAAGTTGAGTCCGCCAGAGCATTGGGCTTACATGATTCAATTAACCTTTAAGGTAGCTCTGGAAGTTGGTACTCTAGGAGATCCTTTTGTTAATTGGCAGCCTGACACAGACAATTAAGTTTGATCAGATGAAGAGGGCATCAGGGACATCATTAGCATACTGTACTGAAGACTACGTGGTGTGTAAAAGTTGTTTAATTTCTGCCAAGGAAGAAAGCGGGGGACTGGGGGAGCCCTCCTTGCACATACAGCATTTTGCTTATTAAATATTTCATTTCCCTTGCCATAAGCTGCAAATGTTCCCATTTTTTACCCCTCCTTTTTGGTTTCTTCCCACTGCAGTGAAATCCACTGAATGATCGTTCCTCTCTTATTAAAACTTCTGCCTTTCACTTGAAGTATTGCATTAAAAAAAAAAAAACAAACCAAGAAGACCCATGCAGCCAAAACAGCAACAAAATCAGATTTTCTTCGGAGATGGTCACAAAGCCCATGGTGGATGGAGCATGAGCAGGATGGTTAAAGTGCTTAAAGCTGGAGCTGTACTGGGTGAGATCTTCAGGTGTCCTTTGCTCAGGGAGTAACAGAAAAACATACCTGTGGCTTTCACGTGCAGCAGGTCTTATAACAAAGGTGGCTGTACATCTCTGGGATGTGGAGGGGATGCTGGGATGAAGATGTCACATTCCTAATGGCCATGCAGGGGCAGGAGGTGCTGGAGGAGGTGAACCTACCACTGATGGGTTGTGAGCTTGGGTTAGCGATTGAGTGACGTGGTTTCTTTGCATTTCTCTTGCATTTCTCTGGTATTAAGAGCAGTCTCACAGTTGAGGATATATTAGAAATGCTTTTTTTTTGCAGGCACCACTGCAGAGCAGAATGGAGGTGAGCCAAGTTAGCGCCATCTGCAAGGTTTAGTCACCACCAATGTCCTACTGAATACAGATATACAACACCTTGCTCACAACTGCTGCTGTGCAGTCTTTTTGGCTCCCTCTCCTTTCTCCAGCCCTTTTTCCATGAGCAAGAGAGAAGACATAAAAACACAGAGTGGTTTGGGTTGGAAAGAGCATTAAACACCATCCCATTCCACCCCTGCCATGGGCAGGCACACCCCTGGCTTTGGACACTTCCAGGGATGGGGCAGCCACGGCTTCTCTGGGAAACCTGTGCCAGGGCCTCCCCACCCTCACAGTACAGAATTTCTTCCTAACATCTGATTTAAATCTCTCCTCTTTCAGTTTTAAACCATTCCCCCTCGTCCTATCAATACCCACCTGTATAAAAGTTACTCATCCTTTTTTTTCTTAAGTACCCTATAAGCATCTGAAAAGGAAACAATGCACGTAAAACTAGTAGGCACATGAGATCAGGATTCTCCATCCTCGTATCACATAGGCAGGCTCTTTGTTTTCTCATTAGCCTTACACAGTTGCTTCAGCAATTATGATCTATATTGCATAATTCTTATAGCATTAGCCTTTCTACATAAGTCATTAATGAGCTAAGTTAGTGATAGCAGCAAATGCAGACTCTTGTGCTGTGTGATGCTAATAATATCTATGAGATTTTAGTCCTAATCCAGGGAGACATTTTCAACCCTCTACTGCCATAGCATCGTGTAATGGAAAATTAATGGGAAGTTGCAAATGCAGGATGAGTATCTTTTTCTGTTTCGCTGGCTCGCTGTGCCCCTTGTAAGGCTGTTGCATAAGAACAAAAGAGCTGAAGATTAATCCAGACCACTATCCAACAGTGACCAACACTCAGTGCCTTGGGGAGGACCTAGGAACAGGGTGAACACACAGAGGCTCCTCCCCAGGGTGCTCTTCCAGCCTCCAAAACCCTTTGGCTCCGAGTCATCGCTTTCCATACGTCCAGCACCCAGCACATTACTCAGAATAGTAAAACTTGTGTATTTTTGTATATTGTTGTATGTTTTTAATGTATTATAGTTCTTGGTGTATTTTTCTTCTGTAACATTTTGGAGCTCTTTTGAACTCATGTAACTATTTCAGTACTTCAGCTGGCAAATAACAGAAACAAGTAGTGAGTGTCCAAATCTCTCCCACAGCAATTTAGAGGTGATTTTAAGATGATGGTAAGAATTAAGAAAATGGGAATGTTGGGCTTTTAAGGTGTTTTTACAAGTCTGTGCCAATAAACCTCAACATTGTTCGGCACTTACTGAAAGACTCAAGGCACTTGGTGGGAGACTCGGGGCAGCACTTGGAGAGACCAAGTCACACTCTGCAGGTATCTCTCTGTCAGTGAGAAATGGAGATGAGATGGTCACTCTCCAAAACAAACTGTCTCCTGTAAGCCCCTCCTTTTAGGTGGAAGGAATCCAGGCAAGTCTGCTCCCTACATCGGGGTCAAGTCAGCCATGTGTACATGACCTAAGTCTGCCCATTCCTCCTGGCACTCATAAATTCCCATTTACTCCATGCTGTTTTCCACCTCCTTTTCCTGTGGGGGACTCCCCTCAAAAACAGAGTAGTAGAATTGTTTAGGTTGGAAAAGACCTGTAAAGTCATCGAGTCTGATTTTTAGGTGACCAAATAATGCTGATAAATAGCTTTTATCAACCACTGGTGGTGAAAATTTTGTAATGCAAAAATCCGTGGCTCTGCATCTCCTAACAGAGGCAGCAGGAACAGGTAAGGAAAGGGACAGAAATGTCAGCAAGTCATGAGTTTTTACCAATTGACATGAGTCTTCAGCTCAATAAATCAGTCAGAGAGGATGTCAGGACATGAAATGGTGGAAAAAACATTTCTATGAAGAAATGGAAATAGTGCCAAATTCCTCTCCAGAACTTAGCAGTGGAGCAGGACTTTGCTGCATCCTGAATGTTTCATGGGCATGCCTGCAGTAAACTCAGGGACAAATAGATGATTCCTGCTCCATCTCCCAGATCAGGAGCATAAGAAAAGGGAAAAATGGTGACGGAAAATAAAAAGTGCATTGAAGGAAAATGACTGTGCTTGTGGGCTATGCTGAGAGCTTTTGCTGCCACTTGTGCGAGCCTGAGAGCAGGTGTGCCCCTTGCACCAGGACTGAGGCTGGCCTAGTTCTGCAGAACTGCAGAACAGGATATTTGTGAACCATAGAGGAATAATACTTGAGATGTATTGGCTGTACAGTTTCATTAAGATGACATAACATCTTGGATAGATTATAATTTTATAATACCTTTGCATGCCACTGCTATTACTACTATGTTGTTTTATGACGGTGTTAATATACAGATGTTGCTTTAATCTGTTTTTTAATTTACTTTGTATATCCCCTACGTACATTTTGTCGTAAGGTAGTTTATTTTGTAGCAGCTCATTTATTTTAAAAGTTGGAGGGTTTTTTTATATCACTGCTAGCATGCTAATGACATTTATACATGTGTTCTCTTTAATCTCTCCCCTAGTTGCCTGGTACAGAGCACAGATATTATAATTCCTCTGATTTTTCTAAGTGCTGAAAACAGTTTTATTAGGGGTTTTACTTTGAGGTTTAATTTTTTATTTTGAGGTTTATTAAGTACTGTATTTTGGTGTGGTAAACCTCGTGTTTTCACTGATGCTTTCATCACAGTGTAAGTGTTGTCACTGTAGAGGGGTTTGGTCATGTTGCCCTCCATCTGCCCTTCATGTGATGCTCCCTAGAAAACTCTTGAAAGGAGGATTTTTAAGGAGGTCACGTGTCCCCTCAATTTAGGGGTAAGGCAAAGGCAAAAAAATTAGACTAACCGCCAGTAGTCACATCTAGTTAGGACCTGGATTTTTAAAAAATCACATTCTTCTAACAAGCCTAACCTCAGTCCAAGGAGTAGGATGTTCCTGTGCTTGGATATAGATGCCACACCCAGGCTGAAGGGGAATTTCTCCCAGCTGTGGTCAAGTTGAGCAGGATCTTCAAGGTTCCTCCCAACCTAAATCAATCTGTGATTCCATCACTTTGTATTTGTGGTTGTACCAATAGAGCAAGCAGGTCAGCTTGGGGAACAAGCACTCAAGGACTGGAGCCTGGCACAAAAAGAGGGGGAGACATGGCCTGGATTTCTGGGCTTTGATGAATTATGCTGGTATCAGGTTCTCTGTGTGTTTAGTTGCAGTGGAAAAGTGAAGTCCCATCTCACAAGGGCCTTTGTGCAGACATGTGAAGGAGGGCATGTGCTTGTTGGTGGAAGAAGGAAGAGGGAGCAGCATCTTTCGGAGCAGCTTCCCATGCTGGACTTATCAAATTATGTCTAATTAAGTCTGCTGCCCAGAATGCCATCAAATTAACAAGTGAACAAATTGCGCTGACTTTGGTGGGACGGCTCCCTCATTTCATGCTGCCCTACAGTGTGGCTGCTCTGTCTGTGGCTCTGCTTCACCGAATTCCTGGTGAAACCCCTCCCAAAACAAGGACAAATGAGCATCCAGTCCTCACCACAGGCTTTAACTCCACTGCCTCGATGTAATATCCTGCCAGAGCTCTCCAGCCTCCTCGGGGAGACCTTCTTGCTTTCCCTGAAATTTGTACATTGGGAAAGGCCTGAATATTTTTCCTGTGACTTGGTGGGATGGAGCTTGAGAAATGCTGCTGTAGATGGTTTCATGTTGCCAAAATGTACTTGGTATTTGATGATGTGGGCTTCGGAAGGCCTGCTGTTCCCAATTGTCCATTGCATATTAAGGATGGTTATAGCCAAGAAGACTTCTCTATTTATTTGCTCCCTTTTCACTGTGACTTTATTATGCATGAGCAGCTTGACTGTGATACTTCTTTTGTTTTACATTTTGCATTCATTAAAAACCAGTCATCTGCATATTTTGTGAACCCTCAGGGGTCTCTTCTCCCCTTGATGCATGCGTGCCAGTCCCATTAACATGGATGGGAATTAGGAGTTCATGCTGAAGAAAAAACACAGGCACACCTCCCTCTGTTTGTACTCCTACTATTCTACTAAGATATTAAAAAAAAAAAATCATTACAGAGGATATACACTTTGTGTTAAAAAAAAAAAAAGGGAAGGAAGAAAGGAAGGGAAACTTGACCATGTATCTCAGGAGATTCTTTTTATAGCCCAAGGCTAAAGACCTCATAAACAGTGGATGTAAATCATTTCAACATCACTGAGGTTTACAACTGTGTCTTTACCAGTAAGTAAAATGGGCCAGACCCACTCCCCAACAGAGAGGACAACTGGTGTGGTGTGACTTGAATCCACACCAGTGCCCTCTTCCTCCCCAAACTTTTGACATGAGAGTGAGGTTTGACTAAGCTTTCAGCCCTGTCTTGGTCACTGAAAGTCACTGACAATGCTTTGATCCTGTTACTGTCGCCTCCAAAATAGTTGCAGGCTGTACTGTGGTCCTCAGTGTCTTCTTGATGATACTGAGGATGTGGATGAAGAAGTCACAGGAGTTTCCTAAAAGCAGTCACTGGGAGACCTTGTGGGTTCCTGGATGACCATCCCAACACTTCTCCTCGCCAAACTACCAAGCCAAGGGATCAAAGTGTCCGGGTGAGCTTCCTGTGGTGGATGGGGAAGGCTGATCCTGCCTTTATCCCATTTTACAGATGGCTGCCCTCCTCCCTCCCCTGCTCCTATTGAGCAAGGGTTCAGGCTGTACATTCTTGCTCCCTGTGAACAAAGGAGTGATTTATTTTTTTTCCATTTCGGTTAAAACTTCTGGTGCATGGTGGCCTCTGGTACAGGGATCCCCTATTTTCTCTGCATTGTCTCTGAGGGTTAAAGCAGTCAGGCTTCTCCATCCAGACAGAAGTTTTGTATAAAACCTCCCCTGCTCCTCTGTGTTTCAAGTTTGGCAGTTTCTCCTTCCACAAAAATGTGCAGGAAGACGCACAGAGAGATATGAATTTATTTTCTGCATTGTTAAAGCTTCAACATTGCCCTCAAATCATCCTGACACAAAGGCAATGCAGCTCGGTTCACCAGCCAGCACATTTTGCCCTGAGCAAAGACACTTTCCCATGCATGGAATGATCTCCCACTGTTTCCCATAAGAGCACAGGGCTGTCTAGAGGAATTGAATCAAAAGCTTTCAGAGACAACAACCTGCCTGAAACAACTTGAAACAAATGAGGGCTTATGATGCAGCTGGACAATGATAGCTGAGGCCATGTGCTAATCGTGGTATTAATCAATAATCCTGTTTTATTGTAGCTGGAGCATCCCAAGCATCCCAAGCTCTGCTGAGAATCCTCCTTGTCTTAGCATCACACTGGTTGCTTTGAGGGCCAGGTGTCTCTGCTGGTGTGTTCCATACTGATCTGTGATGGATACTGGCAGGGTGAGGCACAAAGGGTGCTCTAGCAAGTCAGCCACATAGAGCCTGTCTTGTCTGGATGATGGTGGGTGGAGGGAGAGGGACAAGGAGTTTTGGAAAATGAGACATTCTGTGTAGCACAACTTCAGAGCTGTTTGAGCTCTGATTGTAGTCCAGTTGCTCTCTGAAATCAGCACCATTTCAAGTGTCAGAGTGGGCATCAGACTGGAGAACCCCAAATTCCTAAAGCTTCTCAACTCCACACATCTCTGCTTTCTGCCTGCTGCTGCTGGTTTATATCCTCAGCAGCACATTCTAACATCCAGCATGTCCTGCAACATGATGCCCAAGGAGGTTGTGGATGTCTCATGCCTGGAAGTGTTCAAGTTCAGGCTGGATGGGGTTTGGAGGAACCTGGTCTAGTGGCAGATGGCAGGGGTAGGGAGGTTGGAACTAGATGGCCTCTAGGGTCCCTTCTGACCCAAACCGTTCTAGGACGCTTTGATCCAAAAGCGGAGAAATAACTTAGCAGGAACCCAGAGCAAAAGGGAATAATTTTCTAGGATAGAAGATGTCACTCACCTCTTCCTCAGGATCTGTCTCATAATTTAGGCTGCTTGGAGACAGCCTACAGGTAATAGAACAAATAAACAACCTCCCAATTCCTGTTTCACTTGTTTGGCCCATTGATTTTAGTGATTGACACTTACCAGCTGACACTTGAAACAAAGAAACATTTACATAATCATGACAAGCAATGGGGTCATAAGCTGTCTTTAGGTCAGCTCTGGAGCTTGGGGTCTCCTGGTCATCCTTTGCAGTAAGGTACAGAGAATTGTAACTTGCCTTTTAGGAAAAGATTCTTCCCCCAGAGGGTGCTGGGCACTGCCCAGGCTCCCCAGGGAATGGTCACAGCCCCAAGGCTGCCAGAGCTCCAGGAGCGTTTGGACAATGCTGCCAGGGATGCACAGGGTGGCATTTTTGGGGTGTGCCTGTGCAGGGCAAGGAGCTGGACTGGATGATCCTTGTGCTTCTAACTTAGGATATTCTGTGGTTCTTTGCACATCTCACCGTTGCAGATTTATATTCTTGCCTTGACTTGCTGCAGCCCAGCTGGTTATTCTCAGCCTGTATCTTCTCCAGGATAACTTTGCTAAAGCAGCTCCCATTCAGGCCTTGTCCATGCACACACTTCACTCTGGTTCAGAGTTTCCGGTTCTGTCCCAGATTGTGCCTCTGCTGTTTGCGATGACCACAACGCAGAAGCAAGTCTGAAGAAAACCTGAATCCAGCACCACTGGCTCTCTCTTACTCCACTAAAATAAAACAAACAAAACCAGGAAGGATGGGAAATGGTTTTACTGGAGCAGCATCAGCGTCTCCATTTGTGAATGAGTTTCTTAAGAGAAGGAGGCTCCATTTAGGTAAGAGGTGCTGCCACTGGCCTTCGCGTCCACGGCCCTCCACGTACGGATTTTGACTCAGCAGTCTGCAGCAGTAAATCATTAATGGCCCCTTAAAGAAGGTGAGCTAGTTCGTAACACAAGTCTGAAATGAGGAAAGGAGATGGGTGGAAGATCAGATTTTCCATTCCCAAAACAAAGCATCTCAGTCATCCTGAATATCTGGAGAGTGCACAGAAGGCCGGAGGAGTTCTCTTTGTTAAATATTTACCACTCAAGTATTATTTGAACAGAACATTTCTGGGACTTTATCTAAGCGGGATGGAGTAAGTGAAACATTTGGATGGGTCAATAGGACCATTTGCCAGAGTGGCTTGTCCTTAAATGGGAATCAAAAGCTGACCAGAGTGAGGTCTGTAATGTTTGACTACTAAAAGCATTGCTCCAAAAATGCAGCTCTGTGCTGGCTCCAAGGGACTGGTGTATGGCTTTGTCTCACTGGCATTGCCAAGACAGGATTTCCTCCTCTTTACCAACTAAATAAACTCCTGGACATGAGCAGGGCAAAGGGATGATGTCCTGGTGTCTTGGTAGGAACCTAATGGTGCTGAGGAAGAGATCTGTGCTGATGTGCACAGTATTCCCTCAAAATCACATCTACTACTCACAGAAATGGCCTGCATTTAGAGCAGGTATAGCCTAGCACAGGTCAAATCATATCCTCTGCAAACAAGAGGGCTCAGGTCCAGCATTACCCAGATGACATTTGAACCTTCTCCCTAGCACTCAAGACTTCACTCATAGTTATAATTAAATTACAGATAGTTCAGGGCCATCCACGTATGCAAAGCCACGACAAACAGAAAGGAGATTGTTCTACAAATCCTTGTGAAAGCACTGCAGAAAGAGTCATTCTGGAGATGCAAAACAAAAGTAAAAACACTGTTTTATAAAATTTTGAAAAAAGAAAAAGGGTGAAAAACTCAGTTATTTCAGGTTTCGCCTAAAAATGAATAAGGTTTTATTATCTTCCCTGATCTCTTTGAGGAAATTTTTACTGGATTGACTGCAAGCTAAATTATTCCTCTTAACCACTTAGGAGCAAGCAACTGTATTACCAATGAAGTCATTCAGGAGCAAAATAAATATTCTTCTGGGCACAGATTGGTGTTGGGCTGCTTCCTCCCAGCTTTTTTTTCATCTGCACTGGAAGAGCATAAGCCACTGAAAAATCCTTGAATTAAGATAAACATTACTTAGCAAAGCCCAAAACACAGGGGCATTATCAACATGATTCTCATACAGAATAAAAACCACGGCTCTGTACCAGTTTTTAAGAAGAAAATGAACTGTATCCCAGCTGAAACCAGGACAAAATTGCTAACGAAATTATGAAGAGTCCCATGAAGGAAAGCCAGCAGTTGTTTTTGTACAAGAAAACTGGGTGAAGCCGAAATATCCACCAGCAAAGGGATGGGCAAGTGAGCTGGATCCTGCATTCAGACTGCACTGCTCCCCACCGCAGCAGAGAGCTAAGGAAACTCAGGGGTCAATGGGTTTGAGCCTATCCATTGTCTTCAAAGTATCAACACTTGTTAAGGGTCATTCAGTATATGTAGTGCTTCATCTCCCAGCTCCCCAGAACTTCCATTTTTTGAGTCACCTGAGGTAAAGAGTTGCTCTGTACAAATTACCTCTCTTCCACAAGCTTTTCTGTCTCCCCTTGAGCTCAGGAAGACTTTGAGCATCCAGTGTGGTTTAAGGAAGCCAGGCGTGACAAATAAGGACAAGTTGGAATCTTTCCTTTTGTCTTTCTTTTTTTTTTTATTATTTTAAATTATTAAGTGCAAAACACATCAGCAGCTAATTCTGATTCACAAATGCACTGGAGAAACCTGTAGCCTAGGAACGCTTTGTGAGCGGGGAGAGAGGCACAGAATTCGTCATGCCTGAGGAACCACTCAGCTCCTCTGTACTCCCAAAATTTACATCACGCTGGGCAGGTGCACGGTGCAGCCCCAGCTCAGGGAATCCTGCCCTTGCTGGGGAATTGCTGCGCTGCTTCCCACTGGTTTGATTCAAGTCATTTCAGTGCCTAAGTAGCATCCAAATATTAAGAATGCTGTGAAATGATTTTTGAGGTCTCTCTCCATTCAGTGAATTTAGAGGACCAGCTGCTCGTCTTTTGTCAAATATTGTTGGTGTTTTTATCATGTATCATAGAATCATGGAAGAGTTTGGGTTGAAAGGGACCTTTAAAGGTCACCTAATCCAAGCTCCCTGCAATGAGCAGGGGCACCTTCCCCATGGTGAAGTTGCTCAAAGCCCCATCCAACCAGACCACGAATGCTTCCAGGGGTGAGGCATCCACCAACTCTCTGGGAAATCTGTTCTGTGTAAGTATCATGTTGTTAGAAACAATATTTTATCAAAAATTCCCTTTTCTATTTGCGATTTCTTGGGTGGCACCTGCCCTGGTTCTTGAACAGCAGGACTTCTGAAACCTGTTTTCTCAAAACTTGTTTTCTCAAAGTTTCTCTTATGTGTCTAATAATAAAGTTGAGTTCATCTTCGGCCTTACTTCCAGAAGAACAAGACCACGACTGGGTGCCCTCTCATTTTTTTTTTAACTAGCTATCTTTTTCCCCCAGAAAATTTACAAGAACTTCTTCAATGTATTTGATATACTTGTGATTGCTAACGTTTTGTCATATTTTGTTGAAACTGTTTAACAGCTTCAGAAATTATCAGTCTCATGTTCTTAAGCAACATATTTTAAAATATTACTGTGGAAGCATGGCATATTTCTTTTCTTTAATTTGACAGCAGGTAAGGATTAGCAAAGATAGAGCTTAGTCTCTGTCTTTCTGTATTTCTCCTGGAAACTTATGCTTTTGTTTTCTCTTTAGCCATTTGTATTTCTGGCCGCCTTTCTCCTCACAACAGGCAACAGCAAAAGTCATACCAGGCAAGAGAAGAATTTGGTAACCCTTTTTTTGGTCTTTGCAGGGGCTCCCAGTTTGCTGCTGTCTGCAAAATTAAGACTTTTATACAATTTTCCATAATCCTTGGGTGGCTGTGATGGCTCAGATCAAGGGTCCAGTCCTCAACCAGATGTAGTTCTGAGATTTATCAGAAATATTTTCTATTACTGGATTTGGTCTATTAATTTTCTGAGATGTTTTTGGCATGTAATTCTTAAGGAAGTCACAGAATCACAGAGTTGCTAAGGTTGGGAGGGACCTCTGGAGGTCATTTAGTCCCACCTCCCTGCTCAAGCAGAGTCATACCACAGCACATGGCAAAAGATTGCATCCAGATGGCTCTTGAGTATTTCCAGAGGAGGAGACACCACACCCTCTCTGGAAAGTCTGTTCCAGTGTACAGTCACTGCACAGGAAAGAAGTCCTGTCTCATATTCAGATGGAACTTCCTGTGCATCAGACACTTCTGCAGATGAGTCTGTTGTCCTGCTACAGTAGCTTTTGAATCTTGGTCACCCTCTACTACTGGTTGGTTCCTACAAGTTAAAATTTTTGGGTTGAGCTGAAAAGGCCCCATAGAATCTCTGCGGAAGAGCAGAACTTGAAATATCCTAATCCCAGGAAGTATCATTACAGAAATCAGGGTTTTCAGGCTGTTTATGGCATTGATTGTTCATCAGTCATATGGAAAACTCAAATATTTATCTAAACTCTCCAGCTGATGTACCTCTGCAATTACCTTCATAATAGAATCACGGAACGGTTTGGAATGGAAGGCACCTTAGAGCTCATCCAGTTCCAGGCCCTGCCATGTGCAGGGACACCTTCCACTATCCCAGGCTGCCCCAGCCAACCTGGCCTTGGACACTGCCAGAGATTTTTTGCTATCTACATCATACACCTTTCCCCCCGCCAGTGTCCACTTGGGGCACATCTTGGATGGAGAAGAAAGGATTAAATCCAGCTCTCAGAATCAGCTCTTACAGAGGTGGAGATCATAGTTGATGTGTATTTTCACTGGCATGACAGGTTTGTTCACCCTGGGTTATTTGCCAGCCATAATTACAAGCAAGGAGATGACTTTAAACGCAGGACCCCTCTCTCTCTCTCTGTTGTGTCCTGGGTAGGCAGGAGGCATATTAGGAAATCGCTCAGATGATTTTAAAGAGGATGGATTTGTGATTATGGTGTTTTGACCCACCTGGTAGCCTGCCCTTGGAGCTCTACTTAACAGGTCTTCCCTGTGTCTTTTCAAGCAGTTAATTTTGTGGCCAAGTCCCTGAACTCTCTTCCCATTCCTTTTTCACGTGTAGGGCTGTTTGCTTCTCTGCCATCCAGTCATCTTGCGAATGCTTGCTCAAGGACACCGCGGAAGATTTGTGCTAATAATGAAAAGCTTGAAGGGGGCAAGAGATTTTGCCCAGGAAAAATAATGCTGATCAAGTCTATTGTGTCTCTGTCCCATTGAGAAGGGGGAGCTAATAACAGAAAGGTTAGCTAACGGGATGGCTTTTAGGGGTTGTGGCCATGGGAATTAATGCATTGTATTTTTCTAAGCAAAATTATCAGCTATGTTGTAGGGATTCAGGGGTTTAGAATATTTCCTTCTACATTTTCAGTTTACAAAGAGGTTTTTCTCGTCTTGCCATCTCCTTCTGTCACAGACTGGTAGCCAGGAAAAGAGAGTGGAATATTTCTGCACTGCTTCTTTGCTTAATACCGGGATATTTTCAGCAGTCAATGGAGAATGTATTTCTAGGTTTGGGGGTTGAGGCTGGTTTTTTTTTTTTTTCCTTTTTGTGTTTGTTTCCTTTTGCACCACAAACCGCACGGAGGGGCCGGGAGGATTGTGCATTACATAAGAGTGGCCCTCCATGCTTTAATGTGGGTCTGCGCTGTGCCATGCAGTGAACATAATGTGTCCTCCCAGGGACAATTTGCATAAAGGATAAATAAGAGAATCACAATGTGAAGTTTATTCATTTTTAAATCCTGCAGCGTTTGTGATTGAAGGCCCAAGCTCAGATGTTTTCCTGATGTGTACCATTAAGAGTCAGGGCTTTGCCTAATGTCTCTTCTGTTACTGCAGGGAGATGTAATGTGCAGTATTTCTCCACACTGGAGTATCATTTTCAGTGTATACCACTCGGCTAGGGAGTGAGGAACTGCAGGCTGCATTATCTTGTACCGGGCCCACTCTCCTTAATTTGCTGTAACCGAGCCAGCACATTAAATACAAAACATATTGATGTTCTCTGAGAGCCCTTGAGGGTCTTTACCCTTCCTTGTCAAAGGAACTGTGCAATCCAGGAGGAAAGAAAAAAGGCATTTTGCCATGGTGAAAATAGTTGCATTGCTGGCATGCGTGGCTGACACAATGCTGCGCTTCTCACTTAGAGGGGAAAGTCATAACAAAAGCCATTTTACCTCCTAACTCCAGCTGAGGGTCAGCAGAGGGAAGTGATGTGAACCCCTGCTCAGGTGGTGTTGGCAGCAAGGGCTTTAATACTGCACACTCTTAAATTTGCTGAAGTCATAGAGTCATAGAATGATTTAGTTTGGAACAGACCCTTAAGATTATGGAATCATGGTATGGTTTTAGTTGGAAGGGACCTTAATGATCATCTAGTTCCAACCATTAACCTAACGCTGCCAGTTCCACCACAAAGCTGTGTCCACTCTGGTGATCTCACAGATGAAAACTGGTGGTGAAGCAGTCTGGTTCTACCACAAGCAGACAACCCCTACAGGATATCCCACCAATTGTCTGATAGAGGTTAGTAGGCTTGGTCCAACACGGTGACCTGCGTTCAGATCTGGTTTTGGTTCTCCTGTTTAAGGGCTGTTTCTTTTTGGGCCTGCTGCCAAAAAAAACCGAAACAAAAAAGAATCCAAATCATCAGCTTGCAAGCATTAGCCCCATATGCCTGCAGATGGTTGCCTTGCATTATCCAAAGTGGGTTTTGTGTGTTTGGGGACCACAATTTTAGCACAAATCTTTCAACACGATTAAAGGGAGCATCTGAAACTCTAAAAACTGCTTCTTCATCACCAGTGAGTTTGGGCTTTCTCCATCTCAATCTGAAATCTCTCTGGTTAGAGTCAAGTTGCTCTTCCCCTGTGTCTTCTGAAGGTAGTTAACACCACTGCTCTCAATGGCACCAGAATTGAATGAAATGAGGTGGTTCGTGGATTTTCATCCTGTGATTGGAGGTCTTCAGTAAACAGCAAGGGAATGAACTCAGCTAAAAGGTTTTCTGTGTTTGGAAGAATTTGTAAGGTCTGTCATGTTGGCTCTCTTGAGGTTCTCTAAGATAGAAATTTCAGCTTTCCTGTATTCAGAAGGTCTCTGCCCTCAGCCTAATGGTGCTCATGAAATTTGTAAAGACTGGATAATCTTGGAGATTTCTGTCTTATCAATTTTGGATGAAACAAAGAAATAGAATAAAAGATGTATCAGGGAAACACTTGGACATTCACATACATGGATGGTAAGTTAATAGTGGCTCCCTTAAGAAATCAGTCGACTGTAACAACATAGAATTAATACTATTACAAAGTTTCTCTGAAAATTATGTATAGCAGAAATCTCTTTACTGGTTACTCAGTTTACTGGGTAAATTCCCTGGGTATTCATCCATTTTTACACTAAATCATGAACTTTTTATTGTATTAACTGAGAGCTATCATTCATCTCAAGCACTGAAAGCTAAAGCCAGAAGGGAGGGTTTGACACCGTACCCTACCATGCCCTTGAGGAGGGAGTTTAGGCTGGGTGTGTTGGGTACATTTCTCTGTGAACAGCAGCCCAGGGTTTCCCAGTGTCAGGCTGAGTCATTTCAGATGGCACAAACTTAAGAGCCAGGATAGAGGGTAGACCATGCTGCCACAAACCCAGCCATGAACCCATGCTCATGCAACAAAACCCTATAAAGAGCCTCATTTGCAAATGTATCTCTTTGAAGAGAGGAAAACACTAAAACAAAGACAAGACAGAATTTCTAATCTTGGAACATTTTGGTTTTTATCCTATAGAGAACTCATGTCTGGCTCATTAGGTAACATGATATTTGGCATGGGTAATTTTTATTCCAAACCATTTTATGCAGCTCTAACCACAATCCTTTTGATCCTGTGCAATCATTTGTTGTCTGTAGTATCAGAAAGCTCTGATGTGGTGAGATAATATCCCACAGCCATCAGTTGTAGAGGGAGTTTGGGCTGCGTATGTTGGCATTTCCTGTTTGCATGCTTTTCAGTGTGGAGGGAAAGACTTTGTGTAAATCAGAAATTATTTTGTAAAATAAAATTGAGTGTGGAGGAAATGTCTTAGGTGAGAAAGTGCTGTCATTACAACCAGTAGTAAGGAGCAGTTCATAGTTGGGATTGTTTGAAAGAGTTCTGTGGCTAATCCAACAGAGGCCGTTACTTTACATGGATCAGGAAGACTGATTTTCTGTCTAGCAAAGAGGGACTTATTTCCTCCCTACGTAACAGGCAAGGCCCTCTTGAAGCCAGTTGGTGTCATGAAGGAAACCAGAAGTAAGGAGGAAATAAATGCTTGCAGACAAAATACTGACTTTGTGGACTTGGGCTTTAGTGTTTATTTGGTGGCATTTCAAAAAGCAATTTTTTGTTTGTTTGTTTGGGAGTTTTGTTTAGTTTTCTTCTTTTTTATTTTTTTTTTATTTGTGTTATGTTGGGTTGGAGGGGTTTTTTGTTTAATTATCTTAGTTTTTACTGCACTGTGGTGACGCCCATGAGTCAGAATGACCAGCAGCTGCTCATTGCTGAGCTGCTTGGAGAATCTGTCCATGTGCTGTAGCTGAGCCCAGGTTGGAGAACTGCTAGATCTGTCCCACATCCTCCCACCCCAGCTCCTTCTCACCCCGAGTTACCTCTGATTCCTCCTGTCCTCTCCTCCTCGTGGTGGACACGCAGCTCTTTCATCATCCCTTACCAGGCAGCAGTTCCCCATTGCCACGGAAGCACCCCCAAAACCTCTGCACAGATAACAAGGGTTTGTTCTGCACTGGAGGTGTACAAGAACAGGACATCAGTGGCAAGACCAGCCCCGTAACTGCAGTAACACCTCAGCTGTTTAATTCACCTAAAGCCTGGAGAGGCTCTTCCACACAGCAATTATCCCATTAGAGCAGCCAAATGCCGTCTCCTGTTGAACACCAGTTTTTTACATTATTGAGGTCCTTATTTTGAAAATCAATCGATGAAGAACCTGGAGAAAGAAAATATTGTTGTGGACTGCTTATGCCGTGACACAACATGGCTTTCACTGATGTCTCCATAAAACTATTTTCTTAAAATTGCCTTTTTTTTTTAAATTACATTATGGGCTCTGTAGGGAATTTTCACAGAATCTCAGAATGTTTTGGGTTAGAAGTGACCTTAGATATCATCTCATTCCAACCCTCTTCCATGGGTAGGAACATCTTCCACTAGACCAGATTGTTCCAAGCACCATCCAACCCGGCCTGGAACAATCCAGGCTTATCTCCAGGCTGTGTGTACAGCACCTGGCACAACCCAGGGCTTGAGTCCAGGGCTTCTGCACAGTACTGGTAGGGATCCGCAAGAAATAGTTTAAAGTCAGCATTGCTTTTCCTCCTTTGGAGAGTAAATGCAACAGAAATTTATTACGTGAACTGGCTTGGTCAGAGGAGATTTCTAGCTATTCATAGTAAAATTCATCTGTGGGAATTTCACAAGTTCTTGTGTAAGATGGGAAGTAGCAGCACTTTATTAACTCAGGCAATGAGATCCCTTACACAATCAGGAGGCTGGTTTTGAATCTCTGGTGGCACCAAAATACAGGGATGATAACTTTTCTTCTCCCTGCTCCAACTGACACACCCCAGTTCTCTCCCTAGTGCCAGGACCTCAGGAAAACCTCAGGAATGAGCAGGACTGTGATGCTTGGACATCTCGCCATCAAGACAAGGAATGTGCACACTTTTCTGTGCTTTGCAAAACTCCCTCCACATTGAACCCTCATCCAGGCCACCTCACCCCACGGCCTCCTTCCAGAGCCACCAGTTTCAACATCTGTTCCATGTGATGCCTACCTGGGAAAGTAAATGTAAAAATGACGGGTGGAGAGCTCCAAAGCAGGCTTAAAAATTGAGTGGATGCTTCATCTATGTCTTCCATGCAAAATATACCCCAGCTTCAGCCCTACTTCTCTTTTCTCCCTCCCCGTAACACCAGCAAAGCCCTAACCCTCATGGCTTAGTCCTATCTAGGGAGGCTTGCATGTGTCTGTGTATGTCTCTGTATTTTTTTTCTCCAGAGTGACTTGTTTGTGCTGTCATCAGCCGTTGTTTTGGTAAATGGTGAGTTAAACAGATATATCCAAGCGTAAAATCTAAAAAATGTTCCCTGTGGGCGCCTGGGGGGTGTTGTTTGAAATCAACTACATATCAATTGAGCGGCGGCGAGCGGATCCGATGATAAATTCCAGTCCACAGACGCCTTATAAATTACATTTTTTTGTTCACGATCTAGCCTCATCTCAGCTCCCCAGAGGCCCTTAGACTGAGAACTATGATTGTGTTGGAGAAATGTTTGCTCAGCTTGAGCGATGCCATTAGTGTTACATGTGCCAGGCCGCTCTCGCCGGCACCCCCCACTTCCACCCCTCCATCCCCCGAATCCCAACCCGATCCCCCTCCCTCTTCCTCCCTTCCACAAAATGCAATATGTGCCTGGTAATTTTTCTGTTCATTATCTCATTGTTTTCTGTAAGTACAAGGTTAGATTGAATTACTGCAGGCTCTATTGTCTATTTGTAATTCTCCTTCCATGCCGTGCTACTAATGAATGGGCAATTTAGTCAAATCTTTGTAACGGTTTCTTCTGTGCGTCAGCCACTTAATTACTCTGAGCTTTTCTCACTGCTGCTTTATTGCATGGAAACTCAGGCTGCTTCCAGGTCTTTGCTAGGGGATCTCCAGCTCCAATAGAAGGAAAAAATAACCGTAACAATAACCAGCCCAGATTATCTTGATGCCTTGGCGTAGCAGCGTCCTCAGCACACAGGACTTTCCCCTCCTGTGTGGTTTGTTTGCTCTGTAGTTGGTGGGTTTGTTATTGTGTGTGCACAGAGGAAACTGTCATTGTGTAAATTGGGCAAAGTGCGTCTAAGGTGAAGGTGGCAGAGACCTTTCAACGTGATGAGAGCCAGAAAAAAGGGCAAAATAAAAAATACACAGGACCTCATCATACGGGATATACCCCTCTATGCAATTCCACTGAAACTGAGGAGCCAATCATGATCTGTTTCAGGATCTCCAAAATAAGTTGGTTTTGCTACCAGAGGTAGGAACTGTGCTCTTTCTGTTTGTTTGCAAAAAGGGTTCACCTTTGTGTCCAGCATGCAATACTTCAATCTGCAAATCGGGGACAGGGCATGGGAATAAATACATTTTAAAATCCACTTAATAGAATTAATCTTGATCATTTGTAACTAGGATTAGATAGGTATGTGTAGAGAGCTTTAAAACAGCCCCTTTGTAAGATAAATACTTTTTCTTTTCCTTAATAAGAGGATACAAATATTGGAAGTGAGAGGAAATAAGGGAATTTGAAAGAGTATTGTGAAATATAAATAATAGTGTGACAGATTATCTCCATGCATGATCTGACTCGCCTATTTAAATTCCTAAAGGGGCTCTATTCCTCTCTTCAGTGACTGAAATACTCGGAAGCTGATGGTGTGCAGGGTAATGGGTAAGTGGGCCAGATGAGTATTTGAACTCCACTTTTTCTGTGTGTTTAAACTGGACACCAGTACTAAAATCACATTTTTAGTAAACTGTGCTGCCTCTTTATAACGTAAGTGTACTTTATTTTTTCACTTTTGCACAGCGTGTATTGTCTCCATGGAAGAAATGCTTTAATCGTCTCTCTCCGATCGTGTTCCAGTTTATATCTACATGTTGTTGCCCAACCTCTGGTTGTACTTTTTGGTCACGTTTATCAATATTTAATTCAAAATTGAAACTTGGAATTTGTTCAGGGATTCACTAACTTGTGTCAAGTTGACCTTTTACAGAGGGTTTCATATCTGTATAACACACAGGCATAAACTTCCTATTGCTTTTACACAGAGGATCTGCATGTTCAGGGATCTAAACAGACATTTAATACACAAACAGTAAGTTCAACAAAGTAAAGATCCTTTCTTTCCAGTTCCTATGACCAGTAAAGAAACTCCAATTAAAATTCTGCTTTGCACAATTTTCAGGGAATGTGTTTACGTCTCAACACTCTTACAAATTGATGGAGAAGATCTTGAAAGCTTTGCAAAAATACAAAAAGACTGATAATAAATTACTGTAATTATTAATGATTAGAAAGGTCTTTCAAAAGGCTTTCCAAGGAATTTTCCTGTGGGGGAATTTCCCAGCCCCTGGAGACAGATTGCTGAGAAGAGCTCCATGCTGAAAATCAGCACAAAGACACACGGTGGGAGATTGAGAGATTTTGGCTAATGCTCATGTTTGTCTTTGACCCTACAAGTCAAAATCTTCACCAGTGCAGGAACAGTTGGCATGTGGAGAGGGGCTGCATCTGCCCTCCATGTGGCATTGGAATGAGGCAGGGTGTGTGTGCAGTGTCCATCCCACAAGCTCCTTGGCTCTCTTGTCCCTTGGCTGGAATTTTCTTCACCAGCTCTCATGGTGGGACTCACTTGACCTCCATGACAGACACGTGTGGCTTTAGCCCTCCACTCTTCCCCAGACCAGACCCTAGAGTGGCCATCCAATGCAGGTTGTCCACAGTGGGAGTTGGGTTCTGATTTGTCTTGGGGATCTGCTCCTAAAAGCTTAAAGTTCTTAGATTTCAGCTGAAATCAAAATAACCCAGTTTTTACATGATTGCAAACAAGATTCACTGCACAGATACCACAGAATTTGGCCAGGACACAAATGCGGAACTCTGTGGAAACCTCCAAAGCAAATCCTTGTGTGAGTAAATATTCATTTTAATCACAGCAGTGTGGCCAGATCAGGCTGACCATGGCTTTTTTTCCCTTTTCAGGTCCAGGGAAGTGTGCTGAGTTCAATGTGACCCTTACACCATCCCGACACTCTGCATCTCTTGCCCTGTCCCCACTCATGTGTGCTCCCCTAGCAGTGGTCTTTCCTCTCCTTTGTGCACAGGCTGATCTTTGTGTCCACCTTGGAAGTCCTGCAAACAGATGGATCCTGTCCAGGGCTTGAATTCAAACCTGGATACCAACAAGGAAAAAATTTTGCATTGGGTAGGACAACAGTGATTGTTGTAAACTGAAAGACGGCCGGTTTAGATGAGATAAAAGAAAGAAGCTTTTCACAACGACGGTGGTAAAACACTGGCAACAGGGTGCCCCAGAGCAGCTGTGGCTGCCCCTGGATCCCTGGCAGTGTCCAAGGCCAGGTTGGACAGGGCTTGGAGCAACCTGGGATAGTGGAAGGGGTTGCCGCCCATGGGTGGAACTGGATGAGCTTTGGTTGGAAGATCCATCCAACCCAAACCTTTCTATGGTTTTGTGGCCATGGCACAGCATGGCTGTGGCAGTAGGGGTTATCCAGGTCTCACTGGACCAGTGGCCCCACCACTGGCTCAGCTGCAGTGCTTTGTGTGGAGGAATAAGGGGATTTCTGCTAGCATCAGGATCAGTCAGTGCTGGATTTCTAACCACCCCTTTCTTGTGCCACTCACAGAACTGAAAACAGCACAGGCCTTCAGAAACACATATCATTAAATAACAGCTTATTCCTATTTGTGTTTACAGAATAGCTGAAAGTGGAGAGGCAGCCTGAGAGCAAGCTGGTGCCTCGTAGACCCAGATAGGCTCTTTGCCTGCTTTGTTATAATACTTCATTGGAACTGACACATTGATAGCCACAGTTTTTCTAGTAAGTGACCTTCATGCTGCCCATTGATTCCCAGTGGCCATCAACTCCTTGCAATTGGAATGACAGGCCAGGTTAAAGGTCAGTCCTTAAATAAAGCTTCTGGATTACTAAACACCTGAAGTTCAAATGAAAATGGAAATCCGCACCTCATTTTATGTGACATGTTACTGCTAATGACACTTTGGGATCTTAAACGGCTCCTGCTCTTTAACTCATGTGCACGTTTCACTCGATAGCCCCTTAAACCAGTTCCTTTCTCCACCACTGCTGGAGCCTTACAGGACAGGCAGCAATGAAAAGCAATTGCCCTGGGATAGATGGCTTCTGGGGAAAAGAAGCTTTCTCAGGAAAAGACATCAGAACCAATTAAAACGTTTGCCTTTCAAGCGATGGCCAGAAACAATCATTCCCTTAATTAAGATTCACAGTAAAAGGATTTTATTTACATGAGCTGTGGCATTAAAACAGTCCCACTTGTACAGTCGTGGAAGTTGGATGTGTTTTGTTTGCCTGTGCACATTGGGGCAATGCTGGACTCCTTGGGTGTGTCTGCACAGCAAAAGAGAAGTGGGTTGTTGTCTCCCCATGCTTTAGAGAGCATCTGCTTCAGTCATACCAAGCCTTGCCTCCCACAGCCCCCAGCCTTGGTGATACCCAGCTCTCTGTCTTTGGGGCATCCAGAAGGCTCCCAGCACCTTCCCCTGCCCCAAGAGACCTCCCCTGCCCTCAGGCTCCCTGAGGGTGGTGGTCTCAAATGTACCTCTTTATCTTCTCCTCTGAATTTTTATTTATTTTCTACACCTTAACCTGAGTGAGAAACATTGTCAGAAAGGAAACTTGTCATTGTGTTTTCAGGAACATTTATACTTATTCTCCAGCCTTTTCCAAGAATACTTTGATATATTCTGCTAATTTACTTCTACGTTATTATAACATCTCCAGTTTCCAGCTGAGATTAGCATACCCTTGTGCCAGATGCAGCATGTGCTCCCTGTAAGATATAGTACCCGCCCCAAAATTCACACAGTCAAGATAATAACATGAAGGTATTTGCTGCAGGGTAGGTTCATCTTCTGCAGTGTGTCAGGCCAGTGGGTGCCAGAATCTGGTGGACACATCAGCATGCCCATACTTCTTTATCCATAGCCCCCAGTGTTTAATAAATGACCATATAATAAGGGTATCTGACCTTCCTTGCTGGCTCTGCAGCTCACTGGCATGGTATGGCCTGCTTCCATGCTCTTGATCTCATCATCCAATGCAGGGCTGACTTGTTCAAAATATTTTCCTGGAGGGATCCCTAAATGCAAGCTGTGCCTGGAAACTGACTGAAGCCCAAACACCACCAAGGTCTGTTCTGACAGTCCGAACTGTAGTGACCAAATTTCCATGCCTCTGTAATTTGGCTTGGAAATTTGCTTCAAACTGCACCAGGAGAGGTTTAGATTGGATATTAGGGGAGATTTCTTCACTGAAATGGCTGCCCAGCCCTGGAAAAGGCTGCCAAGGGCAGTAGTGGAGCCCCCATCCCTAGAGGGGTTTAAAACCCATGTAGATGTGGCATCTGGGGAAAAGGGTTAGTGGTGGCCTTGGCAGGGTTGGGTTGGACTCAATAATCTCAGAGAGCTTTTACAACCCAAGTCATTCTACAATTCTATAATACTTATAATTAAATTTCCAAATAAAATCTTATGCATGCTCAGCTGTGCTGATGTGCTAGATGATACTTTCACTGCTTTGGAATATCAGTATTGGGACAAATGGACGAGGAAGGAAGAAACAACCTTAATCCCAAAATCTCACAGGTCCTCTACAGCCTCTGCTGTATACAGTTAGGTCACCTAGATAAAACTTTTTTTGGAAGGCAGGCATCTGGAGTAGGGATGGGTATCTTTTGTTTAGAAACCAGTGCCAGAATGTCACTTAAATAATTCCACAGGTACTGACCATTCCTAATACCAGAACTCCACCAGGGGGCATTGCACAGAGCCCATGGATGTGGGATTTTGGGACATTGTTTAACGGCGAAAACTGTGGTGCTGAGTTAATGGTTGGACTTGGTGATCTTAGAGGGCTTTTCCAACCTTAATAATTCCATGATTTTGTGATCAATAGCAGAATATGCAGCAGGCTATGGTCACTTCTTCTTCAAGGTCTGTGCTGCCTCTGCCACTGTTCTATTCAGGGCCTGTGGTCATTTTTGGAGGGTTTCTGGGGCCTGTCTGCAGCAGGAATGGTTTAATTGCTGTCCACGCTGGTGTCTGTCGCCAAGGGGCTGGGGGCTGGGTGGAGAAGGGGCCGAGTTATGCTCTTGTTTCCCAGCGTGGTGCCCACAGGCGGCAGCTGTGGGGAGAGGGAGCAGCGGCGTCAAAACCGTCCAGGTGATGAATTGTCCCTCATCCCCACCGCTGTCAGCCAGACACCACTCACCAGCACTAAATTAATCCAAACAACAGTGTGCAGCATGGATGCTGCCAGGGCTTGCTAATGCCCAGCTAATAAAGCAGGAGTAGCAGAGCCACTGAGCACAATTTTGTGAAGCGCTTTAATTGCATGTTAAAGGGCTGGGAACACTTGCACCAAAATGTGTGTTTGCTGACTATATGCTTTAAGCATTTGTTAGTTTTGGTGGTGCTTCTTGATGTAAATCCTAGGATTTCTGGCACCACCCCCCAAATTTTTAAGGCAATAATTTAAAATGTCTAAGAAGAAAATTAACTCTATCCCAACCCAAACCAGGACAATAACTTAAAAAATTACATAATGTCTCTAAACAACCTTTTGGTTCTATTCATTCTGTAAACAAAAAAAAAAATCTAGCTTCGCCTAGAAAAATCTAAGGAAATCTTCTGCATAACATTGGAATAATAGAACTTGTTTCAAACGATTTTCAAAAAAATGTTTAAAACGTTTCCCCTGGCCAGGGACCTTACACTGAATTTCAGCCAGCAGCAAATTTTTTGCAACCAGTGTTATAAATGAAAACTGGATTTCTAATGAAAGTGCTGACACAACTTTAACTGTAAAGGTACTTTCAGGCAAAACTGTAAAGAAATTGGAGCCCTACACTCAGTATTCTTGTGCCATATCCAGAACTGCATTTTTTTTTACCTCCCTCTTGAGTTCTTCTCACCATCAGAGCAATGCTGGGAATTAGTGTAATTGCCATGTAATAGGGAATGTAGACATCTGTTATACCTAGTGAAATTCTATGATATAAACCGTCTTCCAAGAAATACCAAGGAAAAAAAGGTCAATATTTTAAAAATTATTTCTCTATGAACTAACAGCTGCGTAGTTGCCCAGATCACTCAGCATCAGATTTGCTCCCTGAGTGGACAACTGAAATATTAAAAACATTAAAAAACTAAGAGTAGCCAATATTCAAAAACTCTTCTTGGTCGAACATCTATGTAGAGCAGTCTTTTGCTCCAACATTCTTGAAATCTGTGTGAAAACTGGGTGAAACTGCAAAATGGGAACGTGATGTAATTTTGGGAAGATCAGTGGTCCCATGGAAGCCCTTTGTGCATTAAAGCTTGTATAAGCACAGAGATGTTACAAAGGACATTGGGATAGATGGAACACGTGGGATACTATGGCTCTTCAAAATGGATTTCTTTGGAAATAGAATGAAAATCAGGATTCTGGTGAAAAATTGAAACCTCTGAAAAAGCTGTGGTTGGGGGACTATCAGAAGGATTCTTCTCAAAGTGACCCCACATCAAAAGGGATCTGAAAATTCCCCTGTAACAATTTAAAATCCCTGACTCTTCCAAGGAGAAATATTTCTGAGACAATAAGGTCATTTTTAGTGAGATTCCGCAGAAACACAAGAAGGTTCTCCATTGGAAATCTGCTTGTGTTTACTGCTGTATTTCAGAGACTATAATATATGCATGTATTATCATAAAGATTTCAAAGGCTCTTCCCAAGTATCATCAAAGGAAGGACTTTGAAATCAATTTCCCTGCCTGTTTCCCATGAATTTTGTTCAAAGTCCAGTCAAAGGGCAGGACACCATGCTTCTTGAAATCCAGAAACTGGGAAAATGCTCAGGAATATGGTTCTAAGTAGCCTGAAGACCTCATTAACCTTTCTTTGAGTGATCTGATTCAGTTGTTCCCTTTCAAAGTTTCTGGATTAAAGACACCTAAGACACAGAGGACACATTGTCCTCGCAGGGCAATGCATGGCCACTTTTAAAGATACTAAACCATTTACAGGCATTAAAAGTTACTGTCTAGTTGATGATGCTGCAGTGCAGCATCCAACAGGGAGGATGGGAGCTCTTTATTTTTGCTTTGCTCAACCACAACATGGCATTCACATTATTTTCTATGGAATGGTGGATCTGCATTTATCTTCCCAAGGCTTTGGAAAGTTATTTGAGTTAATGGTTTTATGGGACTGCTTTTGTGTAGGGTATGAACTAGAAGGGAATTTGGCTTGCTTTTCTGTTGCAGTTTCATTTCCCTAATGGTTGCAAGGATGAAAGTAGGTTTGTCCCTCTGCAATTCCAAAGTGTTTGGACTAAAACTCTGTGTTGTTCAAGGATGGGCACCCCTGAGGACCACCTTGGAGCCGTCTGAGGCCTTGTGGTAAAGACTGTGGCTCCAAATCTCAGCAGCTGAATGTGGGCAGAGCTGAAATCAGTGTCCATGTCCACTTGGGGTCCTAAATAAGAGTTGTTGGATACCTACTGGTGCTCAGTCTTTCTGTCTCTTGAAAACTATTGCTGAGTAAAATAGTGTCACTTGTCCCTTTGCTGACAGCCAACACAGTTTTAAAAGGTGTCAGTAAAATAATCCACAGAGATGTTTTTTGGGAATAACTGATTTTTTGGACTTGAGTATTAAAAGGAAGGAATGAATTTATGAGAATATAAATCCCCTCCTGTATGTTTCAGAATATTTAGTGGCTTGGAAATCATAAGTTTATAGGCCAAATGGGGCATTTTACAGGCTCTCAACCAAAACATCTTGGTTCTTTGGAAGATTTTCTAACAAAAGCAAAGGAAAAGGGGAAGTGGAGATAGCATTTCAAGCTGAAAGGTGCATGCTCTAATGGGCTGAAAGTCATCTGTTCCATATGCTCATTTATACCCACTGTGAATCTTCTAGAGAAAAAATGAAGCTTGTTTCAAACACTGTGCCATGAGCCATTTTGATGATTTTCCAATCAGGTGACAGCACTCTACTGACTCTGAATTTCCAAAAAGTTTTGTTGACCCCAAACTACATTTCTTCACTAGTAACCCATTTTTTCTTTAAAAAGCCACACACTCAAAGTTAAAACACTTGATGTTCCTGTCTCAGTGTTTATAAATATCGTCATATCTGTGATACTCTGATTAAACTCCTTATTTTGTGTTATGACGTCAGGCCAGTGAGGTATCTTCTGAGTCCAGAGGCCTGGCACTCTTCATCCTTTGTATGTTGACCTGAAATCTTCCATCTAAAAGGCAGAGCAAGAAAGGGACATGTGGCCCCAGCATCCTCTTATGACCATGTCCAGTAACAGCAATAAAATCCAAAGCCAAAGTAGCTGATATAAGGCAGTTTTAATAGATTTTTTTTTGTTTTGGACAAAACCTGTGTCTCTGCTGTATCTCTCTTGGTGCTTTTATAAGATCTCACAAAGACCTCTGGACTTTCCAAAATGCTGTGTCCAGGATCCTGTTCTTTGGCTTTTAGTCTGCCATCCAAACTTGTGGTTTTATTACTGTTACATTGACAGGAAAGAAATTTTAATACAGTACTGTGTATTTACTTTATCTGCTTGTCTTTACAAATCACTCTACAATCCTGGGGTTTGGTATGAGACAGAGAGAGAGAGAGAGCAAGAAGTAGTATTTATAGTAAAACATGGGTAGTCAATAGCATGTGGGAAAACAACTGAATCTGAAAATGGTCCCAAAGGTAATTTGCAAATCTGCTGAAATCCCGAACAAGCTTTGATTTAACCGAAGCTTGAAATGGCTTTTATTTACTGTCTATTGTGGAATAAATGACATCTCATAAACAGGCTTTATCCATTACCACAGAATGGCGATCACTGTGTTAGGGACATTTTATCCTCTTGATATAAAACAAGATATGCTATAGTGTGCTATTACAAATAGAAAAATCAATGCTGAGACACACACCTCTGAAATTTCATTTTTGAGGAACCCCATTTTCAAAAAATGTATTCTCTAATAAAAACGTCTCCATAACCAGGGGGATTTACAAAACACTGAGCAACAAAGAACAATAACAAACAATGAATAAAGTGGCTCCATCCTGAGTCTTTTTGCTGCACATTAGTCACACACTTGCATACATTTCTGAGCGCTGAGCAAAGCTCCCACTAGGCAGGGAAGAAAACCAGCTGAATTACCTTCACTTTTAAGCGGTTTATGGAGAACACACACTGCATGCCAAGTTGTGCTGGAGAGGAAAACTTTGTGGTAAAAAGAACCTGATGCAGGGATGGAGTCATCCGTAGAAAGACTTCCCTTATTTTATCCAAGGTCTGGATCAGAAACCTAGCTAAAAGCTGGGGTTTTTTGGCTGAGACTGGTGTTGGCAGTTACTTTTCATTCACAAGTCTGATATATTTGCCCCTATTCACTGTTCATTAGTTAATGCTGATTCATAAGACACTGTTTCTTTGATAAATTTTCACCTGAAAATGCCTGAAAACAGATTTTCCTCCAGTCAGTCAGTTATGAATTGTTCAGAGTGTCTGCTCCCACTGCATGTAATTGACCCCCCAAATATGGTACTGTAACTGGAGTCTGACTGGATGCCTGTAAGACTAAAATTACATGAAGTAGTGAATGGCAAATAACGAACAGTGATTGCATTGATCTTCTTTTTTTTTTCCTAATGCATGATTATTTGTGTCTGGAATTTATGATTCTTCTGAGATTTTGAGACTCATCAATCAAGTGAGTGAAACAGGGAGTGAGTCTTCCCCAATACCATAGTATATGAGCTGTAAATGATTGTGAAGTGACTTCCCTGAACACTCCTGAAAATGCAGATAAATTGCTTTTGAATTATTCAGTTGCCAGAAATCAGCACCAGATAGCCACCTTTCATGAGTCAACAGTATCCCAGGGATGTGAAGCTGAGTAAGGAAAGAGGGCCCCCTGCTCTTGCAGCAGCAGCAATCCCATGGAAATTTGCATTTCCCTCAGAAAGGGAAGAGTAATTTTCAAACTCAACTGGCATTCCCACCCTTATAAATCAAGGAACAGCTACTTCCAAAAGGTGCTTTCTGGTGTTTTTTATAGCCTGGGCATTGCTCAGTATAACTTAGTTCACGTGGGTTGGTTCCTCATTTATTGCTAATAGTCTCTGTCTAAAATTATCCCATGGTGTTAATGTCCATGGAGGAGCTTATGCTATGGGTAGCTGGGTTTTCACAGACCCTGCAAAAGCAGATGTCAAAGACCAGATATATGACTCTCTCCTCCTCAGGCAGATAAGTGAATTTATTAGGATGACTTGGAAAGTACTGCGATCCTTAATGTAAGCAATCATGATGAGGTCACATTTACATTGAAAATGATCTCATAGCCCCTAGGGTTTGCCAACCAGCACTGGGAAATAATCCTTGCCTCGTGCTGTGCGAAATAGGATCATACGATTTTTGAGGCTGGAAAAGGTCCCTAAGATCATCGATTCCAGCTGTCCCCCAGCACTGCCAAGGCCAGCACTAACCCATGTCCCACTAACCCATGGGAAGTCATGAGTAGGGAAGTCATGACCAGGTGCTGCCTTGGGAAGGTGCATGAGCAGCTGGGGCGGTGATTCTGCTCTGAAACAGTCACCACAGAGGTTTCAAGGGAAGGTGAAGAGCTCTTTAGGCTTTTTTCTCGTGCAGACAAAATGTGCTGAAGCCCAAGGACTGTCTGCAATTCCCTATGGGAAACACCACCTTTGAGAAATGCAT
This sequence comes from Corvus cornix cornix, assembly GCF_000738735.6. NCBI lineage: Eukaryota > Metazoa > Chordata > Aves > Passeriformes > Corvidae > Corvus > Corvus cornix. Next base: position 22,271,012 of record NC_046357.1, on the reverse strand, counting down.
TCAAGCAGAGGTTTGCCTACTGCAGACACAAATAGGAGCATGTGGGGATGCTTTCAGGATGCCATTAAGAACATTTCCTTGGTCTAGAGAAATCCCTTCACTCTGTTTCTTTGTGCCGTGTGTCATATTCCGGCCCTCCTGTGCCAAGAGTTAAAACGAGGACAGCATTCTCAGTTACTTTAACAACATTATGGTCAAACCCCTAAACTCATAATTGGAAACGTAAGAAATGGAAGAAAAAAAAAATATATGAGACCTGCAATGACCTTTCAAAACATGGCCAGTGTGGGGAATTACAGTTGCCCTTCCTTGTGGAAGGGGGTGAGACTTCAGGCTGAGGGTTGCAGTGATGCAAATAAATATCATGCGATTGTTAAAAAATGCTATAAATGGAATTCCTGGCCAGATCTTTGCTACTTTGATGCAGATTTAAAGGACCTTTTCATTGTTATCACTGTGAGGTTATCACTGTTGTTCATGGTTTGAGTTTCTCCAGTTCCAAGGACTTGCCTGCTGCCTGTGTTAGGGGCTGCTTAGTGACAAATGTGATTTGCAGTAACCCCTGGCCACCTCAAATCACTGCATCTGTTTGCAGCAGTTCAGGTGATATGGTGGGTACTTCAGGTCCACGAAACCAAGGCACTTCAAGTCAGTAAAGTGAGGGAAAGTATATGGAAAAATCTGATTTTTCCCTGGCTATGCCAATTTGAACTTACACACCCACCCCAGCACAACCAGACACAGACAGTCAGCCCCATGAGGACTCCTGTAATGTCCAAAACCTTATGGGATATGAGGACACAGACCAGGACTTGATAAAGCTGACTTGACAGCCTGCACTATTGCTAGTCTACAAATATTTAGCCACTTGCATGGTGATTCAGTGGAATGAACCCCTTTCATAGTGTTCAGCAGACTAACTGAGGTTTCATCTTTCCTGCAATGTGGCTCAGAAGATGCTCATCCCTCTCTATGTATCTCCTTTTGGAGCTCCTTTCAGGGGAAATAGTCTCAAAGCAAGGTGGTATGGAGGGGAATGTCAGTTGGTTCTCTCAAGTGGCAGAACAAGAGGAAACGGTCTCAGGTTGTATGAGGAAAGGTTAAGACTGGATATTAGGAAAAATTTCTTCACTGAAAGGGTGGGCTTTGGAAAAGGCTGCACAGGGCAGTGGTGGAATCCCCATCCCTGGAGGGATTTAAAAGCTGTGTGGATGTGGGACTTGGGGACGTGGGTTAGTTGGCAGGGTTGGGGAAACAGTTGCATTGGATCTTAGAAGGCTTTTCCAAACTGAATGATTCTGTGGTTCTATGAAAAACTCTGGTTTGTGGGCTGATGGAAGAAATAAGAAACTGTCGCATTTGTCCTCGGCTCTGCCCTTGTTTTACTCCCTCTCAGTCTGGCTCACTGTATTCCGAAGGCATTTCTTTCCATTTGATGCTCATGAACAGTCTGGGACACATTTTTGCCCAACACTGACTCCTTTCCAGGACTCACCAGACCACGGTGAGTCCAAATGAGATGGAGATCTGTAGATTGCATCGCTTGCTGGAGATCCTCATGCATATGGATCAGGCTGCCTCGTCAGGTGGGGAAGAGCTCTGCTCACAGAGCATTTAAGGAGCAAACACCTAATGGAAAACTTTGAAAGGCAGTCTGCATCTAGACACAGTTCTGCTTGCACATCCAACATACAATATTGCTCTTCATTTCTTTGTTATCACAGAGGACATTTGCATGAAAATAGGATCATTGTTTTTAATCCTGATTAATCATTTCTTTCTACATGTTGCTTGTTTGGAGGCTTAATGGCAGTGGAGTCCCAAGCCAGTGGCTGTGTGGGAAATAAATGGGTCAGGGATGGGAAGAGGAGGTCTGGAGAAACGTAATGGTTGAGTTTGTATTTTGCTGCCATATTGTTCAGGTAACTTGTGTTGCGGGAACACATCAGAAGGAGACAAGGAAAGAGCCTATCAAGTTTGAGTTTTTGACCTTCTGTAGGTGCCTACACAGAGGCATGATAACACACTACATACAAAAATCCCTGCTGGTTCCAAAACTTGTCTCCAGTAGTGGCCAGAACCACACCAATAAGAAAGGACATAAGAAAAAGAAGATAAGCATGTTGAGCTACTCATTCTACATTCTCTGCCTTCAGCAGCTCATGGCTCAGAACTCTCTGAGCCAGAGCTGATGTCTGTTACTAGGAACTTTATGAAGGAGGCCACAAGAGTAAAAATCTCATGTTTTTCTGCAATACCTTTGTGGACTATAAGAAACAGTTTGTATCAAGGAGTTTCCCAGAGGATTTCAGTGGGGCATTGGGAATCAGTGCTGGGTTGGGCGGAGAAGATGGCTTTTTTCTGTAACTGGTCTTCTCCTCCAAGAAAGGTCTTTATTAAAGATATCAGACTTACCAGATACAGAAAGCAGACAAAAGGCCCACAGGCAAATCAAGTATCGCATGTTAAAAGAATATTCAGATCACTGTGGCCTTGGCAAGATTGTGGATTTGGCTTTGGTCTAAACAGGGCAGCATCTACCTCAAAACAAGTTGAAACAGCAAATCCAAGTCACCCCTTGTGTCAGTTTTGTGTTTAAACTTAGTAAAGGTTTTGAGCAAAGACTCTTCATGGGTGTTACAGGACAAGCTTGTCTCAAGACATGCAAAATCCTTCTATGGGTGAAAACATGGTCAGACCTCCGGGAATATTCCAGAAGTATTGTTCCTCTTCCTCATTGGGTCAGAACGCGAGGAAGAGTGAGCGGTAGCCATGAGACCCTTGTGGTCAAGGAATATATGCAGAATTCCTTGGAGATAAAGATCTGAGGGACAACAGCATTTAATTACAGACTCTAAGGTCTCATCCTAGCATAGGGAAAGCCACTAATATGAAGGTCATATTTAGAATTTTACTGTGAAACATTAAGTTTTCGGCTTGCAAATTAGGATGTGACATGAGATTGCTTTGTACTTTATTTACGACGTGCTGTTAACCTCAGTGCCTACCCACACTGCAGGAAAGTGTTTTGCTGCAAAACATTGAGTTCCTACTCAGAAACAGGTCATTAGACTTCAGAGTTAACACTCATTTGAGACAACTGGTGTGGGGGGCTGGAGAGGTGCAGTTTCTGCGCTGCTTCATAGATGTAGCTTCACAGTTTTTAGGATTTTTTTTCACTATTTTCACAGATCCTTGCATACATCAGATGACTCTTCCAGGAGTGGAGCGATTAAGATGAGTGTCCTGTCCAGTCTCCTAGCTAGCTGTGATCCAACTTGGCATCATGAGCCAGAGGTCACAAAGGCACCTCCTCCTAATATAATATTAATCAGAAGAACATTGTTTCAGTACAATATGATGTGTTATATTGCAGTTATGGGTAAGCCAAGGGCAAGGCAACTCTGCTTTTTGACAGTTCATGAGGAAGAGGATGAGTAGGAACTGATGTCTGTCCTGTTACATTGCCAAAACTGTTCATCCTACCTGCGGCACCATCTAATGACACGCCTGAATGGTTATAAACACTAATTAACTGATGAAACAGGCTTGCAACTTCCTTTAGTAAGAATCTATGTTAAGCTTAGTGTCCAGTCAGTTTTGTCAGGAAGAGAAATGAGAGATATTTCATTTCATCACCAATTGCCTCAGCTGGTCTCACCTTTAATGCAGTGGTGACAAGTGTCTTTCCCATTGCCTGTCTGCAGTTACACAGCTCACTTTTTTAAAGCTGTTTACCACAGAAAAATGTTTAAGTAGGATTCAGATATCCCTCGGCAAAGAGAAAGAGGAAAGGAAAAGATGAAGGAAAAAAAAAAAGCCTTTCAAAATATAAAACAGAAGTTGCTGCAGGCAAAGATGCCTTTGAGCGGTCTCAAGCTAAGACTTTCCATTTCCATGTAAAAATGTCTGTCAAAAGGGCAAGCTACATTTACAATGAGCAAAGTTTTATAGCTTACACAGGCATGAGCACCTGCTAGGAATATGGGGAAAAGATTCAATTTACCTTTGGGTTGCAATGCTCAGATTCCCATTTAAAAGTCTAAGACCCCTGATTATTTATTGATGTCTTTCTCTTCATAGCTGTCTGCATCTTCACTGGCTTGCAAGATGCAACAGTGTGGCCTAAAGGACTTTTTGAATTAAGTTCTTTCAAGTCAGTTTTCCCCTTCTGGCATTTAGCCAATGATGCTGAAGTTTGACAGGTCTCCTCTGTATTCGGGGTGGGGGTGATATATTTATATATTTGTTAGCCAACAGTCAAATTAACTGTGCCTGAGCTGTCCTTAAACAGTAGGTTATGACGGGGTTGCTGAATTTTCTGCTTTTTTATTTACAGGAGGAAGGGAAGGCAGCATCAGCGGGAGTAATGTTCTAAAGCAACCCACATTTTTACAGTGAATATGCTTCTAGTTCCCATAAGGCAGTGGCAGACAAAATTTAACAGCAAAATCTCTATCCACATTCCCTTCCCCTCTCTCAGAAAGCATATAAGTGGCAGCTTGTACATTTTCTTTAACTTATAGGAGGCAAAGAGACTTTTACTGAAGACATCTAAAAAGACATTACAAGGCACCTCTGGCAATGAAATGAGTATTTTCTTATTTCAGCAAGGAGAATAGAAACTCTGGCTCTTCTTTTTTCACAATAATAAGAGTCATAGTAAAAGAAAAAAAAAAAAACAAATCGGGATTGCAATTAATTTTGATACTTGTAGCACCCTGGAAAATCAAGCCTGTTGTGCTAGATAAAAGCAGAGGAGCAAACACTGACTCAAGGGGTAGTTTATTTGCTTATTTTAGATTTCTAAGAAAAAAGAAAAAGCAGTAGTAAAGGGAATCTCATACTGGCATACTGGTCACAGAGCAAGCACGTGTGCTCCACTTTCCAGCATCTACTGTCAGTAAAAAAAGGTGATATTAACAACGCTAAATTACTAGAAACAGAGATTGAGTGGAAAATGACACGTGTGGGCTGGACCCAACTCAGCAAGTCAACCCAGGGAGAGAATCATTAAGGGATTGCATGTACCAAAATAGGGCTTTTATTAAGTAAGAAGCTAGAGCAGAGAGTGGCATGGTCTTCTCCAGCCATAAAATATGATCATCCTCCAAGGCCAGAGGAAGAAGCTGTTGTGGTGGCTGCCAGGAGCTGCTGAGGACATGCACTCAGCTGGAGATGGGTCCCCCTCCTTCTAACACTGCCCTTTCCTGGCAGAGGGGACACACTGGAGCCCTCCAGACATTAAGGCCTTCAGTGACCTTCAGGCAAGGGAAAAAATCCTCAGCCATGAAGCTTCAAAACTGAGAACTGCAGAGGATTTGCACAAGTAGAGGTCTGGAGGTGCCCAGGCCTGAGCACAGGGAGAGGCCCATCTCGAAACGAGGAATGGGCTGGAACTGTCGACATTAATCACAGGCTCAAAGGGCTTTTTTTTCTGGGACTCACCTCACTCAAATTTCTCTACCCTGGGCTGACTGCCTTAAATGCCCTTTTAGTCAGTGGAAAGAGGGCCTCGGGGAACGACTCTTGCCTATCTTGGACATCCTGAGGGAGTGAATCGCAGCTGTACAGTGACTGTCCTTCCCTCGACTAAAGATAGTTTGTGGTAACTGCTCAGGGTTCTCATGCTCCTGAAGTTACAGCAGTGAACCTCTCCACCAGAAAGTGGCTGAAGAGGGCTGCGAGCCAGTCCCTTGCACGTGCATCTTCCTCCTTGCTAAGGTAAAACCTCTCCAGCTCTGCTCCATGTAATCGTTTTTGGCAGCAGCAAGCAGACCACAGAGGTTTTGATCAAGCTGTAGTGGAGATGTGCTTGGATTTTCCATGGGAAAAGACATCTCTGGAGTTAAAAGATTTCAGCTGAGTTCTCTGGGGGTCTTGCTCAACTGTGAGCATCCAGCATGTCTAGGACTTTCTGAATTGTAGAATCCCAGAACAGTGTGGGTTGGAAGGGACATAAAGTTCATCTCATCCAATCCCTGCCACAGGCAGGGACACCTTCCACTAGACCAGGTTGCTCAGAGCTCCATCCAGTCTGGCCTCGGACATGGACACTGTTGAAAGTGATTGAATATTGCTGCCAAAGCTGACAAATAACATTCCAGCACAGAATATTTATGATCCTGATTGTGAGATTAAGTAACTGTCCAATCCATTTTTCAGCACTCTCACAACTACAAAATAAGTGAAGAAATAATAGTTATCACAGTAAAATTGATTGTCAGCATGCACACCATTATGGTAAGTCACAGTCCAGGAAAGGTAGCAGACTATTGTTGTAATTTGTTACTTGGTGAAAATGGGAATTTCTGGGAGGGGATTGGTGTCTTCTCAAGGGCTCATGGGACTCTGTGGGTGGCACAAATGCAGGATAAGAAGTTTACCCTGGTGATCTTCTGGTCTAATCTCTGGATCACAGAGATCCATACATGGTTTCTGTGCATGTCCAAGACCAAGGACTTTGGAGCAGCTGTCCCAGTGGCACCAGGAGAGGCAGATGTGCAACACGATGCAGTAACATGAATCTGTGTCTCCAGAAGTGATTTTCAAAGGAGGTTTTTACATATGTGATGGATCCCAGACCCCTCCAATGCCACTCGGCTCCTTTCTTCCCTGGGTGGGAGTTAATAGGTACATGCATTAATGTAATGACCTCTTTATTGACACGCTTTCATTTCACTTCTTTTTAACCACCACGAGAGTAAAACCCAGAAGACCTGTTCAGAGAAGAGTGACTACATTTATAAAAGTAAAACAAATACCATTACATGGAGTGCACTAAACCCAGGTAATTGGTAAAATGATGTCGTGGACACTCTATTATTAATAGGTGCACACACAACTTAGGTCGTTCTCCTACAGATCATTTCAAAGAGGTGTTCACAATCTGAGCTGAATCTGAATGTCCTTCTATTCCTTGTAAGACATTTATATTTCGGATATGTCTGTATCTAAACACACATTTCACTTGAAAATAGGTCTCGGAACTGACTGTAAGGGTCTCCTCTTTATGTATACATTAAAACCACATTAATGCATCTCAGTTATGAGAAGGGCAATTGTTCATATCATAAAAGTGGGCTCTGAAAAAAAACTGAAGCCCCCACCTGATTTGAAGAATGCATATATGTCAGGGGTTTATGGAAGACATCCCTCAGTGCATTGCTGAAGCACAGACTTAACTATTGACTGCATGAAATATTTTGTGGTCAGGGATTTTTTTGGTGGGTATTTTTCCTGGATGACTTCTTACTCATTTTCAAAATCCAGCTGTGCCAAGCAGGAGAAATGAGGGAAATTTGGTGCTAGAGAGCATGTGATTCAGCTGGATTTTGGCTGTATTGTTTTCTCTGAATGAAAGCACCAGGTTTATTCACCAGATTAAAAACCCTTAAACGGTACCATTTTTCTGCCCTCATGATCATTGCTATTGATTACTGTGTGTTCTTGAGTCTATTTTGTGCAGCCCTTGTTTAATATTTAAGAGACATAAGGAGCAGTGTGTTGTAATATTTAAGAGGTTAACTTATTGCAGAGAGATAAAGAAAAGGCACTGCTCCAAATGAGGTGGAAATTTGGTCCATTTTATTGATGTGCTGCAATATACATTTAGGGATATACACTGCATTGTAATATAGATTCTTTTTTTTTTTTTAACGTGGTAAAATACTGGTTATATCTGAGGCCTTTTATCTTTAACAGAGGCAGTGCCAAGGTGCTCAGCACCTGCTTGAGGATGTGGTGGCAATCAGACGGTGTATGTCAGCCTGCATGTTCCTCTGTCTGGGTCACAGACACATCATGTTGCGTTACAGGTACCAGACTGTTCATGGTTATGTGTCTAACTCAGGGTCTGGGGTGAAAGATTAGCAGAAATCTGGTTTGGCAACAAACAATGTATCCTGCTTTGGCACTGACTGCGCAACAGTTTGTCTTGCACCACCTTAACCTGCCTACGCAGGTCAGACAACTGTATCTGCCAACAGGTACTTTCATTTCATATGGCTGCTTAAGATTCAAATACCTTTAAAAGAGGTGCCAGAGCTGAAGGGCTGATGTTGATGCTCAGAACAGCAGGTTTTTTCTGTGTTAATTCAGGATCCATGAATGTGAGTCTTTGCAAGGCTATGGAAATGCTTAGGCATAGAATCATGAAATCATAGAATGGTTTGGGTTGGAAAGGACACCTTCCACTGTCTCACGTTGCTCCAAGCCCCATCCAGTCTGGCCTCAGACACTGCCAGGAATCCAGGGGCAGCCCCAGATGCTCTGGGCACCCTGTGCCAGGGCCTGCCCACCCTCACAGACAGCAATTCCTTCCCAATATCCCATCCAGCCCTGCCCTTTGGCAGGGGGAAGCCATTCCCTGTGTCCTGTCCCTCCATGCCTTGTCCCCAGTCCCTCTGCAGCTCTCCTGGATCCCCTTTAAGCCCTGCCAGGGGCTCTGAGCTCTCCCTGGAGCCTTCTCTTGTGCAGCTGAACACCCCCAGCTGTCCCAGGCTGGCTGCAGAGCAGAGGGGCTCCAGCCCTGGAGCATCTCGGTGGCCTCCTCTGGACTGGCTGCAGCAGCTCCAGGTCCTTGTGCTGTTGTTCCCCAGGGCTGGGGCAGCTCTGCAGGTGGGGTCTCACCTGAGCGGGGCAGAGGGGCAGCCCAGGTCACGGGGGATTCAGGGAGCCAGAGCACATTACCAAGACCTGTTGATCTTCTTTTCCACCAGAATCCTCAAGGCATGGGAGAAGAGAATTCGATGTATCAGCTGGTGTCTATAGGCCTGCAGCATCTGTTTGTGTATACAAAGGTTTAGTACAGACATGGCAAATGGTACTTGATGTTTTCAGCATATTTTAGATGCAGCGGGGTTTAGCTGTCCCTCTGTCTCATGCCCTCTGTCACTGGACTGGGGGAGCTGACTGATACATTTATTCATGTTACTCCTTGGGAATTTACGGAAAGTGATGACTGCCACTTGACAGTAGCTTGAGGACAGATTTAAAATAGTGTTTAAGAGACTTGCTTAGTTTTCCACTGAACTCAGAGGTAATTAGGCACCTCAGATTTAAGAAATCTAGTTCTTGGTAGCTTGAGTGAGGTCTGCTTTAATGCTGGGAACTAAACTTCTATTTCCCATGGCTAAAGCAGGTGCTTCAACCATAGGATGGGCTGTTCCGTTCCTCGACTATGCTGTGTAGGAGTAAACTACAGATTTTAATGAGATTTTGCCCTTTTTTGGGACTGGAGTATGTTAAACATCAATAGAAGTGAGCAGGTGTCCTGCTCCAGTGCCACTGGACACCATCTCTCGCAGGTGGTCAATAAACACTCTTTACCTCATATTTTTCCTGGCAAAACATTGTCCGTAAGACTCACAGGTTGCTGTGGAGTGATGTCAGGTAATTAGTATGTGATTAAGCGCAATTAATGTCTAACTGTAGTCAAGTTTATAATATGAAATTGTGTTACTTAGGCTAAGGGCCATAAATAAAGGTTCTAAAATGATCAGAAATAGAAATAATAAAGGTGAGTCATCTTCTTGAGATTGCAATAAACCAACAATCTTTACAAATGCTCTTGTAGGGAAGGACCTATGGGCTGCTATAAGGTTGTACACCATGGGGTGCATCAAATTCCGGGGAAAGTGGCAGAGAAGAATAAAGACATGTAGAGATTTTTCACTAAGGGATCTGATCTGTGGGGTGAAGTTTGCAGTTCTGCAATCATAGTCACTGCAGTCAGCAGTGACTGGTTCCTACAGCGGGTATTGATTGGAGGTGTTGGGGGCAGCTGAAGAAGGAGGCGGCCCTGGAGAGACCTCACGACATCCCAGGTCAGAATCTGTCCTTATATGCAACGCACAGGGGTCTTGCATGAATCAAGGCAAGGAGTGGCAGGTGGGAAATCGCTCTGGGGGCTTTTCAAGTCCCCAAACCACCTCCTGCTCTTCCCCGGGCAAATCACCGCACTCCTCTCAGGGGGCAGTGCGGTGGGTGCAATCAGACTCCAAGGATAGCTGGTGTCCCACGGGAGCAGAAGAGATTTGCAGTTAGATAGATCCATGCCTGGTGAGTTATAACCACTCCTCATGGCTGCAGGATCACTGGTGAGACAAAAAGTCCATCTCTTGGAACGCTGTGCCTGTAGTGCCACACCTTCCTTCCATGGGCAATGCCAGCCAGGATAGCTGTTGTGGTGATGTGCTGATGTATCCGTGGTGTGTATGGGGTTATGTAAATGCTCCCCTTTGCTGGAGTCAACCCACACAATCCAGGGCAGTGGAGAATTCCAGCTATTTTTCCTCCAATCGAGCCCCAATATGGATTGTGTCATTCCCACTCCTAAGCAAGGCTTGGGGTAGGTTTGGTGCCTCGAGTTGTTTCCTCCCTCTCCCACAGATGAAAAAAACCACTGGAGCACTTTAATGAAACAGTTTGTCCTTATTAAGTTGAAAATAGAAATACACCTCTCCCCTGTTGGAGACGTAACCGGAATGGCACGAGGCTGGCGAGTTTTATTATCTTGGTCTCAGCTTAAAATACTAAGAGGCGCTTCTTTAAGAAAGTTTAAGAGAAGTTCTATAAACCATGTCTATATATAATCCCTTTTGTAAGCATCTAGGAAACTGCAGGACGGAAAGGTTGCCTGCCAGACCTCAGAAAGCAAATACTAATTCAGCAGTCTAGTCACTCTGTCAAACATTTAGTGTATCAGGGTTGATTGTTCCCTGGTAGGTATAGCTCTGGTATATCCGCCAGGCCTTTTGTCATGTTAACTGCAACCGATCAATGGATTGAGGTCAGGACTTCTGATGTAGGTGCAAGCTTAGAGGGAAAAAAGTCTCAAAGATTCATTTTTTCTCGTCTGGTAGCACTCCGGTCACTTATTTTTTCTCAGTTAGCCTCTGCTGCTCTAAAGTGGATATTGATCAGTGCTTTAATGCAAACCTGTCAAATTAATTTTGCAGAGCTGGGATATGACTGGCCTAAAATTGCTTCTACATCTGTTCTCTGCAGCAAGCCTATGAATTTTAATCATGACCAGAATGGGCTGTTGGCTTTTTTTGTTAGAAACTTGAATAGGAAAGGTTTAAACTGTAAATGCCATGAAATGATGCTGTTTTGTTCTTTTCAGAAACTCATGTGGCTGAGGTCAAAGAAATTATTATGTCTGTGCATTCTTGTCAGATGCTTGGGGAGCTGTGCAGGGTTTTCTTCTTTTGCAAAGCAAAGCAAAGGTATGTAGTGAGCTTGTTAAACATTCCCAGGCCAATGAGGGAACAGCAGGCTTCGTGTCTCCTGCAATGCCAGATACATTAGTATTAATGTACAATTTCTTCTCCACCCCTACTCTATGATCTGATTATTCCTGATAACTTTATCTCACAGGATGGAGAGGGACACAAACTGGGAGAACAGCATTTATTTCTTTAGTACAAATTAAAAATAAATAAATTCAGAGCATCCCACACACACTATTACAAGGTGAGTGTGGCTGTCCCTGGAGTAGCAACCTTGTGGACTGGGGCAAATGCAGATGGTTACAGAGGTTTTTCTTCATCATGCAAAACAGGAGATTATTCTTCTCTTCATCAGTTGAGACAGAGTGTACAGGGCTCTGTTGTGATGTCAACATCATGCAAAGTAAATAATGAATTTTAAGCTTTGCTCTGCACAGACGAGACTTGTTCATAGAAAAAGAAAAAAAAAAAAGACATGTCAAGTTTAATCTGCTCTGGAAAACCTGCAATCAGGCAGGACTCATCCTTCACAGCCCAAACGGTGACATTGACCATAACAGTTTGATTTTGTGCTGGCTCTTTCTCCAGGTAATTTGAAAGCATTCAGAGTATTAATTATTAAGTGCTGCTTGATCCCTGAGAGGTGGTGGAGGATTTGAAACTGATTTTGGCACTGGAAAAGCTGACACTTGAGGTGGGAGTTGGAGCAAACCCACTTCCTGTGGTGCTGGAGCAGCCTGGGAGTGCTCCCAAGGGCAGGTCCTGGGTCTGAGTTGAAGGAATAGGATCAGCTGGCTCATGTCTGAGACCTTACACCTCTCCAGCTATTTCAGAAGACAATTTATAACTACTGCCAGCAGTGTCAGCCAACAAAAAGATCTATGCTTTTCCCTGGTGAAATAACTGGCAAAACCCGTATTAGCTACAGCAGTGCAGGACTAGAGTGGAAGGGCTGGTCTGGGGAACTCCTGGCTTGGTCTCCTGCCCCATCCAGCTGTTCCCTGGCATCCACCTGTGCCTGAAACCTTGCAGTTTGTAGAGGTTTGATGGTGGCCAAGTCCTCCACTGATGCAGTTTTCAGGAAGGATGGTTGTATGAAGGCTGTCATCTGTTGGGGACAATTATGTTGCTCCTGTGCCTTTAGAGTTTATTTAAGGAAATCACTGTGTTTTATCTGCACCTTTGCAATGCTCCAGAGCTTCAGCCAGGCCCAGGGCTCAAACAGGGATCTCTGAAGAGCAAGGTTGATGGTGGGAAAAGGGAAAGACGTTTGGCATGTCCATCTGAAAGTATTTATGAACAGTCTGCGGCAGCGTGTCCTGGTATATGAGCACAGTGGGAAATCAACCAGACCCAACAAATCTCATTGCTGCCAAAACCACACCATTTTTGATGTCTAGAAGCTATTTCTTCCTGTTGGTTGGCATGTCTCTGCAATTCTTTGCAGGTGGCCATGGGACACACCTGGAGTCCAGAGATGGAGGTTGTGACTCAGTCACAACCAGGTTTTACCTCCAGAGAGGTTTTACCTCCAGAGATGTTTGTCATCTCCTACCCCTGTGGTACAGACAGGAAACCAAGACCTTTGCTGCTTGCCAGCATGCTTGGAACTGAAGGATTAGGTGAGTTGGGTGGGCAGGCTGTACCCCATGAGGTTTGTCAGGGAGGACAAGTAGAATGGTCCCCCTTGGTGTTATTAAAGAAATGAATAGTACCACTAATTCTGCAGAGGAGGATATTCCATTTCAGACCAAATGCAATTAGGTTTAGATGGTGTCTGTCGTAATATTAACTCCACAAGGACAAAACAATGAGTTCACGTGCACTGATTTATAAAATACTTTATTTTTTTTTGCAATTTTTCACTGTGAGGGTGGGCAGGCCCTGGCACAGGGTGCCCAGAGCAGCTGTGGCTGCCACTGATCCCTGGCAGTGTCCAAGGCCAGGTTGGATGGAGCTTGGAGCAACCTGGGATAGTGGAAGGTGTCCCTGCCTGTGGCCCAGGGAGGAATGAGAAGGGCTTTAAGGTCCTTTCCAACCCAAACCATCCTGAGGTTCTGTGATTCTATGCTGGAACCTGAGCTGTGACAAATACCAGCGCTGCTTCCCAGCTATGTGACTCACATGAAACACCTAAGTGTTTGTTGCATTAGCTTTGACTTAAAGTCTAGTTTGGAAATATCCAGAGGTGAACCCTCACTAAGCCACAGAGATGAAAAGGTGGATGGGAGATGCTAAGGGTCTCCTGCAACTCACTGGAGGATCCATCTCACTGGGGAGTCTGTAGGGAAAACCAACTGCTTTGAATGGTGCAAACAGCTTTTTGTACATCAAAGGGAAAGATTAAAGGCTGTGATGATGTTCTGGTTCCTGCAATGTCTGTGGTAAATTTCCCATGAGCTTCCCAGGTGGTAAGATTTCAACCCCAGCCTGCAACTTGTTAAAACTAGAGACCATGACTCACTGTCCATCTTGCATCTTCCCTGGCTGCTTGAGAAAATTTGAACAAATAATGGACTTAGGGTTGTTGGTAGGTATAAATATCAGAGAAACTTCTGTTCAGGTCAAACCCAAGGAAATTTTTTCCTAGTTGTTTTGATTAAATGGAAGAAAATAAATATTTTAGGTCAAGTCAAGATAGAATATTTTAGTTAACACACAATGAGTTGTTTATTTCAGAAGATATTTAATATCTATGAAATCTTCAGGGTTTTCTTAAGAGACTAAAACTGTGTTTTTAAAATGAAAAATGAAAAATGAAAAATGATATAGCTTTTCCAAATAGATTGTTTGGGCTATTTTTTATCTTGTCTGTATGTGTGGTGCAGTTTTTCCTGACATCATGAATAATTTTGGACCTTTCAGTAAAATTTTTTTTTGTCAACTATGTCTACTCCAGCTATAGATTTGACTTATTTCCAAGCAGCAAAGGTTCATTTTTTCAGTCCTGGAAGATGAAACTTTGTTCTTCTGGCAGCTGCAACAAGGGAAGACTTTAAAAAGGCAGTTGGTGGGAATTGCTTAATTTTTTTGTTTGTTTGTTTGTTTGATCTCAGAGAAGTCTGATGGAATTTACTCTAACAAAGGATTCAACAGATTTCTTTAGGGAAAGGGATTTGCAATTCTATAATGATACACATTTTTAAAGCCCTCTGCCCTTGACTTGTATCTTTAGCCCCGACATTTGCAGAGCTCTGTGGTTTCTACTGCTTGGCTACATACTGACCCTTGGAAATTCCCTGTTGCTTCAGTCAAACACCACACCTGCAGAGCCTGAACATTATGATATTATCTGAAGTCACAAAAGCAGAGAGCTTTTGCCCAGACTGACAGATGCCAGAAATGATTTGACCACCCGCAGGTGCCAGGCTACTCCAGAGGAGAGAATGGTTGTGTTGGAGAAAGAAATGGAGTGGATAGAAGATGTCATTGTGAGCCCTCAAAGCTGATCTTAAACTACCAGAGTTAAGGGAAACACCATAGATAACCTTATGTTTCTGCTTAAAAGTCATTGCCTTTCGCTGTAGGATAGGGAAAATGTTAGAGAAGCAGATGCTGCTTCCCAGTGAGAAGTGACTTTCCTGTAGCTGGAGCAGACTTTAAGAGAAACTGCAAATTATTTCTTCAGTAAGAGCCCTCTTCTGTCCCATAGATAAAAAGAAAAATGTGTGAAGCTCTCTGCATGCAAGCACAAAGTTAGCCATTGCCCTTCAAAGCCCAGTGATTCCACCAAGTCACAGCGCTCCAAAACGCAGCAGAGCCAAGGTACTGCTCGTGCTGCTCCATCAGTGGCACGCGGCACCCAGAGTGGCACTGATGGATTTGGCTTCTTAGGGGCCAGATCCACATATTAATTGGCACTGGGGTGGCACTGGAGGCTGTCAGTAGCCCCAGCTACCAGCTCGAAGGATATAACTGTATTGTAAACGCCATATGTGAGGGTGATGGATACGCGCGTCTCTTCAGTCTGACTGCTGGGATGTGTGGGGAAAAGCATCCTCTAATTCCCACCAAGAGGGTCTCTTGTACTGAACAGCCTCTCTTAAATCAGAGTGTTCAATCCTGCTGAAGGTGGGTGCAGGGAGGGGAGAGCTGGAAGAAACAAAGTAAGACGATAAAAAAAATCAATAGTGCTTCCCTATAAAACAGACAGATATGCGGAATTCGCTTCCACTTGACGTCAGAGGTGCCAATTTGGCAAATTCATTTAAGGCCAAATTGAAGACTCAGCTGATAGTCTGGGTTGCTGGACTGCAGCAGTGTCCATTTGTGGGGCTGTGGTCCTTACTGCATGTAGAGTACTTTGAAGCATGTGTACTGTGAGTGTCACAGAGGGCAGCGCCAGCTTCCACCTGGTGTCATGGTGCTCAGCACCCTCCTGCCATGTCCTCTCTCGTACAGGGGACTGCTGATCATGCCACATACACAGCCATGCTCCTGCTGACCTTGGTTTCTCCACACCTGAAGACCAGTGTTGGCCCATGTCCTGCAATTCATCCTTTTGGAAAGAGGTGGGTGGTGACCATGCTGGACCTTGCGTCCAGGAGAAGCTCCAGGGGAGTGGTCTTTGTGCTCTTGGAAGAGTCTGTAAGCCCTGCCCAGGTGGTTGTTTACCAAAGAGGGTCACAGAACTGTAGCCTGGGCCATTGGGGTTTCCAGTCATTAGCCCTCAATAACGCCCTTGTCTGCTGGGGGAGAGACAGATGTGAGGAGACACAGGGACCCATCAATCCTACAATACATTCAGGGTCTCTGCATTTCATGTCCTCTAAAGCAAAACTCCTGAAGGTCTAAGGCCATATGAGGTCAGACCTGTGGACACGAAATTCCATTGCCCTGCACAGGGCAAAGGGTGTGTGAAAAGTTACTGAATCACTATGGTTCTGTTTAACTTGAGGTAATTATTTGCAATATGTAGTTTTGCTATCAAAAATTTCAAACAAAAAAAAAAAAAATCAATTTATTGTGTAAATTCCACCACATTACTTGAGTCAAAATTTTGACTCATGGGTATTTATAGTTAGGGTTCTAGAAATCCACTTAAAAGAAAATGACCTGGTTAATAGTTTTTGATCTTTGTGAGTCCCTTCCAACTCAGGATATTCTGTGATCCTAACCCTTTCCCCTCAAATGGAAAATTGCAGGCTCCTTCAACACTCCTTCTAATGCACAGCACATACTCGTTATTCAGCCATGTATGTTTTGCACACAAATTTGGAGCTTCATGCTCTTCCCATATGACAAGATCTTCTCCAGTAGCACATCAGAGGTGTGTGTCACCACCCCACACTGAATTACTAATCCTTACTTCTGTTTTCACAGCATTTGTATTAGAGATTATTCAGGTAGTTCATTAAATATTCATAATCTTCCAGTTCTTTCTCTCTTCATATATGAAAAAAATGTTATTAATGACTTAGTTGAATAGGAAGAACAAATTTCTTTGTTCTTTGAATGTGCCTGTCAGATGCCGCAAGAAAAGAAGTTTCAGGATCATGCTATGTGCAGAGCCAGCCAGCACAAGTCAGAGCTCCAAGCCACTGTGTGGATCCTTTGTAGCAGCGTGTGGTTATTGTGGTCTGGTATCAGGTGCACTCATAGTCATGGTATTAATGTGGTGCTGGTCTATGACCCATCATTATACAGCTAATGACCCTGCTGCAGAATGGGATTTGTTCTTTGTGACTTGGGGAAAATGAAGGAAAGTAGTGAGGAATTCCTAAGTATTTTTTTCTTCTAGGAAAATAGAGCATTTTTAATAAAATTTCTCCTTGTGGCCCTGCTGGAAAGAAGTTGAAGAATTTTTAGTCTCCTCAGAAGAAGACAGAAGAATTTTCAGTCTCCTCAGCTGCACTTTCCCACAGGATTATCAAATGCTGATTAAGAAATCCCAGAAACTCTGACTACTGGTGCCGAAACAAGATTCAAAGATTGAAAAAGGCAAGGAGTTGGCTTTCATAGAATTAGAATTTCATAGAATTATTTAGGTTGGAAAAGATCTTTAAGATGGAGTCCAACCACCCCCAGCACAGGCAAGGCCACCACTGCCCCATGTCCCCAGGTGCCACATCCACACGGCTTTTAAATCCCTCCAGGGATGGGGACTCCACCACTGCCCTGGGCAGCTGCGCCAGGATCATGTTCAGATCACACTTTTCTCTCTAAGGAGAGAAAGTCTTTGAGGGGTTTCACCTTTCAGGTTGAGTGTGTACAAAAAAAAACAAACGAAGCCTCAAGCACAGGTTGTTTATTTACACTTCTTAAATGCAGTAGAAGTCCTTAAAAGTAGAAAGCCTCTCCCTGAGTCAAGGACTGTCTGCCCTAACATGTACAGTGCACAGAAAAACACCAAAGTAGCTTGGAGAGGAGTCTGCAGACCTCAGCTCTCCAGCACAATGCTAGAGGGAAGTTCTGTCTGGGACTTGATGGGGAGCATGTGGGGTTGGGACTTGTTAAAGTTTGGGAGGTATGATTGATGCTTGTCCTGCACAGTTTGGTGTCTCCTCAAAATCCTCTTTCTTCCGCACTAGGGCTTTTAACTACAGGGACAGAAGTCTCAGTAGGAGGGCAAGAAATAGCCTGAATCTGCTCTTTGATATCCTGACATCACACAGAAAATCTCTTTTATTCCTGAAGACAGAGCCACCTTCTTCAGAATATTCACTGCTGAGATGGTATTTAACCAGCTCCAAATGGACATGGCTTTGGATGTAAATGTCTCTGAGACTGCAAA
Organism: Corvus cornix cornix; assembly: GCF_000738735.6. Taxonomy (NCBI): domain Eukaryota; kingdom Metazoa; phylum Chordata; class Aves; order Passeriformes; family Corvidae; genus Corvus; species Corvus cornix. Next base: position 22,253,045 of record NC_046357.1, on the reverse strand, counting down.
GGGGAGGCTTAGGGGCAAATGACCACCTTAGGACCAGGTAAAATCTCTGCCAGGTCTGAAAAGAGCTCACTTTGGCTCGTGTGGCTTAGTTGTCATGATGTTGAGACTGAATCTCAATTTGACCTCATGAAATTGAATATTCACTTTAGCCTAGATTTGCAAAGCTGTTTGTTAATGCGCACATACAGGGCTGTTTTCTCCAGGGTTTTAAAGAAAAAACTCATTTCAATGTAAAATTCACAGGATCAAATTGAAATTTATTTTGAGAAGGTTAACATTACTGATTTTCAGGCTCAGACAATCACTTCCATGTCAGATTGTAATTACACCGTTTTGTGCATCAGCTGATACATGGTATGGAAAAAAAAAAGTAAGATAATGCAGTTTCTTTCAGCTACAGAAAGGACCTTTGTACTGTCCTTCCCTTGAAATCCCCCACACTGAAAGAAAAAAGTGATTTATTTCAATCAGTCTGACAGTCTAACACATTAGTTGCATAAAGACATTTCTCTTACCCAAAGTTTTGTTTGATTTTCACTCGCAATTGTCTGCTAGGTGTCTGCATAGCATTTTCTTTTCCCCACAGTAGTTTTTCACTGCCATAAAAATCTTGCTTCTGTTAAATAGCAACATTAAAATAATGTAGTGCTGACCTTAATGGTTTACAACATTCAACTAAGGAGCTCGAGTCTCTAAAATAAGAGCAAAGCACACAGTAAAAATTTATCTAAGGAGAATTAAAGCCTCAGAAGATTGAGAACTGTGGTGTAATTTCAACCCTTTTTGCACCTCCACGGGTTCTACCACGGGTGTGTATGTGGATTGGAGGATTGCAAGAGCCCAGGGCAGTCATGTAGGACTGAGGTGGGCAAGGATTTGGGCCCAGATATGCTGTCACTGACAGATGGCAGCAGGCTGTGGAAGTGTATGCTGGTTTCACACTGGTGGAGCACCTCTGCCCATGTGTGCAGAGCTGAGCTCAAAAAGTTCCCTAATCAGGAAGGGGCAATGCCTTCTGCTTGCTTTATCCCAGCCTACAAGGCTACGTAAGATGAAAATGGAGAACTAAATATCATAGCTTTAATGTTATTTAATATTTTATTAGGTTAAATGGACACACATTGTGTACTTTGTAAAATACTCAGCAGAGACTAGCTATTTTTGTATAGCATTTGAAGGATAGTACAGTGGGGCTCATATCAAAATTTTGCTGCAAGACATTCCCAGTATTCAAGTAGGTTGTTTGTGGCAGGCTTTTTTTTTTTTTTTTCTTCCAAGGAGCACTAGACATAGAGGGATAAAACAGTTTGTCATTGAACTATATTGTTATTTTTTTGTGTTTTAGAGACCCACAAAAGGATGCTCACCTACCTGTTCCCCTAAAATCTGGCAGGAGACTCTGTTCAGACACATGGGACAACTTATGAAGCCTTGGAATGATCATCTAGTCCAATCCCCCTGCCATGGGCAGGGACACTTTCCACTATCCCAGGTTGCTCCAAGCCCCATCCAACCTGGCCTTGGACACTTCCAGGGATGGGGTGATCACAGTTTCCAGACCCATTTAGGCAAAGCATGATAATATTTTCTGTAAATTCAGGGGGAGGGGATCCACAATGCTGTGGATTATTAAGTTTGGCCCAATTACCATTGGGAAGATGGGAATGCTTGCAGGATCCTGGAGGATCTTTGAAACAGAAAAGTTGCAAGGTAGAGTGTGACCCCTCTTCACAAGGCCCCATTTTAATATTAGCATGGCAGGCCAAGGAGTCAACAGGAGCTGATTCTTCCCTCCAACAAATTAAACCTTAAGGACGTAATTTTTGTTAAGTAGCAAAGAATCAACATTGTCATACAGACAAATTCTTATCCTTCAGCTTCTGCAGCAGCTGAGCATCAAAAAATCCCAGCTGAACTCGATCCCAGGACAGCTCAGTTAACAGGACTCTTTCTACTGGACCCACAGTGTTCAAGCAAGGACATGTAACCATAACCCCAACCCAGCTCCCACTGAAAATGATGGAAAAATATTCCAGGTGGGCTTCTTATCTCCTCCATGAAGTGTTTCACAATATGGCAATGGTGACCAGTGCTTCTTCCCTTTGCCATAGCACCTTTAAAGAGCAGCCTGTAATTCATGACGAAAAAACAACAGTCGTATTGCTTCACATAGAAAGATAAAAGCCTTCCTTTGCAGCAATGAAACTCAGATGTCTTGAGCAATGTGTGTAGCTTAAGGGTTTTTTTTTGACAGTGCAATATTGTATATAATAACAATTACCAATGACCTCTATTAGGTTGTCCAGTCTCATTAAGGCCAATGCATTTGGTACCTGCCACTGCCAATTTGCCTCAACAGAGGTTTTATTCAGTGGATATGATAGAGCTGTAAAGCAATCTTTTTTCATTTAAATAGTTTAATTGAGGAATGCTATCAGATGTTTCAAAATTTAATGCATACAACAATTTGCTTCTCCTATCTCTTTTCAGAGTTTAGTTTGGAGAAAATGACATCTGATTCTTATAGAAAGAAGGCAATTACATTTTGGAGCCTGCCTGCCCGTATTGCATATGTTTTTAAACATAAAAAGAAATTCTTAATATGTAATTGTCAGGTAATAAAAAGGAAAATATTTTACTTTGCATTTATGAAGTAATTTTTCAAAAGCATAAGGGAATTGCATGTTAACGTTTTTCGTTTATTACCACATTCCTAATGCTGCACTGTTTTCACAAGTTTAGATGAAAAAAAAAAAGCAGATCTTGTGTATTAGTATGGTAATACCCTATAAAGTAATTAGGACAGAGGAAACTACAAAGGTTTGTCAGTTCCAATAAGCCCGTGCCCACTCTAGGGCATCAGAGAAACCCACTGGGAGTTTCTCCACCAAATTCTATGGGCCCCAAGTCTTAACTTTATCTTCTGAGAAACTTCAGTCATGGTTTATCCATTTCATAAACTGTTTTCCCCACAATTTCTCCTACTTCACCTGGAGTAAAAACCTTGAAGACCAACACAGTGGCTTGAAACTTTTTTCCCTTTTGCAGAGTGATGATGGAATCATAAAATCATTTAATAGTTTGGATTGGAAGGGACATCTAAAGGTCATCTAGTTTCAACCCTCCTGCAATGAGCAGGGACTTCTTCCACTTGACTTAGGTCATTCAGAGCCTCATCCAGCCTGACCTTGAATTTTTCCAGGGATGGGACAGCTACCACATCTCTGGGCAACCTGTGCCAGTGTTTCACCTCCCCTCATTTTAAAGTACTTCTTCCTTATACCTTATGGTAATCAACCCTCTCTTAGTACAAAACCATCACGCCTCATCCTATCACAACAGGACAGGGCAGAGCTGGGCAGTGTCACCACATGGAGGTGAGCACTGGAGTGGTGGCCCAAGAAGGTTCACTCTTCTCTGCAGTGGAACATTTCCACCTCTAACTTCAAACTGGAGACCACTCAGTCCAACATGCTACAGCAGATACTAAAGGTGTAACTCAAGCAAACTGCTCAGTGAAAAAAAAGGTGATATTTTGATTCAGAAATTAGCCTCAAAGATCCTACACTGCAGCACCAGGAACTCTGAGCTGTAAGTAAAATGCTGCAGAGCCTTCCTCTCATTTGTTTGTTGTACTTTTGTTTTATAGAGTTGACCTTGCTTCTCTTGTTCTCCACAAAGCCAGTAAATACCACCCAGCTGCCTTAAAGAAAATCACATGCGTATGAGGGGCTGGATTGCAGATTCATTAAATACTCACCTATACTTGTATTAAGTTATTCTTGCCTCATAAAAACAAATGCTTGAATAGAATCCCAGTTAGTAAAGAAGGACTGAACTTCATCAGGGCGTGGTAAATCCCTCTTCCTCCTGTGGCTTCTCAGTTGGAACAAATCCATCTCTAAATCTCTGTCAAATTTGGTGCACAACTCAGCTAGAAAAATACAAACCCAAGTACTAAAAATACCAAAGTATTTCATTCATCTTTGATGTAGTTTTTTGCAATGTTTCCAAATGGTAAGTGAAAGGACAGGGGAAGGGGCAGGGTGCTCCCATCTCTGCCTTCAGCCAGCCCATGTGGGCTCAGGGACCCTCTGGAGTATGGGGCATCTCCATCTTCTCTCAGATCTTGTCCCATGCAAGGTTGTTTCAGCTGTGCCAGGAGCTCTCGTGCTACTGTAGTCAAAGACACAGCAAGGGGAAACCCAAGCCCTTTTTTTGGAATGCCTTTGGAAAAAGAACATTCCATGACAGGGAACCTGAGCTGACAGTGCTAAAAATGAAATAACCTGTTTTCCATAGAGGGAGTGAATTATGGGTGGCACCTGCTAAGATAACCCATCCTGTCCTTGCTCTTCCCTATAGACCAGCATTTGCCCACCAGGAGTGTCACAATACCATAAAAAATCCTTCAGAAAACCCTGTGAGCCTTATTCAGACCCAGACATGCAAACCTGGCTGAACTGATGAGGTGCCTATGCCACCCCCAGACTCTCAGAGGAGTTAAGAGTCTCACTGAAAAGATTGTCAAAGCCCCGGAGCAGCTTGCCCGGGGAACTAAGGCACCTCCAACACTGCTAAAACACACTCACAGCCATGGCTTCAGTCTAGCTCATCTCACCCACGGTCAAGGTCATACACTAAATGATTTTCTAGGGTTCCTTCCAGCTTTGCTTACTGTACTTTTATAACTTCAAGCAGAAGAGACAAGGCAACAGCTGGGCAGGTATCAGCCTGGGTGGACACAGCACCCGCGGCACCCGACGGGCACAATGGCTGTCTTACAGACTGGCTGGTACCTCCTGACTTAGTGCCACTTAGTGCGAGATTAATGCCATGTGAATGCAGCTCATGTCCCCAGCTGGGATTTCCTACAACCTACTGCTGATGCTTTGCTGGCAGCAAGAGCAACAAGCTTTCAGTTTACTGTTGGAGGTCAAGGTAAAGTGATTTCAATTAGAAGAGGATCACGTAGGTCTCAATCTAATGCAGGCAGGTTGTGTAACACCGGCAGCGTGAAGAGGAGAGTCATTTATTCATTTCTTAGCTGCATGGTTTGGGATTTCATTTTCCCCTCTCTGTTTTTACAGTCTGCCTTGTCCCTTTTACCATTTAAAGGGTAATGCAAAAAGGCGTTTAGGGTTCATAGTTCCTTCCCTTTCATCAGGAGGTGGTTTGCTCTGCCCCAGTTGCCCCAGTAATTAGCAGTAATGAACTAGAGGAAGAAAGAGGAAGCAAAGATGGAAAATGAATATTCAGCTGACCAGTTCCTTCCCCTGGTGGCATTTGCTTCTGTGTCATGCAGCTGCATTTCAAAACCCCACACGTATTTACATGCCTCTAAGAGGAAGGGCATGTGTTTGTTGCCCTGTTAAAAACCAAGCACGTATTTACATGCTTTGCTGAATTGGGGCCATATACCCTTCTTTTTCCTTGACACCGAGGGCAACCCTTTGTTTCTGCTGGTCAAACAAAACAGAACACACACACACAAAAAAAGGAGACCAGGGAAAGAAAATGTATTTATTAAATGGTTCTATAAATAAAAGAGCTGGGAAGATATAGGAGGCTCTGATCTCTGAGGGGTGATGGCAAAGTGCTACTGATAAAGTGGCTACAATTCAGATCAATAGCAAACAAGACAAGCAGGCGAATTTCCCCTTTGATCTTCATTCCCTGTGCAGCCTGAGTAGGTCTGACTCTGCCACACAAATTACTGCTTTATGCAGGAAAAAAAAGCAGTTTGCTTGGCTTTTTGCTTATTGCACAGGTGGATTGGGTGGCAAATGATAAGTGTCGCTTGTTATCATTTCAAAAAGCCACCAGAAAATGGTGGCTCCAGCACTTCAACTTGATGTGTTGACATTTTATGTGTCAGCAGGGTATTATGGGGTTGATACATAGATCAGTGCTAAATAGTCTTAATAAAAAAAGATTAAATCTGGAAGAAGGAAACAAAGCTGCAGGCGGGTTCGCCTGTAAAGCTGTAAATATACAGTAGGGAAATTTGAGGTGGCAAGATATTGATGGGAGATGATGCTTTGCAAGCCAAAACTGTGGTTTTGGCCTCAAAAGCTGTGCTGTAGCCTCCTCTGCCCTACTACTGACTTGGGAAAAATCACATCAACCCGTGCCTTACTTTCTCCAGCAATCAACTAGGCATGGCTGAGAAGAGCTTTGCAAACTTATTAAAGGAGGTAACTTGTGGTGTTCCTGTCACAAACCTGGAAGTCAGAAGCCTTGATGAGAACTGTTGGTTAAATCAAAGTGAGCTCAAGCTCACTTCCCTGTTGGAAACCACTTTTCCCAAACTCTAAGGGGCTACATAAAAGAGGTTTGAACTTTTCAAGAAGAATGGGTGATATCATTCTTATCATAAAGAGTTGGTGGGTGTTTATGCCTTCGTGTTTTCACCTCAGGGATAAGGGCAAGAGGGACATTTTGCAGGTTTAGCCTTCCTTCACAAAACAAACGATACATCAGATCGAATCACAGAATCTTAGAGGATGGAAAAGCCCTCCAAGATGGAGTCCAACCCTTCCCCCAGCACTGCCAAGGCCACCACTGACCCGTGTCCACATGGCTTTTGAATCCCTCCAGGGATGAAAACTCCAGCACTTCTCTGGAGAGCCTGTGCCAGGGCTGGACAGACTTTCTTGTGAAGGAATTTTCTCCATAGCCTCCCCTGGTGCAACTTGAAGCCATTTCCTCTCCTTCTGTCCCTGTTCCCTGGGAGCAGATCCTGACCCACCCCTGGCTGGCCCCTCCTGTCAGGGAGTTGGGGAAAGCCAGAAGGTCCCCCCTGAGCCTCCTTTTTTCCAGGCTGAGCCCCCCACCTCCGTCAGCCGCTCCCCATCAGACTTGTGCATAAGAGAGCAGATTATACACAACATTTGCAAGGCTGCGAGGTCAAATGTCCACCTGAGCCCTTGAGTTTGGACAGGGAGCTGCATCAGGGTGATGCCATGACAGGGCAGTGTGGGCTGGGGGTTTCTGCCAGTGCAGAAACTCATCTCAGATGATGGCGGTATGAGGGATGGGGAGAGGGCTACAAGCCATATGGACCACCTTCCCTCTAGTAAATCCATGCCTCTGGTCCTCAGAGCTAGGCAATCTTCACGGAGTATTTATTATTCCTGGACTGTAGTGGATGGGGGCCTCATCCACATAGGAAAGCTGTTAAACCATAAAATACTGGCTTTCCATATGTTCTTGTTTTTATCAGACAGTCTGTTGCAGGAAGAACTTCCCTCTGCCAGGACCGATAGTTCCTTAAAAGATAAACAATGATCTTTCAGCTTCTATGCCCTCTACTGCTGTTCAAATTCCCACCCAGCTGTTTTAATTGTTTTAGAATTAAGTGTACACCATGGAGATCTGTGGGTAGTTGAAACTTTGAATTTGCTGTTGACTGGGGCTAATGAGTCAGTGATATCTACTTAAACGTATGTCACCCAACGGGTTTCTGAGCAATCATGGGACAATCTCCCACTTGGTTTCACATAATTTCTGAGCTGGTTGTTCCTTCTTTCCATTTCAAGTTCCAGGGATCCCAGAGATTATTGCAGGTCTGTGTGTAGCTTTTTAGTTGAAGAACAAGCATGATTAATGGAAAACAAATCACATTTTCCAGGTATCATGTACTGCATGTGAACACAACTGCCATTCATTCATCATCCAATATTTAATACCAATCCTCTTCTTGTTGTATTCCCTGCACTCACATATGGTAGCAGCTGGAATTTTTCACCTCTTAGAGTTTTCTGCTCATTACATTTTTAAGCAAGAGACCAGGCAGATAGCTAGATGAGACCTCCTGCAAACAGTGATAAGGAGAGCAGCAAACTTCAGAGGATGAAAAACCCAGCCAGAGAACTTGTGAAAACACAGACTCGTCCTTTCCTCCCAGGGTTGCACAACCCCATCTTTCAGGGTGAAATCCAGATGTAAGTAAAGTACCCTCAAACCGTGGCAAGGAGCGATGCAGCTCCTACCTTCCCATGTACGCTGCGGGCCATCCTACACAAAATCATTATCTTGTTCCCTACAGTCCCTTCCAGGGATTTCTAAACCACTTTGCTGAGTTGATGGGATTCAGTAGGAGCACAATTTCTTCTTGATCTTCTCAGTTCCGGTTCTCCACATTAAGTTTCAATTTTCTGTGTTACTTGCTGGTGGTAATGTACAGGGCAACGGAACTGGAGTTACTTGGTATCACCACAAAAAGGGGAGCTGATGGTTGAACTTTAAAATTGTGTCAGTGAAAAACTGATTTTCAATCTACGCTTCTGAATGCGCATATTACAGGCAGAGTATTACATAAATAATGCCTCCATTAAATGGTGTGCAGTGCTCGTCTACATAAGTAAAAATGGAAAGAGTTTTTATTCAGTCCAATTTTAATCAAATTCTACTGAACAGCATTTCTATGGCCTATTTAAAATTTAAACAAAGACAGAATAGCTCCCTCTATATCTATACCCTCTTACTATTGTCGCAAGGAAAGAACAAGTAAAAGCTAAAAGAAGCCCTTACAATCCCATTGACACTGGCCAGATGCAAGCTGCACAGATATTTTAACCTCACTAAATAATGGTTTGAAATGCCTTTTCCTTCTATTTTGGGGTTCTAAAGAGCCTGATGAAACGATACCTGGAAAAAGTGGCCAGTCCTATTGTTTGCGAGATACCTCTGTGGATTCTTAATAGCAATTTTGAACACTAAGCAGTTGCCCTGGTGCCTGTTTTGAGATTCTCAAAAGTCTGTTCCAAAGTGAAAGAGACAAAAGAGAATGAATGAAATCAAATTGAGTTGTAGCAGGAGACAGATGGGACCCACTCACTAATGTAACCTGGCCTATTCATGCTATTCTTTTCCATGCAGAACAAGGTTCTAGTACTTGGAACTAAGATTGAAACAATATACAGTTCCCAAGATCAGCTTTACGCTGATGTTTGGGCTCCACAAGGAATGTGTTTAAATGGAAAACTTGAGTGGTTTCTTTTTTTTTTTTTTTTAATTATTTCTCTTTCCTGGTAAAACCTGGTAACTCAAACTCCAAGGTTGTAATGGCAGTTGGGCTGACCTTTTAATGGCGAAGTTTTCTTGGGTGTACTCAGAAGTGAAGTTCAAAAGTCTCTAACTAGCAGGGCTCTAAGGAACTGCCAGCTGGACCTCACCAAATTCTCTCTGCCTTTTGTATGATGTCCGACCTTCTGCTTAATGCTCAAGATAGATGTGAAATAAAAGGGGAAAAATCTGATGGCTCACACCCTGGACATGAAAGACTATTTCAATTGTCAATATTAATTTGCCATATGGAAAATCACTGCCCTCTTCCAAGACATGTGCTGCTAGTTATCTGATTGTTGCTGCTGGGGAGGTCGGCTTTTATTAGCAGTGCCAAAATTTGACATCCAAAATTAAAGTTTTTCCTTCTTGGCTAGCATCTTTAGACTGCAATTTGTAGACAGTAGTAAAACAGATGCCTTCAGCTAAACTCTGTTTTCAGCCATATTATCTCTATGCAGGGCATGGGGACATGGTTGTAGTATTCCCCCAAAAATCTCCCCATGATACAGAGCTGCACGCCTATGCAAAGTAAGGAGGTCCATCAAGAATTAGTTGCAGTGGGTCCTGCTACTCACCCTCAGAAAATAAATAGCTGGAATGTCAGAAGGCTGGGGCATGACTTATGGAGCCAGGCTGGGAGAGTTGGGGTTGTTCAGCCTGCAGAAAAGAAGGGTCCAGGGAGACCTCAGAGTCCCTCCCAGTGCCTAAAGGGGCTCCAGAAGGGCTGAAGAGGGACTTTGGGCAAGATAAAATGGCTCCAAATTGACAGAGGACAGGTTTATATTAGCCATTAGGAATGAATTCTTTCCTGTGAGAATGATGAGGGACTGACACACATTACCTGGAGACATGGTAGAAACCCCAGCCCTGGCAGTGTCCAAGGCCAGGTTGGATGGGGCTTTGAGCAACTTGGCATAGTGAAAAGCATCCCTGACCACAGAAGGGAGGCTGGAGTAGATGACCTTTAAAAGTCCCTTTCAACCCAAACCAGTCTATGGTTCTATGGCTGCTGTTCCTGACACTTATGAAAAAGTCAGAAATCTTAGCAGAAACAAAGTCCTAGAGCAACCACAGGCTGCACCAGGATGAACATTCAGCAGCTAGTTGGAGCTAAAACAGAGTCGAGGCAATGAATGGAGCAAGATTTGCAGAACCTGTTTTGTAGAACATCTCCTTGTCAGCATCATTTGCAATGTTCTGTCACTGTTGGGTGTTATATTTAGCAGAAAAATCGAGCTGCTGGCCACTGCTGGATGGCTGCAGAAGAGAGAATTTTAATTTCTAAATGGCCTGCTTTTTCCATTTCCTGATGACCCTCCCAGTGTAAAAAAAAAAACACCAAAACCCACTCACAATGTATTGCATTTAATCAAACTTATGCAGGAGAGAGTGAGCTGGTTTGTTTGTTTGTTTCATTTCATACTTCCATATTCCACCCATGGAGAAATCTTGCTGGTAGGGAGGATAAACAAACAACCAACCAAACAATCCAAACACTGGGCCTCTAGGAGCTGTTGTTATTTATTTCCACAATTAGCAGTCGAGTTCTGGTGCTGTGCCCAGAAAACTCCTCTCATTTTTCAGTGTGTCACTCTGTGCACAATATGCTTTTAGGAATTGAGGATTAAGGCGGCTGTTTGTGGGTGGTTTATGAAACTTTTTATGGGAAGCCATATAGCCAAACCTTTAGAGAATCAGACCATCATTTTAATGGGCTTATGTTGTGTACAAGACTGTTCAGTAAGATATTCGCACAGTACAGAACATCTTGATAAAGAACTTGGATTAATCAGGGATGCTGTTGCCAGTGGATGCTGTGGGTTGTTTTCTGAATTAGCTGTGAGTGGTGTTGAAAACAGCCTGGGGGTGGCTGCCCGTCCTCCTTGAGGATGCTGAAACAGAATCTAGTGGGGAAACATCTATACATAGGTGAACGAAACTTAATAGGTGCTGTCTCTAAAAGAGGTAGAGTGAACTCATCAGAGATGGTCTCTCTGAAGTCCAGTGCCACCGGTTTACTCACCAGGAAGAGGTCATCATAGTCAACAAAATCTGTTTGCATTTTATTTGCCCATATGAAGAACACACATTTCCATTTACAAGCAGGAAAACAGAGATTTCAGAGGGTGCAATCACCTCATAAAAACTGCAGGTGCTCAGCACTGTCCAGGATTCAGTCAAATTCTTCAGCTGTGACAGAGGGATGAGTATTTAAGGCATGGATCTATAGCATAACATTCAGATTTACCAGCGATGTCATTCTCTCCCAGGGTTGTTAAAGGTATTGATTAATTGTCTATTGTTAAAGTTATTGATTGATGAAGCTGCAATATAAATACTGGCACCGTCAGTTACTCCATACAGATTTCAAGCTGAGCACTCAAATGTTTTATCTCTTTTTGTATTTGTAAACCAAGGGAGTTTCATGCCAAATTCCCACTGTGACCTCTCTTAGACCCCTTTATGCATCATTTTGCATTAAGGAATTTACAATGAAACCTCATCTCTGTCTGTGCTGCAGGTTCTGGGAACATCCTGATGTTCCGTTTCAGGTAGTACTGGAACTTTTTGAAGATCATCTTGTGATGTGTAACAGGCAAATCAACATCCACCTTTCAATATGAGCAAAGAGCAAAAGAGGTAAACCAAAGCAGGAATCATCCTCCCAGGATGAACAAAGAAGCCAATTTTCTGGATGGAGCTGAACCTTCAAATACACCTGGGAACTGAAGACCTGATGAACCCTGTTATAAATCCTATAAAGAAAAAAAATCATTTTTGTTGAGCGTCACCTACTTTCAACAATGTTATTGACACATTTGAAAGGACTTCTGGAAAACATTTCCAAGAGCCTTCAAGGTCAATCCACCATTATCATTAGCAAATTGTTGGAAGACACTCCATGCTGATTAACCGCCATCATATTTAATTAGTGCTTGAGTGGCACTTCATCCTGCTTATTGTCAGAAATCCCTTTATCTTTCTATTTGCATTGCAGAGTTTTTAATTAGGATATGTGTAGGGAATCTCTTAATGATCTCGTGTCTGCATAACCATCCAGGCTTTGCAGAGGGTTGCTCAGTTGTCTCTGCATCTCCAGAGGGTGCTTTGCCACTACAGGAGAAGAGAAACTTGTATATCCTCAGCTGAGGCATTGGGAATGTGAAGTTGCTTTGATAGCAGCTCAACCTGTCAGAGATGTGTCCAAGTGGGATACATCCAACATGTTGGGCACTACTGCCCAAGGCTTCAACACTGTCCTATGGAAATATTTGTGTCCTACTACCCAACCCAAAACCTCTCCAGGTGCAACTTCTTTCTGCATATTTCACTACCAACAACTCTTTGTAGCAACCTCATAAGTAGCCTTAATGTTCTGTTTGGTTTCTCCTTTAAATTCATCTTTTATTGGACCAGAAAAGTCCCTTTGCTCCAGACCTCCTTGAAGCCATGCTCCTCAGACTGACTGTCCTGGAGACTTTTCAGGGAACAAATTTCTCAACATTTCTCTTGATAATAACCACAGATAAGAAACCTTAGAAGGCGTAAGGGGCAGTTACAGAGACAATAAACAAAAAATAATTGTAGGAATTGGTCCTCTGTTACCGACAAAAAGGAAAGTTTTCATCTTTGAACTGCCTGGTCTAGTAGAAGCTGTCCCTGCCCTTGGCAGGGGAGCTGGAATGAGATGATCTTGAAGGTCTCTTCCAACCAAAACTACTCTGTGATTCTGTGAAAAATTCTCAACCACCTCTATGTCAGAAAATGTGGTTTATTTCGATTTTTCCTCCAGCCAGTGAAGAAAGGAAACCTCCATGGAAAGCATTTCTTCCCTTCATCTTTGACGTCCTCTTCCAGGGCGTGAATTCCCCTCTAAATCAATCTGCTTGTGGAAGCTGTGACTGCTAGATCCAAAGAAAATCTGAATCAAGAGTGAGCTTTAGGACCCAACACACTGCAAATAGTGACTGGAAAATCAAACTAATTTCTGGGCAGAACAGAGAGGTACAAAGGCACCAACAGAAGTAAGAAGGCAACATTACACTCCTGAAGGGGCCCTAATGACAATCCTGAGAGCAACAAACCTGGTCTGACACAACTGGCAATAACTTTACAACTATCATAGTCACAGAATCATAGAATGATTTGGGTCAGAAGTGACTCTTAAAGGTCATCTTCTTCCAACCCCCTTGCCATGGGCAAGCACACTTCCACTAGACCAGGTTGCTGGCTATGCCAGGAAGTTGTGTCAGAGCACCATTAAGAGGAGAAAAATCATCTTTGTTGGCACTAATAACCTTTTCCTGCTTCGTCTTCTTCTTGGATCCCTGTGCTGACCAGTCAGACATCCAAATGTGTGTAAGGATGAAAGAAGTTTTCTGGAAGGCTCTACCAAATTATAACCAGGCAGTTCAGTGGCAGATAAGAAACAGAGGCAGTGTGTAGGTAATGCACACTGGAAGGAAAACAGTTTAAGCTACTTGTACATGCTGATGGGTTCTGAATTAGTCGTAACTCACTGGGACAAGATTTAGGCATTGCTACTGACAGCTCAATGTGCAGCAGAGGTCAAAAAAGTAAATAAGGCATTAGGCTCTGTTAGAAGGGGAGAGAGAATAAAGAGCAAATATAAGGCTGTGGCTGTGCTGCATGCACAAAGGATTGAGACTGTGCTATAAATGCAGCCTTTGTTTCTTTGCTAGCTGGCCCAAAATTGGGACTGTCCAGAGCAAGGAAGTGAAGAGAGACTGTCAACATCACTGGTATTTCAGGAAAGGAGGAATCTCAAAGGATATGCCAGTGCCAATCAAAGGGTGAGCTTAGCACACATCAGAGCGAACAGCCAATGGCTCTTGTCCAGAGCATGCACCACATACGGACCACACGTTCAGGGTCCAGACATTTCTACCACAAGGTAACAGGTGAAAATGTTGGCATCATCTGGACTCTGACATCAGGGGCTCCCATTTTGTCTAGAAAACTCCTTCCACATCCTCAGACAAGTGGCCCAGGTGCTCCATCTGCTCACAAAGCAAAAAGGGTACAGGGGAGCTTTACATCAGAATCATAGAATGGCTTGCATTGGAGGGGACATTAAGACCCCCAGCTTCCAACACTGCTACCTTCCACTACCCCAGGTTACTCCATCCCTGTTCAATCTGGCCTTGAACATTTCCAGGCATGGGGCAAACACAACTTCTCTGGGGAACCTGCGCCAGTGCCTCCCCAAATCACCAGAAAAATAATTTTTATTTTAGCTAGCTACTGAATTCCTTTAAACATTGGCAGAAATAAACAAAACACCTGTAGTTATGAAATATCCTAAACAAATTATCAATATTATAATGTATTGATTTATGTTAATATTTCATTATCAGTAAGTTATCTCTGTTCTTTGAGTTTCATTGGTATGAAAAAAGATCCTGGAGTCTGCAGGGCTGGAGAGTGAGCCACAAAAGAGTTCACTGAGGAGGAAAATGGAAACGTCTAATTTTTCTGTCTTCATTTTTTAATCTCATAAGTGAAAACTAAGGGGGGAAAAAAAGTGATGTGCCTGTACAAATCAACCATGGAGCTTTCACTGATGAGCTTTAGTCATTTGCGTTTTATTTGCAAACCTGTATGTGCTTGGAGATGTACAGGAAACACAACGCTTTTCAAAGCAAAGCTCCTGCCCCGGGATTTTTGTTCTTCATGAAAGAAACCTTTCTGCAAAACCAGCTGTGGGGATCCGGCTGTCCAGAAAGGAAGGTACATAGGTAAATATTATCAAGTTAAGCCTGTAGAAGAGAAGGCTCCAGGGAGACTATAAAGGAGACTTTAAAGCCCTTTCCAGTGCCTAAAGGAACTCCAGGAGAACCGGAGAGGGATTTTGGACAAGGGATGGAATGACAGGAAGAGGGGGATTGGGTTCCTGATGTTAGAGGGCAGGGTTAGATGGGATATTGGGAATTCTTCCCTGTGAGAGTGGTGAGCCCCTGGCACAGGGTGCCCAGAGAAGCTGTGGCTGCCCCTGGCAGTGTCCCTTGGAAGTGTCCAAGGCCAATCTGGATGGGGCTTGGATCAACCTGGGATAGTAGAATGTTTCCCTTCCAACCCAAACCATTCTGTGATTTTATGAGGCTGACTTATTTCGGCCCTTGAACCTAAAACTTGTTCTGTTACCGCTTCTGGGCCTGGGACCATCTATAGACTTTGTGGATTATTCTGAATTATTTCTTCCTTTTTTTCCCTGGGTAGCATCTATGTTTTTTTCCTGTGGCAAATCATAATTGCTTCTCCTGAAGTCAGAAGTTATAGGCCTAGAAAACATGGAGTTCACTCTGCCTTTGCAGAGCATCCGTGCAAATTTCAGTCCTCCTGCTTTACCAATGGATAAATAAAATCAAACTCTTGGTTTTAGAATAGTAGGAATGGTATCAGAAATGCCATCACTGCTCAGTTCCCTGGGACCTGGCGGAGTTGTGCAGCCTGCATGGTTCAGGCGTCCACCCACCTCTCTCAAACCATCCCATTCAGCTGCCTCCTTCCCACACGGCCTCCTTGCCCTTCTTTCTGCTCAGGCTGCCTGGCGTGACTGCAGGCTGTAAATTCCCCAGACAAGGGTTTAACATCACTCTCCTCTTCAGAGAAAGGGAGAAACAAACCCATCAGCACCTCCCTGAGCTGCAGACAGATGCACCTGGATCGATCTGCAATGCTGCAGCAGCTCTGGACAGGGCTCGCCCCTGACACCCCGTTTCTTGACTCCCTTGAGCCCCATCAAGCTGATGAGCTGCCGTAGCCAGGGCTCTCGTGGAGAATCAAAATACACCGCCAAGAACTGGAGTGGATCCCAAGTAATTAAATGTATAAATTAATTCTCCCCTTAAGATATGTTCCTCTCCCATTATTAGGTTTGTCTCAGAGAAAATCCTTGGAGGATCTTCATAAAACTACCACTACTTCAAATATTGTCTTTCTAAAGATTTCCCTTTTTTTCTTTTTTTTCTTTTTTTTCTTTTTTTTTTTTTAAGACCTGATGCCTGCAGCCTGCAATTAAAATAAGTGACATGATGATGTCTTTAAAATAGAGATCTATGAAAAAACTGAAAGGATTGTCTGTCAAAGGGAGAAAAATGAAAAATAGCAGTCTCAGATCTCTGAACGGATGAATGGGGAAAATTCCTGTCCGTCCTAGTACCCAAAGGGATAAAACCCAATGATAGCTTCTCAACTGCTTAGCAGATAATGCATGTGCTGTTGTGATGCTAGTAATGTGTTTTTTACTTCTTTCTATCTGGGAGGAACGAATCAAATATGAGAAGTGCTGGGACATGATTTTCAACCCATTGCCTTTGATTAAGTGCTTTAACATGTGAGTCCAGAGACTTGCAATAATACTAATGGGGCATAAAGCACTATAAACAGGACAGGCCTACTTTTGTCCAAATGCCATTATCCTGGAATAAAAAAGAGTAGCAAACGTAATATGTCCACTGCTAACCTTTTTTTGACAGGAAATTTTCTTTCCTATGTGCACACCATGAATTATGCTGCATTTTGCCAAAACCATGAGCAATTGTTTAATTTCGTGCAAAAGAGTGTTTGCTAAGCTTGAACCACTTAGCCCAGTGTAGTATTTAGCTGTGAAAATGTGACAGTGTGAAGCAAAACATGAATGCAAGCGACAGGCTGTCTGGGCTGAAATCAAATTTCTTTTTATGGCAGGTCTGGGAAAAGGAGGCAAAGACCTGTCAATAAATATTGGGGCAAGTTGTGTGTTGTTCAGTGACTTTAAATACAGTGAAAAAGCCTCCTGGAAATGCAAACCACACATTTATCCAGAAAAGATACGGGAGGTTAGAAACTTTGGCTAAGTTTGGTTTTAATAGACATTGAGGGGACTGCCTCTGTAACATCCCCTGGTGAGGACAAAGCAAGCCCTGCTGCCACTCCAGTCTGTCTGGATGCTTCAGCACAGCTCTTCAGGCCTGGCTCCATGTCACTTCTAACTTTGTGCTACATTTTATTGCTCTCAGCAAGTTGCAGATTGTCCAACTGTTCTGTCATTTATTGTAAACGGCTGCAAAATAAAATAAAAAAAAAAATTGAAAAAAAGAAGGAAGAAGGGCAAAAAAAAAATTCCACAACTCTATAACGTAGTCCTTGGTGTAAATCAAACATTCCCTGTCATGTTGATAGCTTGTGTTAGTCTAATGTATTTTATATTACTCAAAAGCATTGAAACCCTGCAGCTTTCTTCATATAGGCCATTATGCGGTTATCATTAAATTGTCTTGCAAAGAACATTATCGGTAATTATAGCAGACACTAAAATCAAATGATCAGACTGGGACCTTTAACACCAAGAGGAACCATTAGAAGTTAATCAAATAAAAGGATGAGAATAATTATGTTAGGATTAAGCAGTAATATGCCAGAAGTTATATACTTTGCTGACTATATATCTTTACTCCCAGCTTCCTGCCTCTCCTCCCGTTTGATGCTTTTTATATAATACTTTGGCACAGAATGTAAATGACAGTATTTTTGTGTGCCACAAATGGGGCTTTAGGGTTCAAATGAGGTTCATGTCTAAATGGCACAAAAAACACCACTATGTAATGATGAAGATAAAAATAATAGTCCTGTGTGTATGGATAATATATATAAAAGTGCAAAGCTGGAAAAAAAAATCCGTTGGTCAATGAAGCATAAAGTGGTGGTAAAAATAGTTGCAACAGGAGGTGAAACCACATGGCTATTGGTTTGCTACTTGAGGTTGCTTTTCTTTTTTTAAGTGACAGTCTTTCTGCCTTTAGTCGTTTCAACAAGCCACAAGAAATCCCCTGCATACACAGAAGTTGCTCCTGTCATTCCTAACATTATTCACTAGGGAAGAACCTTCCTATCAAATTTGCTCTTTGTGTTTGCACAAGCCTCGAAGCAGCAACAGTGTTGAAGTTGTTGGCAAAACACAGAACAGTGGCTAAGGAGGCGGTCCCAGGAAAAGCAGGTTGGTTTTGGTTGTGGAAGGTGAAGCCAAAACTAAGATCCTTGTAATATTTTTGCCAGGGAATGCTGATGAACTGGGCACTGAGACAATAAGAGCACAAACCTGTAACTTCTGGTAGGAACTCAAGAGGTGTTTCCTTTACTCATTCCTTCTTTAACAGAAGAATGTGGTTCTGGGATCCTTGTGTTTCTTACCTGTCCCTGCAGAGCCAAGAACCTGGTGGCAATGCACCAGTGCACCTTGGACACCTTTTTCACAGAGGAAAAAAGCAGTGATGCAACATCCATGGGAAATCTGGAGTTTGGGATTTTCACCATGTCCTCCTGATATGGAAATGAGGTATCAACCTCAAGTCATTCTGTCTCTCTTGGAAAATTTTGCTTTTTACTGGGTTTTTTCTTGTATTTTTTCTCATTGAGGATCACTAAAACATGAAACCTAACCGTATAAGACAGTTGGTATTGGAACCAGAGCGTCATCTCACTCTTGAGAAGCTTCAAATCAAATTTTTCTCATATATAAGGAACACAGAACAAAGCCAAGTGACAGATGAAGAGCTGTTTTTGAAGCCTCTTGCATGTTCTGAGAGGGAAACCCCCATCTGCTTGGGAACTTGGTCCAGTACAGGCTCCATAGAGGTCCCTCTGCCCCCCATGCCTTACACTGCCACCAGAGTAATAGGAATGGCCATAGAATCACAGAATTTTTGAGGCTGGAAAAGCCCTGCAAGGCCATCATGCCCAACCATTCCCCCAGCACTGCCAAGGCCACCACTGACCCATGTCCCCAGGTGCCACATCCACACATTTGTTAAATCCATTCAGGAATGGTCACTCCATCACTTCTTTTGGGCAGCCCATGCTAGGGCTGGACAACCCTTTTCATGAAGGAATTTTTCCTAATATCTCCTATAAACCTCCCCTGGCACATGGTGAAATCATTTCCTCTGGTACTGTCCCTTGTTAGTTGGGAAAAGAGACCAACACTCAGGATAAGAGACTGACCTTAGGTCTACAGAGTCTTAAAAAGACTAAACATTTTTTCTATCAACCAGGCACAGGAGAGAAGAATTTCTGTTTCTTCTGACGCAAGCACACCAGTTCTACCTGGAAGGATGCTAGCTGTTCTGGAAAAAAATAGAAATAATCTTCATTACTTTTTTTTCCCCAAGGTCTAGGGGGTAAAATATTATTTTGAGAATGGAAACCTGAAGAGGAGGAGGGAGACTATCCAGTGTTAGCTGCAAATTATTTCTTGTTTATTTTTTGTGGAATTGAAAAGCTAATTAAAAATTTTTTTGAGATCTAGTCAAAATGGTCATGCTATAGTGAAACAATTTCTTTCCTATTTTTAAATCTTTTCCAATACCAGCTATTAGGAAAATTTCAAAATTTAATTTATTTTTTAAAAATTGTTTTCTTTTAGATTTTCCAGCTAAAATTTTTTTCTGGTTTAACTTATTCCACAAATTAAACACAGATAAACCATGCCTTCCTAAAAAACAAAATTGTTGGCTACAAATTATGAAAACTTTACCTGCAGTGATTGCATCAAATAAAACCAGTCATAGAATAAGCATAATAGAATAGTTAGGGTTGGAATAGACCTTACTGATCATTGTTCAAGTCCCCCCTGCCATGAACAGGGAAGCCTTCCACTAGACAAATCCAAGACCATTTCCCATTTTAAAACCCAGCAGATCTCTAAAAATAAGTTTTCAACCCCAAAATGGATGTCTCATGTGGCTCGCCTTCATAACATGTTGAGGTAAAACATCTCAGAAAAGTTATTAAGGCCCTTAGAGTATCCAGCTTTCCAAAGGTTATGGGAAACAGTAGTTGGTGGAGAAATAGCTAGTGCAAAAAAAAATTCTGAGTTTTGGATGGAAGGTGTACTCTCATTTCAGCTTTTCAGGTGGACTGCTGAAAAATTTCAGATGAGGGGCTTAAATTACTCTTTACTAGAAAACCACCTGGATGAGATACCAGAAAATATTTTTCAGAAGCTTTGTGTTTCCTCTAGATTCCTTTCTGTTTTTCAAAAATTAGTTTTCTTAGACACCATAGCAGAATTTTGAATTTAACACCTCTGTTTATGAGACTAAGGATCACTTTCTCTGAACAAAGATTCCTTTCTTTCTCTTAATCACATATTTTAGAAAGTTCTCATGATGTGCTGCTGATCTTCATGACTCTGCAGGCTCATGGCCACAGTCTCAGGGCAGAGGTGTCATAGAGTCATGGAATTGTTTGGGTTGCAAGGGACCTTAAAGCCCAACTTGTTCCACGCCCTGCCATGAGCAGGGACACCTTCCACTATCTAAAGTTGCTCCAAGCCCTGTCCAACCTGGCCTTGGAAAACCTTGGAAAATCCTGCCAAGGATGGGGCAGCCAGCCGTAGCCAGGATGGTACAGAGGTCACACAACCACAGAATCATTTAGGTTGGAAAAGATCTCCAAAATCATCAAGTCCAGCCTTGACTGACCACGCTGTCAACCAAAACACAGCACTGAGTGCCACCTCCAGCTGTTTCTTGAACACTTCCAGGGATGAATTTAGGGATACAGGCATGTAGGAACTGGGGATGCAGGGGCACAGGCCCATGTACCCAGCAGGCAGGAAGGACAGTCCCTCTGCTACAGGACATCACTTCATTGCGTCTTCACTCATCGAACGATGTTAAGGGAACAACTGATGCTTCAAGTGTCAACACCGAAAGTCTTTGACAGATCAAAACTGTAAAACGCAAAAGGTTTTGTATCACGTATGTACATGAACATCCAGGATGTGTTTCCTGCTTGTTCTACCGCCTTAAAATTGCCTTAGATCAGAATAGAATTATGACCATCAAAGTCATATGGACACATGTACTGATACACCAGCTGTGCCACTGCATTGCCCTGACAGCGCAGCAAAGCTTTTTTCCCTGTTAAATTTGCTGAGACATGACTGCAACAACCAGCTCCTTCTAATACCTCATAATTTGATTTCACGACCTGTTGTGCTGATTCAGAGATTTCAGTTGAGTGTTGCGCTGGTTGAATTTTAATTGTGATATTAATTCAATAGTTTCCTCTTCCAGATCTGTGTGTTGATAAAACTGGAGCAAACCAGCCTTGCGAAGTGCAAGCTGAAGTGTGGAAGTGATCCAGGGACTTGCCAGGCTGGGATAAAACTCATTACCTGACAAAATCCAAGCAGGTCTCCAAGACCAGAGAATTAAAACAGCAGTGACCCCCACAGCTTGTCCATACCAGCAGCTCTGAGCTGTGGCAACAGTAGGATTTCTTCAGCTGCAAGCAGCAGGGGTCCCGTGAGTTGGCAGAGAGGATGAACATCTTCACATCCACGTCTTGCTGCCACCTCAGCCCTGGGTGGGTTGTCACCAGGGCTTGTGTCACAGGCATGGACATGGGACTGGCCAAGGGTTTCCCTCACCTTCACCCAGGGCTGCTTGGGGAGGCTGCAGGAAAGAGAAAACTGCCTCTCCCCACGCACAATGTTTATAATGAGCTGGACTTGGCCTTCTCATTAGACTCTTTAAAATAACTGTACCAAGGGGTAAAACCAAAGGGTCTTTCAAAAGTCTTGAAAAGTCAACCTACTGGAGGAAACAAACAGATTTTATTGTTTTTCGCAAAAACACAGCTGGTTTCACTCTTTGCCAATGTCAGCAGTTATTACTTTTTCATTAAATCTTTTGGTTTACTATGGGAAAAGTGCTTCTATTACAGAGGAAACCATATGCAAAGTGACCTTCCTCTCATCTGTACATGGAGTGAATACTCCTCCTTCTCAAAAGTTTCCATGTTAGAAACAATTTAAAGGATTCCCAGCACTCAACAACTCATGCCCAGTTCACTCTTCCATTTCCATTGGATTTTATTGAACCATCTGGGATTATTTTAGGAAAGATGGTTGGAGTTTTTAGGAATTAATTGGTATAGCATGAAAAGTAATGGAAAAATATGGTCATGTGTGTTCATTCTGAATTTAAAATCAAATTGTTTCCACTTAGATCCTGTTTATGGCTTTTCTCTTGGTTATTCTAATGAATTTTAATTTACTGGCAGGGTTGTTTGGTGGAATGAGGAGTTTACTGGCAGGAGTGTCGGAGAGAATTGGAGAGAGGACAATTTAGTGTGTTACCCACAGACATTTGGCAATGAAAACAAGTTAAAATATTTCATGACCCAAAATGGAAAACCAAACTCCCGGGGTGAATTACCTGTCCCATCCCACAGTTCAGCTTTCATGTGTAGTACATGCCAGTGAACTGGTTGTGAACCAGACCCAAAGCCAGAGTTATTTGCAGAAGTTGTCTGGCAAATAATTTAAAGTAATTAATCAATTTGAGAAAACCACAATCTGTTCTTGTATTATTCAAGAGCAGAAAAGATCTGATTTTGGCAAGGAAATATCATAAATTATTGGCCCAACTGTACTATTAACATTAATAAAGTTCCCAAAATATTTAAACAGAAAACTTTTAAACTTTTGTTATTAACAAATTATCAAGCCCGCAGTCACTGTCCTTCCAAAATATTAGGTCTTTGCCTCACAGGGGTTGCTTTGGTGGTTTTATTAATCTGATGTGAAAATAAGAAAATGTGGCCTTCTCTGGACATGGTGTTACTGCAGGGGATCAGCTTTTCCAACCTGAGAAACATTCCTTTGCTACTCAGAGCCAACATTATTTGGAAAAAAATTGGAGAAACCTTCCCTAATCAGAAGTACTTAGACTCTGACCCATCAAACACTTGCACTGTGTCTTTAACACTTAGCTAAAGGTGAAGAAGTTAAAGTGTTGAAAGGGTTTGCAAGTGTTTCAGGCCAGGCTGGATGGAGTTCTGAGCAACTTGGTGTAGTGGAAGGTGTCCCTAACCATGTCTGGGGGTGGAATGAGGTGGGCTTTAATATCCCTTCCAACATAAACCCTTCCTTTTTTCTTGGATTCTAAGATTCTCTAAGATCTTTCCTGTACAAAGCCACAGATTATTAAAGTTGTTCACCAGGATTGTTCTGGTGACAATGAAATATCTGCTGGAAAATTAAGCAGGAGCTGCATTCGGGAAGGCAAAAAAGAAGGCAAGGCAAGGCAAAAAACATGTGTTCAGTTCACAGACAGTCAGAATCTCTCTCCTGCGTCTTTCTGAGCCCCTTTCCTAGGGGTGGCTGAAACTCAATGGCCATTTTGCTACTTTGGGGCAATCTTTGGTACCAGAGAGTGTTATTAAAAGTATACTTAGCAAGGAGTGAGTCTTGCTAATGCTGAGTAAGGACTTGAGCACAGTCCTGTAGCAGAAGAACCAGGAGATGTACTTTTGGCACCAAAATATGAAAGGACAAATTTTTTTTTTGGTCTTCACTGAAACTGGCTCCACATTTTTTTCAGGTCCCCTGTCAGATACAGCCAAACACAGGCAATTTATGATCTCCTGAGAAAGACTCTGAAAAGCCTTTTATTTCTTTAATACTCATGAAAATTCTCTCACCAGCCTTGCAGATACATTTCGACATCTTGGGCTAGTGAGATAAAGATGCACCAGTTCTGATATTGTCTTGGAGAGAGGGTTGAGGCACACAAGTCCTGAAATCCCACACAGAGAGATGTCACTGCAGGAACACTGCATTGCCACTCTCCCTGAAGCCTGATGCTCCCTCACTGGGCAGGGCAAGAGGAAATAAATCCCACCCTCAGTGACAGAAGAAACAGGGGGCAGTGAGTCCTTATGAACCTGGGGGAAATCCTGACAAAAACCAGATACAAGCAAATTAAGACACAAAGATCCAATGAAAAGAACAGCACTGCAAGGACCATTTTGTAAAGTTCCCAATTCCACTGTTTCTGTCTTTGAAAACTCTGTTTGCAACAAGCAGTAGAGATCTGGTTGTAGTCCACAAATCAAGCTATTAATTTGGTTTTAAAAACCAAAATATCCACTTTTCTTGTGACCTGACAGAAAAAATGGCCATTAAATTCTCTAAAGAAAGGAATGCTAAAATGAAATTTGCCTCTGGAAGGTAGGAGCATTTCCTAATCACGTTTCAGATGATATTTTTTTTCTCATCTAGATGAATATCTTCTTTCAAAGCCTGACGGCCAGAGAAATGAAAGGTACCTTTCACCATTAAGTAACGATAGAAGTTTTACCTTGCTTGATTATTTGTTAGCTGTAACTAAAATAAAAAAATGCTGTGTCAGAAGAAGGCTTTAAAAAGTGTAATATTTTGTTTTCTTTAGCAGCTACTTGGGAAAATTTAACACCAAGACAGAAAGGTTGCAGAGCAAGTAGCACTTCATAAATTGCTTGAGCCCTAATCAATACATATTGTCATCTAGTCAAGTCCTCCAAGCAGACTTTTCTTTGCCCTGCCTCAAAAGCGTATTTTATGAGGTTGTTACTAGCTTGCGCTGCAAGGCCTGGCCTAATGAATCTGTCACTGGCACTATTGATTGACATGCCAGTGTAAGTGAGACATGTGATTCCGATTGACTTCCTAATTACTGCTGCTGTGATGTCTCACCAACTGGTAAGGCCAGAGGTTAATAGTTTTGATGTTCAGCCATTGCTGGCTCTGGAAGCTGGAGTTAAACCAGCTCGTTGGAAGTCAATATCTGAATCAAGTTCTCAAGGCTACTTTCGAAGCTGATCAATTAAGCCCTCCTTGTTCTCCCTCTTGTTGCCTGACAAGACTTTGATGAGTGGGGACCTCTAAAGCTGGCGGTTTAAGGTAGAGCAGGGAGGTTGGTGAGATTTAAATGCGGCAGCAGGAGCGGCATATTTCTGCCAGGAAAGAGATGGAATCCTGCTCCTCCTTCTCACTGGAGGGAGCAGGGCTCAGGTTTCCAAAAGCTCCTGGTTGTCCCAAGTGTCCTCACCACATGGACATTGTTCAGGATATTCATACAAGAAGGGTGACAATAGTCATACCCTCCTGCCCATCCGTTCTACGCTGCAGTGGGAGGACAATGGTCAGTCACCCTCTCTGTTTGGATAGTCGCCAGCTGTGAAGTGATCCTAGCCCACAATAAGGCACGGGAACCCAAACTTCATTTAAAAGATGTGTTCCTCACCTTAATTTTAGAGCAAATGACCCTGAAATGAGGCAGTGTAACTGTGGTGGTTACCTGAGTGTGCAGACAGCCTGGGAAGCTGGCTGGGAAGGGCATGAGCTGCTCCAGGTGTCTGTCCAGAGCACAGGGCCTCTGAGATGCTTTTTGAAGTGCTGTAGAATTTAGGGATTTTGCTGCAGCAAAAAAAGTGCAACAGCTGCCTCAACCCAAAAGACCCCATGGCCAAGTACTCGGTGTCTGACCATCACTCCTGGCTCAAGCCTGGAGACAAATATAAGACCATGGCAAGCACAAATCATTTTGCATCAAGAATATTCTCTAAATTCCCAATAACTTTCTGAAGCAAAAGTGATAGATCTGCATAAAACACTTCATTGGATTTCGCTTCCATTCATTAGTTTCACTGAGTACTGAAACCACTCAGGACTCTCAGCTTCCACCTCATCTGATTTTTACAAGCTGTGAAGCCCACCGTGTACAGTAGGAACAATATACCTCCTTTGGCTTTATACAGCTCTGTCTCCATATTCACCTGTTTTTGTGGACTTTCCTGGACCTACTGTGAAGCCATTCTTCTCTTGAACAATCCTGCCCATCTTGTTCCTTTGCTTTCCTTCAGGGCACAGAAAGTCCAGAAAGGAACGATGCAGATATAACATTAATTCATGCAGCTGTGTAATATTCCTGGCTTGTTCTCCACTCCTTTTTAGTAATTATCAGCAGCCAGTTTGCTTTTCTGCCTGTAATCAAGCAGTGAGCTAACAGTTTCTCAGAATTACCTGTTGTAACACCAAATTCTCTTTTCTGAGTTAATAGACGAGTCAGAGTACATGTGTGATTTACTTTGCATTTAGCAGTGTTGAATTTCAGTTTTATTTCCTCATCACTCTGGGTTGCAGATCTCAGCAAGTCTCAGCAGCCAGTTCTGGCTTTTACCACCCTGAATAATTCAATAATATCACTGAGCTTTGTCATCTCACTGTCCACAGTCCTTCCAGGGTTACTTATGAATATGGTGAACTGAATGGATCTTACTACAGACACATAAGAGATTCCATTGGTAACTCACACAAGTTATTCCTATGCTCTATTTCCTGGGGATTTTACCCCATCTAGTTTTTAATTGACTAAAGGTCCTACCCTTCTAGCTGCTCCTTAAGCTTTCAAGACAGAATGCCATGGAAAGCTTACCTAACTAATACCAGATTACCTTTTCCATATGCTTAAAAAGACCTTCAGAGAGCCCTAACAGATTTATAAGCTTGTCTTCCCTTTATGAAGGATGGGTTGAGCCTTCTTTGTTGTATTGTATTTATCATGAATGCCCCCATGATCATCTTTACATCTAACAGTTTACTTAGTGCAGACTGGAGACTTATGGGCACTGTCACTCTGCAGACGCCCTGGAGAACAGTGTGTGTGTGCAGGAGTCACACTGACATTGAGCAAGGACACAGCACAGAAAAGTGTGACCAAGGTCATGTTCAAGTTCCTCTAAAGCTCAGAGAAGAGCAGTGTCCCACCCTAATAACTGCTGTGTTCACTGTATCAAGCCACTCTACATTTCTCCTACTGAAACTTCAGTTTCTGACCTGTCTTCTGCTGAACCCCCCCAAAAAAGACATTACAAGTGTAGGACACTCCAGGCTTCTTTGTACTGAATATGGATGTGAAAATCTCACTTAGTTTCTCTGCTGAGGCCCAATCTTCTCTAAATTTCCTTATTATATGATAAACACCTGAAGTCCCTGGTGAGGTCTACAGGAAGGCAGCAAGCCTTAAATCCTTGAAGGCTGAGAAAGGTTACTGTGAAAGTAAATGTTGTGCTATGCCTTCCTAAACATCTGTATCAGCTGCTGTTGGAGACAGGGTATTATGGTAGAGGAAACTTTAGTCTGACAGTGCAATTGTTCTTGTGTTGTTATTGCCCTACAAACTTTCAGGCTCCTACCTCTGATTTATTACCAGTGTTAACCATTTCAGCAATTTTTTTCCTCAAAAAAATTTTCCTCCTTCCTTGTATTTTTTTTCTCTTTCTTTGGTTGGTTGGTTGGTTGGTTTGTCCCATTACAGTTTTAGATTGAAGGAGCCAGATATTTTTTTTTTGGTGGGTATGGGTTCAGCTTGGACCTTCCAAATCCTGGCAATCTCCTTTGAGCTATTGCTGATTTGAGCGTGAGTTTTTCTACTGGGTACTATGATCTGGGGTGGAGACTTACTGTTAGTCTCTGAAATAACACCTCTACGTAACTCCCTGCCTCTTACCACCCTTTACGCCTTCTTCTTCACTCCTCTCCTCTTCTTATTTAAAGACTTCCCCATTTTTATGCAGGTCTCCTTCCTAAAATGGAACAACACCGATACTTCTGCTGAAGCTTCATGGTTGTTTTGTCACCGTGCCCCATCCCACACCTGATCTAGCAGCCTGTTTTAAAGTGCAATGTTTAAAAGAGATTTTATTTGATTGGATTCTTGAGTTTTGGCAGGTTCTGTTGTACCCTTTATTTCAACATAAAGAGATGTTATCTTCTTTACTACCAGAGTATGCATCATCCTGAAGTCTGTGATTCTCTTTCCCTCTCAGCTTTCCTTGAGTTTTAATTTTAAAAATCGTTCTAGGAACACTTCAATTGTAAGACTCAGTGCTACTCTGGCTAAGTGTATTCTGCTTCTCCTCAAGAGTTTCTCAGTTCTTGATGAAAATCCCTCCTTGTGCATCATTTTCTCAATTCTTAACTGCAAGACTTCCCAAGTCTCTGCGTTGAGCTGGTCCTGCAGTAGTAAATACCGAAGCATAATTCAAAGCCTGAGTGCAAATCTTATTTTTTTAGTGGTTCTGGTCTGTATGGTAAGTTTTTAGTGAAAATTAGTCATGTAATCACCATTACCTGGAAACAGATCTCTACCATTTCACTGTGTCTGAAGTTGCTGAAAAAAAACCTAGGCAGGACTTGTGATTGATTACACTCCATGCTGTATTAGACAATATAGATCAACATGCCAATATGAATTTCTCAGATGTCAAAACATCAGGTAAGGAAAAAAAGATCATATGAGAAGGGAAAAAAAAATCATGAGATGATCAGGACAGCAATAATTCACCCATACCTACGCTCTGTGTACAAATAATGCCCAGGGGAATTAGCCATACTTACCCCTTTGTCACATGTCTATTGAGAGCAGATAGTGCTGGACTCCTTTTTCCTGCAACTTTTTGGAAAATGATGACATAACAAGAGATTTTAGACTCTGCATTTTAATTGTTAATTAAGGACAATCTGAATATATGAGCTCTGATACCAAATTCGCTTCAGAATCTGTGCTTTTTGAACCCTGAATAATGCTTCTCAAGGATTAGAGACACTTTCAAAAGTCTTAGTTGCAATTTGAAAGATTTGGTTACTTCACGGAAAGATAGCCAAAGACAAATCATCTGTTGAAGACTCGTGTGTCACTGCTTCCTGTCCTCTGTTCCCGTGGTGACCCCATGTCCCTGATTGCCATGGGGGATCTCTGCCAGCCCCACAGATTCTGTGAGGTGCTGTAACTCAGAGCAGCCAGTGGGAAACAGGGACCAGCCCCAAGGCCTGGGCACACCAGAGGGAACTGGAACCTAACCCTAGCCTCAGTCACTAGGCATTAGAGGAGCCAGAGTCTGGCAGGATTTGGTCTTTCCAACGGGAAGATGCCACTACTGTTTTTTTAAGCCTGGCTGAGGAGGGCAGCCATGGCTTGGTGGTTGCAACGCGCAAACCCCATACGAGTGGCAAGACTCCAGCTCTGTCCTTCCAGGCAAGGACTTGAAGCTGTCCTGGTCCAGGGGAAAACCCATCAGCTCATGGCTGTGGTGAAACTCAAGGTTCCCCACAACATGACAGTTTTCAAAAAAAAAAAAAAAAAAAAGGACCAGAAAGAAAAGCAATTCATTGTGAAATAAGAAACTTAATTACTTCCAAAACAATTAATTAATTAATTAATTAATCCTCATGTCTCCCCTGCAAGGTAGGAAGTGATTATTCTACCCATTTTACACAGAGGGAAACCTCACTGTTAAGTGACTTGCCAGAGGCAAAGGCACCGGAGGTGAAATCAGCATCTCCAGGTCTTGCTCCAGACCAGAAAATTCGCTTGGACACTGTTTGTCCTCATCACCTCAAGACCTCAATGTACCAAGACCACTTCAGTCCCCGCTCTTATTCCCCAAGGAAAACCCCAAAGTCATTTTGCCAAAGCCCAGCACCACGCTCAATCTGAGCTCTTGTGAGCCTGGCACTGCCACCTTTATCACCCAAGCGTGCTGCTGACCCTCTGAGGGATCCCCCTGCTGTGCCCCAGGGTGGGCCAATCCCAGACAGAGATGGAGTTCAACAGGGGAAGATTTTTTTAAACAGAATTTTAGTACCATGCTGTCCTCAGAGTCTAAGTGAGTTGTTGCATGACCACTGCAGGGTCAAGGTAGCAAGGACTCAGCCCATCATGTCTGCACTGCCTCAGGTCACAGTGTGGGATCTGATGGCTCAGAGTAAATCCTTCTCTAGCATATTGCACAAGTAGCTCTCTACTTTGATTTCAGACTCAGAGGTGGAGGTAGGTTTGTGAAAAAGAGCATTATCTCTTCATATATTTGCAAAACAACAGTTGTGTTTTCAGGTGTGCAAACCTTCCACCCCTCTGATACAGGAGGGCCAAACTCCAGCCAAGCACAGGAGAGAGGATAGAATCATAGAATTATAGAATCATTTGGGTGGAAAAGTCCTCTAAGATCATTGAGTCCACCTGTTCCCCAACACTGCCAAGCCCTCCACTGAACGATGTCCCTAAGGACAGCAGGTCACACTGTAGGGCTGATGACAATCACAATGCTCAAACCAGCTTGGGTTCATCCCAGCAAGCCCAGCCTGGCCGGTCCCTACACATTTTGAGGGAGACCTTGGGCAGGGATCGTCCCCCTTGGATGGTAAAGGGGGAGCACATGAAGCCAGAGGATAATTACATGTGAGAGTTATGCACCTCCTTCATGATTTCCCATACTCCAGCCCACACTCACATGCAGCTATTTCTTAAGGAAACAAGTTTTCCCATTATCCCAAGGCTCCAGGAAATAAGGAGTTAACAAAAGAAAGCAAATACCAGGAATAAATCTTGGTGCTCATTCTTTGTGCAGCCAAGTGAAGCCTAAGAAAGGAAAAAATGTACTCTTGGATCAGAAGTTTGCTCAGGTTGTTACTGATGACTGTTTTTATGCCTCTGAGTCTTCCCAGGAAATCCTGCAGATGTGCTTGAGGACAATGGGAAGCACAAGAGCTGTGATTTAGCCTTGTGAGGAGGCAAGCAAACCATGGCACAGGGCAGGACAGAGACGCAGAGTGGTTCAGGGATGGCCACAGTGTGATCTTGTCCCTGAACCTTGGGAAAGAAACCTGAGCCAGCATCTTTGACGGGATCAGCCATCAGACAAGCCTGGCCCCTGGAAGCACAAGGGTACAGGGAGGGAGCAGACTGGTGGACAGGGCTGGATCCATCCTTCAAAGACACTTCCAAAGAGCAGCATCACTGCTAGTTTGGCCAGATGAGCCTTACCACCTCCACTTTTTCATCTTGATAGCACTTGTTGTGCTATAGCTGAGGTCCCAAACTCTCTCTTAAACCAAGAGACCAGGAAGACCGACCATAAAGGCCATACCTGCACTGCCAAAATCAGCTCACCTGGGCCATCTCTAGCACGAACACCCTCATCTATATTCATACCTGGGGAGGCCAGACCCAAGTAGGCAGTCAGGGGTGGTGCCTGGCTCAGGCTGTTCCCCAGAGCACCCCTGGGAAATAGCTGGGAGAGGGACAGCTACCTCTGGCCAGTGATACCTTCAGACTGGATTGACGATCTGGTTTACAGTCACATTCCAGTGCCCAGCAGTGACCCTGGTAATTTTTAATTTCCTAGCCACAAGGTCCCAAAAGTCATAAAACCCAGGCTTCATTTGCCTGAAACAAGGTGGAGAGACCAGGATCCCTCACCCTTCAAATCTAAACTGTGGTCACTCCCGGGAACCTGTTATAATTCTGCTTTAATTGTTGTGAGAGCTTTCCAGAGGCAGTGCTGGCACTGATTTGGATTTAAACCCTCTCTCCTTATCTCAGGATACTGCAGGAATGGCGTCCGTGAGACCAACATTTATAGCATCCCTCCGAGGAGTGAAATGTACCTACTGTAAAATACTTCCAGTTAATTCTGGTGCGTCATTTGTGGGAGAGCCGCGTGGGGATCGGCGTGGGACAGACAGATCATTTTGCTCCAGTCAGGTGGTGCCTTGCTCCCAATTCCTTGCAAGTTAATTCTTACCTGGGATAATTATGTCTCTCTTCAATCTAGCCCGGCTTAACCCTTCTCATCCCACACTCCTGCTGAGACCACACTGGTGGCGATGGGGATGATGATTTGCGGGTGTTTGTGGCCACGGCTGACCTCTTCTACAGATTTCCTCAATGACCTTGGGCAATTCAATTAATTAATTTAGCTTGCTTGCTCCCTGATGCTCTCTGACAGATGAAAGCTGCCTGGTGTCTAAATTACATACTCCTGAGAAATGATTTATCTGTTTAAGCCAGACCTGTCCCTTTAGATCTGGTTTCTGATGAGACTAACCCTGTTGCCACTGCTCAAGCTGTCCAGAACTGGGTCTTCTGCAATGGGCTGCAACTTGATGTTGATGCATCTCCCCCTTGTCCTGTGCAGGAAACAGAAATAAATGAAACAGGGACAGGATCTGACCTCATCTTGGAGCCCCAATTCAGTGTGGGACCAAGGGAGCACTTGCCAAGCTGTTCCCATTCCTGTTGAGCCCTGGTGCTGGAGCAGGTGACATAAGTTGGACTCTGGGTGGGCATGAGCTGAAACCAAGCAGTATGTGCAGGAACGGGGGTAATTAGGAAAAAGTGCTCCGAAAGGACTGTCCAGCCCCTGGCACAGCTGCCCAGGGCAGTGTTGGAGTCCCCATCCCTGGAGGGATTTAAAAGCCATGTGGATGTGGCACCTGGGGACAGGGGTCAGTGGTGGCCTTGGCAGTGCTGAGGAGTAATTGGTCCCTTAGAGGTTTTTCCAACCTAAAGGATTCTAGGATTAGGACTTGTACATTCTGAGCCCCATTATTCTTCAAGCCATCCCCTCTTGAACCCAAAAACTTGGCAGGTCACTGCTGTTCTGCCCAGAGGCCAGGGAGGGCATCTTCCTGCTTCCCAGCCTTTCACACAACTACCTTACTCCAGGGTCTTTTTCTGTAGCTGAGACAAAAGAAATGATATCTTGGATTCTGATAACCAATAAATTATTCTTGAAATGCCATAATTGCTCAGCTGCAGCTGCAAGAGCAACTAAAATACAGAACTTTAATAAAATATTATCGTTCAAATCAATTTGCTGAGAGTCTGCTTTGCTTTCTTCACGGGGTGCTAAGCAGCAAATAGTAAATACTGATTACTGATTAGAGAGCCAAAGAGCAAGAAAAGCCTGGAACTTCATTTTTGCCATCTGACTGGTTTTTTCCTGTTTGAGCAAGGACAGGGTCCAGATTCTACTCCATGCTTGCAGAGTTGCACTTTTTTCAAAGGCATGGCAGCTACTGCATGCATAGGTTTACAAAGTAGCTTAGGCACTTAAGAAGATAATAATCTAGAGAGATTTACAGCAGTGACTTTTACAGGGGGAGGGACAACAGGAAGGGAAGTGCCCAACTCCCATCAGGATGAAAAATAAATACAAATAAATCCAAAGCAACGATGCAATTGGCAGCTCAGGTAACAAGTTCAGAAAATGACCACATCTGGGCTATTCTGGATCAAAAACTATTGAAGTCAATGAAATTCACTCTGGATTTACAATGGTATTAACTGAGATCAGAATCCAACCCTATAAATTTACTATTACTTCTAATCCCGGCGCCTCTGGTCTTGCTGAGATATTTGCTAACTGCTGAGCAGCTTGCTTTATTGACACTGAAATAACACACCCGTGCCCTACTATTGTTAAACTCAGCTGGTTTTAAAAACCCATCATACTGTTTGTCATGACTGACCTTAACAAACTGGCCTGCTGTCCTTGGATCTATGGGCAAGAAAGTTGTCAAATGCCCCCTTTTTTGCAGCCTTCCACCTCCAACAAAACAAAACAAAACAAAACAAAAAAAAAAAAAAAAAAAAAAAAAAAAAAAAAAAAGGAAAAAAAGAGGGGAAAAAAAGAGGAGAAAAAATCAATTTCAATCAACATGGAGTGTAATATTATCAAATGTCAGATGCTGAGGCCGTGTGCTTTGAAAATTATCCTTGACAGCTTCTTGTCGACTTAATTAAGTGCTCAAAAAAAAAAAAGAAGAAAAAAAAAGCAAAATATCTCAATTGTTGGCTCCCTCTCTTTGTGCTTCAGAGGTTCTATTGACAGCTCTGAAAAAAAGATTGCCTTTGGGGGCTTTATTGATAGATCCTTGCCTGATATTGGAATGATTCCTGGGCAGATAAATCACATTTAGATTTGTTAGTAATTGAGGAGAATTGATTGAATAGTTAGGATGGTCCCAGAGGGAGGTACCTATTCCTCTTCCGTTCTGCAGAGGTTGTCATCAGATAAAGGACCTCTTTGGGCAGGATGGATAAAGGTCTAATTGTTTACATCATCAGGTATTGCTTCCTTTCAGCCCTCCCTCCCCAGCCTTCCCCAACTTTCATGTGGCAAATGTCAAGATGACAACAGACAAGGCTGTAAATAAAACCAAACTGGGCGAAGGTGATCAACCCTCTTCATGACCTGGAAAGGCACTAATTCTTTTCAAATCATTAGTGGAATTTGGGTACTAACAACAATGGGCTCTTATTAAAAAGACTCTGCAGTGTCTATTTGTGTTGTGTTTGTTTAAACACCTATGAATTTTATGCAGCAGCAGGTTAAGTGTGGCAAACGTGGCAGCCCTGCTGGGTGGCTTTTTTTGGCTGATAGGATCCATGCGCAGGGCTGAATTCTGGCACATTAAGTCCTTACTGGTGAGCTCTGCCAGGGCTCTGTGTCCCACCACTCTGGATGACCTGCTGGACCTTGTGTGATCCCAGAGGGAAGCAGCATCTCAGAGAGTATGCTGGGAAAACATGAGAGAATGCTGGAGCAGTGGGGGGAGACGCTTTTGACAGGAGCATGTAGTGACAGAAAAATGGGGAATGGCTTTAAACCGAAAGAGGTTAGCTTTAGATTAAATGTCAGGGAAAGATCTTGTCTGTGAGCGTGGGCAGGCCCTGGCACAGGGTGCCCAGAGCAGCTGCGGCTGCCCCTGGATCCCTGGAAGTGTCCAATGCCAGGTTGGACAGGGCTTGGAGCAACCTGGTTTAGTAGAAGTTGTCCCTGCCCATGGCAGAGGGTGGAATGAGACGAGGTTAAAGGCCCCTCCCAGCCCAAACCCTTCAGTGATTTTATGATTTTCTAGGCTGGACAATTTTGGGGATTGTGATGAAACCAGAGGGAGTCCAGAGTGACATTGTTTGGCTGTGGAGCAATGTGAGGGGGCAGATGCTGCAGGGCCCCATGTGCCCCCACCAGAATTTGCAGCAGACACACAGATGACCTGCTCAAGGCCTTCCCACCCTGCACACCTCTTTCCATGCCTACCAGGAGGAGTGGAAAGGATGACTATTTCCAGAGAGGGTTTTTCCATGGACTAGAAAAAACTCTGAGTAAGAAAAAGCAGTATTTTCATTTCCACTTCCCATTCCTTTTCAAATATTCTATTTCTTTAAGAGGCGGAAGATACACTGCAGTCTGCTTGGCACTTCAAGAGGCAATTTACTTATGTCCATACCAAGTGTAGACCCTCCATGGACCCTCTGTCTCTCTGTGTCTGTAAATGCTCAGGTAAGGTCATATTCCCCTACCATCTGTACAGGACAGGGTGCTCAGGTTCGTCCTCAAGGTGTACTGCACCACAACTTTCTTCTTGGGGACCCTTTTGGGAAAAAATGGGAAAATATTTGAGAGTCAATTTTTAAAGTATAAACTTAATACGGGTTTCTAAATAGGGCTAAAATTACTTAGTCAGCATTTCTCATCCTTTTCTCTCAACACTGGGAAGAGTATTGAAATCTACAATTAAAAAAAATCAACCAAGGAAAAATAAAATAAACATTTTAGTTTCCTGTCTTCCAGCTTCATCAAGAATGAAAGAGAAAGGAAGGAACAATTTCTTAGCTCAAAGTAAATACCATTTTTGGCACAACCAAATATTTAATTTACAATAAGAAGTGATGAGCATCTCTGAATTCCCCTCCTGCAGGCTTGATCCTCTTAGTATTTCGGCTCCACTCATAGACTTCAAATGACCATTGCTCAATCCAGTCTCCAGGGACTTTGACAGAGGCTGCAGGAACCAGGTTCCTCTCTGGGTCAAACCTATCACCTCCATCTACAGCCCTGCAACCTCCTCCTTCCTCTGGGAGTGGGCTATTGAAGTGCAAATGGATCTAAACTAGCCATGAATAAATTTGGGCTGGAAATTACAAGAAGCTTTCTAATTATCAGAGCTGTGAATATCTGAAAGGACCTCTTGAACAAAGCAAGATGGTTCTGGTCGTTGTGGGCATTTTGGGAGGCACCAGGGCCATAATTCACAGAGCAATTCTTCAGATTTGCCAGTAGTGAAAATGGTGTGTGTTTTTTTACATATTTGTGTACCTTCAGATAGACTCTGCAGCAATAATGAATCACAGACTCATTTAGGCTGGAAAAGTACTCTAAAATCATCAAATCCAACCACTCCCCCAGCACTGCCAAGGCCATACTAGCCCATGTCCCCAGGGGCCACGTCCACATGGCTTTTAAATTCCTCCAGGGATGGGGACTCCAACACTGCCCTGGGCAGCTGTGCCAGGAATGGACAACCCTTTCCACAAAGAAATTTTCCCAATTTCCAATTTAAATCTCCCCTGGCCCAGCCTGAGGCCGTTCCCTCTCCTCCTGTCCCTGTTCCCTGCGAGCAGAGCCCGACCCCCCTGGCTGCCCCCTCCTGTCAGGGACTTGTGCAGAGCCACAAGGTCCCCCCTGAGCCTCCTTTGCTCCAGCCTGAGCCCCTTTCCCAGCTCCCTCAGCCGCTCCTGGGGCTCCAGCCCCTTCCCAGCTCCATTCCCTTCCCTGGACATTCTTGTCCTGAGTGGTCCAAATCCATAATCAACATGCTGGCCCATCACAAAGTTATTTTTTCAGGGTAAACCCACAAGGTTTTACAAGTTACTTTGTGAGAGTTTTAACCCTGAAAACCCAGACTCACCCATGTCTGCACAAGTCAACTGCTTTTATAGCCAAGCAGGTATCTCAACAAAAAAAACCTCATTCACTTTTAATAGGTGTGAGGTCACTGCTGTACTCCTTTGGCCATGGCTTTAAGTGAAGACCTCTTTGAAGACCTAGAAAAATTTAAATAGATTGCAGACCCTGTTCCACCTAGGTACCATAGCTCTAAGGGGAAAAAGATTCACACATTTACAGGCATGAAAACTTGTGTGTGTACACATCACACACACACACAGACATGAACGAGGATCTCCTGCCTTGGGGAATAATCTGGCTGAGATCAAACAAGCAAGCTTGGGCCAGAAATCTCTCAATGACTGGGTTTCCCAGCACCAAACCCAATGGAAGTATTCATAGACACATCTGAACACACATCAAAAGGTAAAATTTTTCAAGTGGCACGTTTTATTGTTCCATAGCAAAGTGAGCATTTCTTCTAAGCAGGATCCTTTCTTCCCTTTGAGTCCTCCCTGCCTCTAAAAGCTGTTGAATTGCCTCTTTTTTTCTTTCCATTGCTCTTTCCTATAGCAGGAGTGGAATTGATTTTTGATACTATCCATTTTGTTTGTCACAGATCGTCCTCCACTTCCCTCTGCGCATTGCTGAAATATCACCCACAAATGATTATTCCTATCACTGCAGCCAACGCTTCGCCTGGGGCAGGGAATTTTCCCGCAGCTAAAAGTGGCCGCGTAATTGAAGGCAGAAAACACCAGCACCTGTAGCCTGAAAATGTTAATAAACTACCAGAGGTCCCAGGAAAGTTAAATATTGGGAGGGATGTCAGAGCCACGGTGTGATTAGTGGAACTGAACGACAAAGAGCAGCTGCCCAAGGCGCCGGCACAGGGGGGATCAGTCTCCCTCTGTCATCCGAACATGTCTCCTGCCTCCCGGGATGGGGTTCTGCTTGCAGGGAGGCAATCAGAGCA
This sequence comes from Corvus cornix cornix, assembly GCF_000738735.6. NCBI lineage: Eukaryota > Metazoa > Chordata > Aves > Passeriformes > Corvidae > Corvus > Corvus cornix. Next base: position 22,215,649 of record NC_046357.1, on the reverse strand, counting down.
GGAGAAGCGTGCTCGTACTGATACAGAGCTTGATTTTCTGGCCACAGATCTGGGGGCTTGAGGCTGCTGTGTTGAAGCTGTAAAGGATCTTGAGCTTTTGGGACTTCCCTCACATTTAATGTGGGGATTTCAGTGGTGGGGCTATGTGTGTGTCTCATTTCCATACTTGCCATTTAACAAATGCACGTATTTTTTGGTTTTTTGGATTTTACGTTGTGCTGAAGGTTTGTGGTGTACTTTGGAGATGTGCAAATATATTCATACACCCTACATCCAGGCAAAATAAAATAAGATTATGTATGAAAAAATGTTCTTACGAATGAGAGGTGATTCTTATGTATGAAGGATGTATGGAAACACATTCTCATGTGTTTATGCTAATTTGTTCCTAAGCGGTAGCCACTTTGTAACCGCTAGAGGTAGAATACAGAACATATGTGAGCGCATGTGTGTGTTTTACAAGAGTATGTAGTGAACATAACAAGGGGAAATGGCTTCCCAGTGCCAGAGGGCAGGGCTGGATGGGATATTGGGAAGGAAATGCTGTCTGTGAGGGTGGGCAGGCCCTGGCACAGGGTGCCCAGAGCAGCTGGGGCTGTCCCTGGCAGTGTCCCTTGGAAGTGTCCAAGGCCAGGCTGGACGGGGCTTGGAGCAACCTCACCTACTGAAGGCATCCCTGGGGATGGAACTAGATGATCTTTAAAGGTCCCTTCCAACCCCAAAAATTCTAGGATCCTTTGAGTTAAATATGTAGAGGTATATGCATACCATGGCTTGTATGCCATAGGGATATTTTGGGGAAATTACATACGTAAGGTGTACAGCACCGTGTTATGGTCATCATGGTATAATACTATATATATTATTGTATCACAGGCTGGTTGACCCCTGTGCAGTGGGGTGGCTCTGCTTGAGTGAAGAGTGTTGTTTTCCCACACAAATACATTTCAGAGTAAGTCACAGCTGATTATGGTGCCAAGACCCAGTCCTGGGAACAATCTCACAGAACCTGGGCTGTGCCACAGCTTTGTAAGACCTGGTAGCCGATCTTGTTCCAGAACAACCACTGGTAAGCAGGGAGGGGATTTTTTCCTCTTGATAAATAGGAGTTCCATTGGACTATCTGAATTTGCAGAGCTGGTTGCCCGGAATGGGGCTTGAAGACCCAGGTCCTGGCTTTGGCAGTGCTCGCTGCAGAGGTGCTGTAATGCAAGGGGTCTACGTGAGAGTGATTGGGCAAGGGTGAAGGATTATTAATTGTGATTTCTATACATGCCTCCCTTGCAATTAACTCAGCTTTTCCTCCAGGGAAAGAGAAAGGTCCTTTTCCGTTATTTTACCACCCTTTCTTTTCTTGCTTGCTTGATTCCGTTCTTTCCTTTAACAGAGTATCTCTAAGCATTGTCTTGCGTCATTATCATTATCTCTTTTTATGATCTTTAGTTACGATGTCAAAGAGGAGAAAAATGAGCTCAGTTTTCTGGCATCCTAACACATATTGATTTTAACAGCAGCTGCCACGAGACCTTCATATATGATGGATTGCCACTAGACTGATGCAAAAAATACCCGCATAAATAAAAGTATTTACCAAAGAGAGTAATCAGCAATTGCATAACTGCATTTAGGACATTATCATATTGACCAACAGCACAGGCAAGCTCAGGGAGTGATCTTAGCACGGACTAATATTCTTCAGGATAAGCTTTAAGAGATTGTGTTAAAGACCCTGTTTCAAGTGGTTATGTTAATGACTATCCCTTCGCTTCCTGGGGGCTTCCTTGAGCCTGGAAAAGGTAATAACGCAGTCTAAGTTAGGGCATCTCATTGGTGTCAGCCTTTGCTCTTTGGATCATAGAGACAAGAGCTATACCATCCTGGAGGAAGACATTCTTTGGGGGAAAGAGGATCATACAGCAGCTCCCTGTGGCCATGTGCATTTGCTCCATTCTGGAGGCACCAGACACAGGAGACGGTCCACACCAGTCAAATGAGGAACTGGGAAGCACTCAGTCAGTGCTGTGGGCAGCAGGATGGTCTTAGACATGTTTTCCAGTCCTAACGATCCTCCTATTCTCTGTTTCTAAGGTCCTTGAGAGGATCATAGGCACTGCAGGTTTGCTGGGTTGTACTGAGGGTTCTTGTGGACAATATGTCTCAGGAATGTCTCTAAGTGAGTTCTTTGAGAAGCCCAGGAGCTGGAGGCAGTCAGCTTTTCTGCAAGCACAGCTTTGGGGAAACATCTCTCGGTTGCATCTCATCTGTATTGCAGGCCTTGAGGCTCCAAGGACAGATTAGGAGGGTGAGAACAACATGAGCTGTTTAATTTAATTTAGGGTTGGTCTCTTCTCCCTGGTAACAAGGGACAGGACAAGAGGCAATGGCCTCAAGTCACACCAGGGGAGGTTTAGGTTGGATATTAGGGAAAATATCTTCAGCAAAAGTGTTATCCAGCCCCTGGCACAGCTGCCCAGGGCATTGATGGTGCTCCCATGCCCGGAGGGATTTAAAAGCCGCGTGGATGTGGCACTTGGGGACATGGGTCAGTGGTGGCCTTGGCAGTGCTGGGGAATGGGTGGACTGGATGATCCGAGAGGGCTTTTCCAAGCTCAACAATTTGGTGGGGTTTTTTGCTCCCAAGCCACTAGCATCAAATTTCTGGATTCAACCTTTGCTTCCAATGAAAAAAGTCAATATCATAGAATACTTTATTGCAGTTTTTCTTTCCTATTCCCTTCTATTCTATCCTGGAGGCAACCTCAGCCAATACTCTCTGAATTGTATCTTTCCATCTTTCAAAGGGACCTCCTGTTTCTTACAGGGAGGGGGTTGGAACTATTTCTGCTTTCTTTTTCTGTTTTCATCCATCTGCACCAGCCTGGCAACCAGCAAAAATACACACATAAAGATGTCTTAATCTTAAATATAATTAGATATAATACCTCACGCAGCGTTGTATGATTAGTAAAATATATGATCATTAGTTATTAGATTAATGTGTCTACTTGTGTAACTGAAAGCCATTTGCAGCCAGAAATGAAATAGCTCAATTTGCCGTAATTGACTTATCTCCCATTGAGATTACTACACTTGCTGCTGGAGAAGGTTTCTTCAAATGCTTAAAGCAACTGTGTGGAGAAGCTGGATCCTGTTTTCTTTGGAAAGCCCCTACCCCGCTGGAGGCAGAGATATCCGAGGCAAGGTCTGGAGGATCAGCAGAGCCGTAATTATGGCTGCTGAAATAAGAGCTGCTGCATGTGGAGAGAGGTAGCACACGTTGATGCCATTTTCAGGAACTTGTGGGGCCGGAATCAGATCTGCCGTTGGGTGACCACAAGAGATGTGACCACCTTTTACTCCCTGTGGACACCAACCCCATTCATGCCAGTGTCCATTGAGAGGAATTTCGTACACACCTTCTGTGAGCCTGAGAAAAACGAGAGGAAATGTTCAGGTCCTGGCATATCCCAGCAAAGGGCTCTGTGCAGAGCAGACACAGCAGCAAACCCTGTGGGGCTGGGCAGGGTATCTGCAATGCGGGTCTCTCCTCCCAGGGGTGCCAACAGCAGCTCGATGGGTGAACATGTGCAGAATAGGGAATTGGGAGCACGTCTCTTCTGGCGACGTGGGATTGTGCCCTTAAATTATCTGCTGACACCTCTGACATTGGGAGGTGCTGAGGGGCCCCACAAATCTCAACTTTTCCTGCTGCCTCTTCTTCTTCTTTTTTTTTTTTTTTAAATAGGTTTTCTTATGGTTTTCTTAATTTATTTTTTTTTAGCCACAGCAACTAAGCGAACCGTTCAAATTGAAACACTGAAATGAACCAAGCTGAACAATAAACTAAAACATGCCTAGAGCAAGTTGAGCAATAAACAGGTTTTTAATTTTTTTTCCCCTTTCCATCTCGGTGGTGTCTGTCTCTGATAGATGATGTGACAAAGGAAGAATCCTCAATAAATTCTAAATTCTGAATACTAAATCAGTGAGCAAGAGCAAACATGTGAGATGCCATCCCAGCTCATAGTGGCTTTACTGCTGTGATACCACAATGCTACTGCCCTGTGGGGCTGGGATGGAGGTGCAGCTGGACAGTGGGAAGGTGCACCGAATCCATCCATCCGCATGTGATGGTTTTATCCAACCTACACCCAGCCCAAGTCCATAACCCAGGTGTGACTGAGGCTCTTCCCATTGTATCCTGGCTGGAGTCTCCAAGGGGAAATATTATTCATAGATTTTAAGGCCAGGAGGGGATATTTTGCTCTGCTCTGACCTCTATTATAACACAGGCCAGGGAATTTCAGAGTGATTCCTGCAGGAGGAACAAAGGGGAGGGATCATCCACAGTGTTATTTCATCTCATGAGAGATGTAAAAAGACTGTGATTTCTACTAAGGGATGCCACAGAGAAGGAGGACCTGTGAGTCAGGTACTAAAGGAAAAGAAAGCCCTGAGCTGAAATTGTACCAAGGTGATCTATGTGAACTTAGTGCTGTATGTTCTTTCCCACCTTTCAGGGGTCTGAGTGCTATAAAATGGTTTGGGAGAAAATAAAAATATTTTTTGCTAAAGCATTGTTGCAATCTTTGCCTCAGGAGGACCTAAAAGTGAAATAATCACACAAGGGGTGTGAAACAGTGTAAAGGGAGATGCTGGCAGTCACACAGTATGCATTCAGCCCTGGGACACGCTTGTGCTTCAGATCTCAATTTGCAACCTGCTTTGAAGAGAACTGAGGTGTATTTTCCTTCTGCAGCACCTTTCACCCTCTGGTTGTCCTGCCTGAGTCAGGAAGCAGCAACTTTTCCTTTTTTGGATGTCACACTGCTGCTTTGGGAGGAGCTATAAGTTCTTGCAGAAGACACTCTCTGATCTTTGGTGCAGAGTTTCAGCATAGACTTGTTTCTCACTACAGCTCAGCCTACCTGCACCTGTTTGTCTCCTGTGTGGTTTCCCATGGAATTTGTTGATATCCAGAAGTTTTTATCTTCAATGAGGGAAACCCTTTGGTTTGACTGGAGAAACCCAGCAGCCTAGCTGAGGTCTCACTCTGAATTATTTTCATTCCACTGAACTTGCAGCTCAGCTTGAAGCTGACACAGCCAAATGTACATGAGCACAGCCCATATTTGCAATTGAATCTATCAAGCTCTGCATGACACTGCTGAATAACCCAGGACAGACATGAGCTCAAACTTAATAATTCAGGCATTCAGCTTTCAACCCACACTTCGTCACGGTCCTGGTCTGATCAGGCCTGGGGTCTGGTTTAGCTCACAAAAAGTGGAGTCCTTTCAAACTCAGAGTCAGGTTTTTGTCTGAACTCAGTCTGTAGATCCAAATTAATCTTTACAATCTGTCCACATGGGTAAATCAGAATGACTTGCTGAGGCACCACCAGGGAGCCAGTGTAGAGACCTCAAGTTGGCTTGACATGGTTTGTTGGAGGAAAATCTGTTTAGCCCAGACTGCAAGCTAATGGATGATTTACAAAACTCAGAGTGACAGGGAAGAATTTGGGCCTCTGTCCTTCAGGAATATTCCCATGGCTTGTACATAATGCCTTGGTGTGGTTAAAATGCATGAGCAGACAATGATAAACTCAAGCAGGCACTATTATAAAACGTGACAAATAAGCCATGATGCCAAATGCAGATTACCTTTAGGTACTTTTGAACTATTGCTGCCATGAGTTCTGCTGCCAGGCTGTGTTCTGAGGATAACCCAGGTATTATCAGATTTATCACCTTTTCCTCCTCACTCAATTTCTCACAGCCAAACACACCAGCAATTCACCAGTTCAGTGACCATTGCCAATATTTTTGGCCAATTCATATATCTTCTGAATAATTTTGCCATGTTGTTTTTATCATCTTTAGATAACAAATACTACTACAGCACCTTTCTCGCTCTACTTCACCCTCACCATAAAGCTTTAAGGAAACTACCTCCTGGTCTGTGGAACACCGCTTGGAAGGACAAAGCAAATCCAGGTGTTGTTGGGAAAGCTGGGGCACAGCAAAGTGGCCCAAAAGTCCTGCCTCATCTCACCTTCCTCTTTAGGTGTGATATACTCCAAAAAAACCCTTGAAAATGTCTCTGAAAATTATATGTACAGGCTGTGAAATGAAAGGCAGGTCTCCTACCTGGCTGGAAGAAATGCCCTATAACAAAATTCCCATTTGCCGATGGTGTCCAGCAAGTGAAAACAAGGCTATGCTGGGTGCAGACAGGGAAACAGTCAATCAAATTAAAGAAGACAAACATAATTTGAAAAGGACAGTGTTTTCAGTCACTTCTGAAAAAGTGGCACTGCCATAAAAGCAGGTCTGTGGCAGTACCAGGAGCTGAATCATAGATTTGGGTTGGAAAGGATATGAAAACTCATCTGTTCCACATCCTGCCATGGACAGGGACACCTTCCACTATCCCAGGCTGCTCCAAGCCCCGTCCAAACTGGCCTTGGACACTGCCAGGGATGCAGGGGCAGCCACAGCTGCTCTGGGCACCCTGTGCCAGGGCCTGCCCACCCTCACAGACAGCAATTCCTTCCCAATATCCCATCCAGCCCTGCCCTCTGGCAGTGGGAAGCCATTCCCTGTGTCCTGTCCCTCCATGCCTTGTCCCCAGTCCCTCTGCAGCTCTCCTGGAGCCCCTTTAGGCATTGGAAGGGTCTCTAAGTTCTCCCCAGAGCCTTCTCTTCTCCAGTCTAAGTCCATGTATTTTCCCTTCCGTCTCCTGCCCCCTCCAGCCGAGGGCTACTCAAAAGAAAAAGCCACTCTTCATTTTCCTTTGGGCAAGTGGGTGGTTCAGCAGAGCTGAGAGACTGGAAAGGAAAGATAATGGAGATTTTACAGCCACAGAGCTGATATAGCTGGAGATAAAGGCACTGCGAGCTCTGGTTTCACAAACTTTATTGCAAGGATGGGGTATAAAAAAGAAGAAACACAACATGGTTTTCAGACAGATAAAACAGAACTTAAAAATCTGTTAGAGGATAAATAGTTGATTTTTAATTCACAGGTGGTGAAAAGGAAGACATTAATAAGAAAAAGGCAAAAGAAAAAGGTATAAAAAGAGATTAATTGAATGCAATGGGCCTGCCTGGCAAAGGAAGACGGTGGGGTGCTCCTGGTTACTTTTAATTTATGTTATAATAATGGTCCATCACTGTCCATCAGGACAGTCCAAAGGACTGGAAGCAATGTGCCAGGCATAGGCTGTTCTCCACTTGCCCAAGGCTGGTGGAGAGATGTGGGAAACCACCTCTAATTCATTACTGCCTCTGCCTGGTGAATGCACAGGTTCATCTGAGAAGATAAATAGTCAATAGCTATTTCCTATTCCTATTCCTTAAGCCTTTCAGAAATGCACATACCTCTATAATATTCCCCTTCAGCTGCCTCTTTCAAGACATCTCAGACACCTATGATAAGGAAAACTTATTCCAATCCCTAACCTGTCCATTATTGCCTTCCCCAACATCCTTATCAGAGAAAAAACAATCAGATTGCCACCAAGGACAACCCATTCTCATTGACTCCTCTGGAGAAGTCTCATGGGCTTGAGACTTCTTTCATGTTTTATGCAGGATTATTGCACAGGATCCATTTATTTCTCCACCACGAGGATAAACAAAGATATAATTCTTTCTTCTCCGTTATATTTATACACTCATATTTATTGCTTTTGATTTGACAGGATTAGTCTCACACTCCATAAAATTTAAGGGATGTCTGTTAAGTATAGAAATTCTAACTATCAATACAGGAATTAAGCTGCTTAATAAAATATCCATCCCCCCAGATGTCCATTCCCCAACACCAGTGGTCTTTATGAGCTCCTTTATTCAGGATGAGTAGAGGTGCCAACCCTTTTCTCATTGTAAGGGAGAACAGAGAGATGACCTGTGCCAAGCCAGAAAGGGAAAAAAAAAAATGTTGTAGGGAGAGAAGTAATATTCAGACAAGATAATTCCCCATGATTGGCAAAAGCAAAGACAACATTCATTTTAGAGATGGACAAAAACATTTTTTTTTTTCAGCAGTGACAAGGAAGTGTAAGGGTAGGAGGTAAGTAGTGAAAGGCTAGAATTCATCTCAGCCTTACCAGATGAAATGAAGCTCTTACCAGAGACATCTGAACAAGGAGTTAATTATCCCCAGTTCTTCCACTGGAGTTGGCACTTCTCAAGCTAAATCAAACCCCCTGTAAAAGGTGAATCTCTTTATTCCTTGCTCTGGCAACTGTGTGTCCAAAGTTAGGTAGGCACTCAAAGATACTAGCAGAGATGTAGGAACAGATGCATGTCAATTGGAAATTCCTCCCATCTTGGAAATTCCTCCTGTCACGAAACAGAGCAAAAGAAAAGAGTTGAAGCTGAGAAGAAATACTGACCTGAAAAACTTCTGAATTTGTTGATCAGGGGCTTAATGTAGCTCTAAATAAATTTTTCCTCTCCTTATAGTATCAAAGGAACATTTTTCTGGCTGCTAATGACACGAGAGGTCACTGTTGTTGGTCATTAATAGTGACACCAATAATAATAATAAAAAATACAGAAGGTGCAGAACTTTCATCAGATGTGCATTCTTTGTCTGCTCCACTAATAATCCTTTCCTATATCCAAAAGTATCACTTTGCCTCCCTTCCAAAGACGATGAATCACACAAACATTGCCCACAAACATTACCCAGTGATCAGTTAACTGGAAACAGCAATGCATCTCCTGGTTTAGGAGAACCAGGAAAGCTGTGATCAATAATAAGGGCCATCCTAGACTGGGCTCTGTCTCCAGTCAAGGATAGGGTGCAGATGAAACGCAAGTGAAACTGGACAATCATCAAGGCAGGTGAAATATAATTACCTAGGCAAAGATCCCAGATGCAAATGCTCCTGCATAATGCTGACTTTTCTGAAATCTGAAGGGTCTTTTAGCTATCTAGTATAAAAACTATCCTGCCTTTCCATGTAAGCCATTCAAACAGATCTGGTTCCAAATCATGTTCTTGATTCAAATATTCTTTTTAAGGAAGAAAGCCAGACTTTTTTTTTTTATAGTCATCAGGAAGGCAGAAATCTTCTTTTCCCCCTGATGGTTATTATCCATGGTTAATTATCCTCACTGAGAAAAATGTGTGTTTTGTTTCCAATTTGATATCTTACAGCTTTAGGCTCCAGCCCTCAGCTCTTGTTACGTCTTTTCCCTCTAGATCAAGGAGTCCTTTGGTACCCATGGAAGGATCCAGGAAGGAAATACACTCTCTCATCAATTCTCCTCTATATCTTTCTGATAAGCTGAATAGATCACGCACCTCCAGCTGCTCGCTATGGGACAGCTTTTACCCTTCCATTACTCTAAGCTCACATTCTTTAATAACAGTGCCCTGAGGTCTTTAACCACTGAAAACAAGGTCACACAGCGTAAGGACAGAGCTATGAGGGGGCAAAGCAGCTTATTAAAGGTGAAAAAACACCACAGCAACAGTTTGCCCTCTGGAGCCTCAGCTCTAGCACGGTAGAGAAATACACTGGAAGTTGCTAAATATGGAATACAATGAAGCTTGGGCAGTGATTAGAGACTGGAAGGCACCAGTCAAAGGATGTTCACCTCTTCCTCAGCCTCTTCCCCAGGCCCCATGGGAGAGCATTGCTGAAGAAAGACTAAAATAGACCTTTCATGGGAAGCCAGACCTCCAGTGCTGGGGACAGCTCTGGGCCCCTCAGGACAAGAGAGACATGGAGGGACTGGAGCGTGTCCAGGGAAGGGAACGGAGCTGGGAAGGGGCTGGAGCCCCAGGAGCAGCTGAGGGAGCTGGGAAAGGGGCTCAGGCAGGAGCAAAGGAGGCTCAGGGGGGACCTTGTGGCTCTGCACAAGTCCCTGACAGGAGGGGGCAGCCGGGGGGGTCGGGCTCTGCTCCCAGGGAACAGGGACAGGAGGAGAGGAAATATCTTCCAGTTGCACCAGGGGAGGTTTAAGCTGAATATTAGGGAAAATTCCTCCATGGAAAGGGTTGTCCAACCCTGGCACAGCTGCCCAGAGCATTGATGGTGTCCCCCATCCCTGGAGGAATTTAAAAGCCATGTGGATGTGGCACATGGAGACATGGGTCAGTGGTGGCCTTGCCTGTGCTGGGGAAATTGTTGGACTGGATGGCATTAGAGGACTTTTCCAATCTCAGCAATTCCTTAACATTTTCACGTCATGCCAAAGCACTCATCACACTCAGGGTTGCACCTTTGCTGAGCTGCCACTCCCCTGCTCTAATCCTAATAACAAATACATCTGCACGTTGCCACCAGCATGAGCCACCCACACTCATTTAAGAGGTTGAGAGCTCATTGTTGTCACAGTTGGGTTCTTTAGTTACTCTGAGTCCAGCTGGAAAACATCTATAAGTACAGACCAGACCCTGCTGGTGTGTTGAGAGAGCAGCACAAGGTGTTAATGCTGTTAATAATTGAGTGCCAATAACTGATGTGCGAGGAGCTGATAGTGCCCAGCTTTGATCCCATCTGCAAGTTAATGCTAGCAGTGCTGCAAAATGCAGAGCAAAGGAACAAGGCTGTAGTTTATGTTAAATCAGCTCAAACTGGCATCAGATGACTTGAATTAGTACACAGAGAGCGTATGAAACATATTCATTTTGTTAATAGAAATGCCTAGTTATATTAGCCCCTTTTTTGCTTATTATTCATAATATTTTTCTGTAATACAGAAAATCAGTTTTTATTTTTAAAATGCAATCAAATTATATTTCCTATTAAAACTTTAATATCAAAACAAATTAACCAATGCTGCAGATTACACATTGGTAATGTAGCTCTGACAATAATTCATGCTCCTCTCGATTCTGTTATGAACTATCACACTGCTGAAGTGCAGCAGTTCATAACATATTCTTAAGGGGAAGTGACTTTTTTTTTAAGGAAAAAAGTGAATTAGACAGGATACCTCGATAATAACAGGAAGTGGCTGGGCCAAGAATTCAGATAAAAGTATCCTCAGGTGAGGTGAAAACAAGGTGCAAACAGGTCAAAACAAGGCCAAGTCTTTTCTTCCTCCACTAATCTGCTTTTACCAGATGCAAAGACCATCATTTCAGAGCACACATCACAAGACCGATGGAATCACTGCAAGACACTGCAAATCCCTGCTGCACAGCAAAGTCAACTGCTCCAGAAGCAGTACCTGAAGCAGGTCAGGAGAGGAAAATCATCTTAAACAGGGCTGTCAAGGAAGACACACTTGAGTGTGCTTTTGTGTAGGTGGCCTGGTGAAGTGATGCTTTTCCAGACATGAGAATAGTGCCCAAAGGTGGAGTAAATGGCATCCTAAAACCTTTCAAGGTCACTAAGCATGATCTATCCATGATAGCTGCATCTTCTTCTTCCCTTTTGGAGGCAATTTCTAGCTCACAGCTGGACAGACTTCCTGAAATAATCCACCCCAGGCTCAGGAGATGCAGGTCAGCTCTGATCCAGAAGATCAGATTAAGAAAGGTTCACCTCAATTCTGAGTGAGTGCATGTCATAGAATCCTAGAAAGATTTGGGTTGAAAAGGACCTTAAACCTCATCTTATTCCACCCCTGCAGTGGGCAGGGACACCTTCTGCTGTCCCAGGTTGCTCCAAGCCTCATCCAACCTGGCCTTGAAGAGGTCACTGTGTTCAACCACACCTCAGGTACCTGACGTGGTTCCCACACCACCAAGCAGGCTCAGATGGAGGTAGAAGCATCACTTAAAATAAACTAAAATAAACCAAAGCAGCAAGAGATAAAATAATTCTTAGAATAAAAAATTCCAAGACAAGAGAGGGCACCCCAAAGGCAAACTGAGCAACCTGCTTCCCTTAGGGAAAACGAGAACAGGCAAGATTCTTTATGATGCACCCAAGAGGAGACTAAATTCACAGATAGGATGTTGCAACCACAAGAAAAAAAATAAAGTGTTTTTCAGGCTGTCAGTGAGCAATGTGATCAATGCAGTTGTCTGCCACATGAGTTCTGCATTGAACAGAAGGGTAAAAGTTGGGACGGGGGATGGGAAATCCCAGGGAATGGAAGGTCCAGTGTCTGAAATTTTGTTCCTTTCCTCAAGTATATTCCCTCTGGCCAAGAGTGAGGGCTTTACAGCCCTGCTCTGCCAGCAGGCTCTGCTGACCCGCAGAAAAAATATAAAATCCTCCGCTCCTTTTCTGCTCCAAAGAGGTGGCCTGCATCTCCAACCTGAACCATACATGCTGTTAGTTACCAGTTGATGATTGTGATGCTAATTAAAACATACTAAGAGACACACTATAAACATGCGCAGCACATGAAGGAAATTAGCCAAGTGAGCTTGTCTCTCTTATTGTGCTTTTATTATGATGCTCCTTGGATGATGTTTTTAAATGAATTTTGAATAGTTTTCTTAATTTGTTTTATTTTGCTTCATGGTAACAAAACTGCTGGAGCCCCACAGGAATGATTCAGAGAAGTGCAATATTATTGGAACATGTCTCCTGCTTTTCTTACTGCTTACTTATAATTAAGCTTTATTGAGGTGTAAAATGAATAACAATTAAAAAAAAAAAGTTTATTGGTCCAGGTGCAAATTCACAGATACTCTTGAAAACTTCCTTTTCCATGACCTCAAGGAAGCATTCCTGGTTTCTATCAGCTCCCAACAGTTTCTGCTAAGACACTAAGTCTTTGTGTCTTAGCAGAAGACACTACTCCTGCTCTGCCTTGTGCCCCAGCAGAACATCTCTTCAGAGCCACTTGCCATTGCTCACTGCACAGAGATAAGTTGAGAGAATATTGCTGGGATTCTGCTTTGAAGTCAGCACAAATCTCAGCTGCAGTGGCTGCCTGTACCACAAAGGTTCTGGTATCCAGCCTCACCTTTCTTTGCTCTTGGGAATCAAGAATCAAGACCCTGCTGTGAAAAGCAACTACCGTAGACATGATTGTAATTAGACAGGAAGACATAATGACAAAGAAAACAATGGGGAAAGAGGAGAAAAGGCTACTCAAAGAGATAAAGTTCTCATAGATCCTCCTTCGGCGTGGTTTTAGATGTTAGTCGAACCAGTTGTGGTCATGCCTCCAACACCACCTTTATCTCACCACTGGTCTAGGCTCTGATTGCCCACTCTTGGCTTTTGGTGGTCTTCTGACTGGAAAATATTTGGCTACACCATTTGCAGAGATAGCTGGTTTTGTTATTATTTGAGGGGAGAGGGGTGTTTGGTTTTTGTTGTTTTTTCTTTAAAGGAACCTTTTCTTGGCAGGCAAAGAAAGCGTGTCTGCACATTCAAATGGGTTTTACAACCTGTAGCATAGTTCAAAGCCAAATCCCACAGTGGTCAGAAGTCCTTCTGCTCAATCTGGGATTTTAGCACTTACAGCATCCATTTTAGCACCATTCTGCTCCCCCAGAATGCAGCACTAATGGATTACTGTGCATTACGTCCCTCATTACTGCTTAAATATTTATCAGAACATTATGTGTTTAGTGGCTGGGGGAAAAGAGACTATCCTGCTTTTTGCCATACAAAAGGGTTAATTACAAACTGGGTAAATCTCCATGACTTAAAAATTGATAAAACAGATAGAGAGATTAACAGGACAATGTGTTATTTACAGATAAATAAACATTCAGCTGCATAATCCCAGTCTGGGATTTCCCCATAGGAAAAACAACCAAAGTCAGTATTTTATATCAATGGTCTACATTTCACAGCAGTGAAAAACAGAGAAGGTTGGTTTACATTGTCTGAAAACAAAAAAGTTGCTCATCCAAGGCAGCTTCCTACCCTGGGGCTGGTGTTCTTGGAAATATGTGGAGGAGCTTGTTAGGAGCAGATTTGCTGTGGCCTCGACCTGAGCGTGCTCAAGGCAGTCATATCTCCACCTTGCCCTGCTATCTGTGTGCCTCTCTCCATCTTTTTCAACACTGAATCCTGAATTTTAAATTTTTCAGTCTACACCTCTCTAAAAACCAAGATCACAAGGTGTTTCCATGGGTGTCTGTCATACCTATATATCAAGTGCCGCTGGAGACAAGCATAGGTACATACTCCAGAAGAAAAAGTCAGAAAACAGTGTTTAGCATGAAACAAAAGTCTCTGTTTGCACTTCAGAAGGAATTAATTCCTTGGTTCTAACCCAGAGCCTACCATCATCACTTCCATCACTGCAGAGGTCCACATGTTACACCCATGTAACACACACGTCACCATAATGATGGGTTTATTTACAATTAAAAACCTTACTTAAGTTTGGGCTCTTCAGCAGACAAAAGACACCAGAAAACCCAGTTGTTTGTGGAATTCAGCCAATGTTTGTCTCATAAAATAAGTTCTTAAGGTAACTTATACTGGCACTGTGAAATATTGTTCATTATAACGGAGCAGCTGAGATAATGTTGTTTTCTAATTTCCCTTTCTCAGTCAGAAATTAAATAAAAAGTCATGTCTAAATTACAATACTGGATTGAACGCAGACAAGGACCCCATGCGGGGAGCTTATGATATATCCTTCCCACGTTTTATAGCCATTAAAAAAGATTAGAGGATTTTTTTTTTCTTTTCTTTTAGGCCATTTACATTTGTTCTGAACTCTCACTGTGTTTTATTTGAAGCTCTTAAAAGTGCCAATGTACATAATAAGTCAATCAAGAAGTTAAATTAAGAAAAAAAACAAAAACATATTGACTTGTCTATACCAAACATGCACTTGGAAATCTGAACTCTGCCACCTGATGACTTAGGTGAATAAATATCACTGAGCAGGGGTGGCTGGGTTGTTCTGCTCAAGGAAGTACATTTAGTCTGATTAAGAGGTCTTCTCATATATCTTAGCACAACCCAAATAATGGATTGCTCTGCCCCACCAAAGCAGCAATTAACATCTGCAGAAATGCTCTGTTGTGGCTGGACTTCTTCTAAACGTGGTTTACAGCCTCAAAAAAGGTCTCTTTGCTGCAATTTATCTCAGCTATGCCTGTTTTGCCCATGGCCATGGCCAAATACCCCAAACCCCTCTGTTGCTCTCCCTTTGCTCTCTCCCTGCTTCCCCCAGGCCTCAGACTCCTCCTGCACAGGGCTAAACCATAGCAATTTGGTCTACAATATTTTTCCAGCTGCTTTCTCAGCCATCTGACAGCCACCCACCATCCTGTGCCTGGGTTTTCACTACCCACCTTGCTCTGGCTCTCATCTCCTTCTGGGAGTACACACTGCTCCTTTCCCCACGGAGCCCCTGAGTCATTCCAGGTCATCGCCTTCTGCTGTTGTTATTCTGAGTCTGTAAAAGATTTTTGACAATGCAGAAATTGGTTCTTCCTTTTTAAGCCTGTGGATTTTCTCTTTTTCTACAGATTTTCAAAGCCAAGCCTCTCCCCTCACTCAGTTTAAAGAATATTTCACAAATCCTTCTTCACTTTGGCAGGTCACCTCAGAGCTAGAGGCACCGAAGGACTTTAAGGCAGACTTCCCACAAGGCTTCATTAGCTCAAGGTGGGATTTATCTCACTTTCACACCTGAATGACATCTCAGATCAGTCAGCTGGGCTCTGTTCCAGTCAATGAAGAGAAAGAGGCAACTTCAAGGGCAGACTGACCCAACCAAATTGAATCACTCCTCAGAAAGCACCTCTTTCTTTCCATTGACTAGGAAGACATGCCAGGCTGGCCCTGACTATTTAGCTTCAGAAATGTGGGCACTTGGCCTAAGTTTTCCGACATAACATGAAGATAACTCTGCTGTTGGAAGTGTGATGTCTTGGATCAACCACACGGTAGCTGCACAAAGCCCTCACAACACGTCAGCAAGGTCAAGGCACTGGGAAAATTCTGGCTACTTTTATTGCATTGGTCCTTTACTGACAGCCCACATCATAAACCTAATGCTTTCACCGAGGTTTCATACCTTTTGCTTCACTCTTTTTCTGTCCTTGTGAAGTGATTGCTGCGTTCTGCTCCAAAGGAGGCTGCATTCCAGGGGAAGGTGAAGCACTCCTGCACGCAGATTCCTGGACCTGGTTCAATAAACATAAAACTTTAATATTATATTTGGATTGCTGCAAATGGAAGGTGCTGTGTTACCCTAATGCATTTTCTGGGAACATAAGCCCACTCTATACCTCGGGACTCAATTAATTAAACAACGTTAAATACAGTAGAAGGTCTTCCTCCCAGCAGCAAAAACACCTGCACTTCATTGCACAACTTGTGCCTCTCCTAATAGCTACAGAGATAGCTAAGGCCTCATCCAAAAACTATCAAAGTCCATGGAAAGGTTCCCATTTACTTCAGCAGGGCTTGGATCAGGCACCAAGGCAACATCGTGAGGATAATCAACTTGGAAAGTAAAGCACAACTAATTTGCAACTGGGAAAGCTTGGAATGAGACAGCCGAGCTCCAAGCCCTAGACTTGGAATGTCTTGGTGTCGTGTAAACAAAAGATAGTAAAGGACTTTGTGATTAAATAGCTGTAAGGTTGCACTCCAGAGATGTTTTCTTCTCTCACTGAAATATGACAGTCCATAGCTCCAGTACAGTTCAGCTCTTCTACTAAGCAGAAGATTCTTCAGTCCTCAGAGGAGGTTTCTAATGCTAATCCTTTGTAAACACACAGATTTTTGGTTCCTTAATTCCTCTGTCAGCAGGTTTCAGTAAACAGTGACAGTGGGAAAGATTAACTAACATCATGTCAGAACAGCCAATGAGTTGTCTGGTCACCACAACAAATAATTACTGTCTGTGCCTGATTGATAGGTCAAGGAACAGCTACGATGGTACCAAGTGAGATTGATTCATTTTCTCTAGACCAGTCCCTGACCCCACTAATCTTTGGGGATACAACATAAGGTGGGGTAGAAGTAAATACTTTTTCCAAATGTATTCCTTGAGTCTTGTTCTTCAGATCTTGTTTGCCCATTAATGAAAGCTATGAAACCACCAAAACCAGAAGGAAACTCTATACATCAAAGAATTTAAACAGCAAGCCTAGGCTTGGCTCAGATCATTTAGTGGATATGGCCATTGGCTTTGCAAAGAGATGTTTTGCACCACCTGCCTCATCTATGTTTATGTAGCAGCCTCCAGCTACAGCCAAGAAGCTCCTCTTCAGCAGAAAAATGAAAAAATGTTGGTCCTTAGAAAATATAGTTACATATGGAAGTGGTATGTTCCTGCCCATGACAGGGAGGTTGGAAATAGATGATATTTAATGCCACTTCCAACCCAAACTGTTCTATAACTCTATTTTAGCTTAATTCCATCTTCTTCCCAAGGATTATGTCTGTAACTTGCTATAGAAATAATATAATTTTCATGCATTTCTACCCCAGTATTCACAAGAGGTTCTTAAACCACTGGAATCAGGACATAAAAACATCTGATAATCTCTAGCATCCTTAAGGAGAAATGTTGAATAGAGACTTTTTCTACCTTACAGAATGTCTTAATAAAAGAAAAGAATGGACACAAAGATTTTATTTCAGTTGTGCTATCCCTGTAGTCTGTGGCTGAAATGCACTCTAGGTTTTGAGGCAAATTGTATTATTTCTCCAAGACAGCAGCTACAAAATAGAGATTCCT
This sequence comes from Corvus cornix cornix, assembly GCF_000738735.6. Classification (NCBI taxonomy): domain Eukaryota; kingdom Metazoa; phylum Chordata; class Aves; order Passeriformes; family Corvidae; genus Corvus; species Corvus cornix. The sequence continues at coordinate 22,198,056 of NC_046357.1, read as the reverse complement.
ATTGATCCCTAGTGGCACAAACTTAAGAAGTCAAAATAGGAGGCAAAACAGGAAACTAACATCCTAGACACACAGTGAAATGGAGCAATGCAGGGTAGGAGGCTGTGGAAAACATTTAGCCCTGTGACCTTCCATCTCATTTATTTCAGTCCTACAAAATTAACTCTGCTCCTACTGAACTGAATCAGAGCTTAAAAGAAGGGAACAATTCTCATACATCTGTTTCAGTCACTATCATTTCCAGCTTTTGGGTTGACGATAAAGCTGGAAAAGACCAAGTCACAGGAGGGACTCTATCTGCTTTAACGTGGTCACCTGAGGAGCAGGTCATATCTTCAGGGAACACAACTACTGCCAGATGGAATGAGAGGGCTTCCTCAGTGCTTTACTGGTTGCAAAACACTACTTTTATTGCTATGTTGGTAAAATAAATCCTTCATCCAACAGCACAGAGGCTGGTCTAATAGACCCGTGCATCTGAGTGTGAAGTAAAGGATCACACACAGTCCTCAGCAAACCCTGGAAAAATAGGAGCCCAATTGGGAGAGTTCTGTGGAACTGGTTCATTACACATCCCTGTAGGAGGTTAGCCTGGAAAGGGGAGAAACCAACCTCTCTGTCCCCACTCCCCTCTCCACTCTGCCTTCCCTCCTCTCTACCATTCTTAATTGTTTTTTATTTCTTTGTCTACGTGCCCTTTTAATAAACGTTGTAAAAATACATGTGCCAGAAATCTTGCAGTTAATATGTGGCAAACAGAGCTTTCTGAAACTAGCTTGGTATGATAGCTGTGCATGTGATATCCCTGTTGTCACCTGAAATTTCCTTGGATCCTTAGAAAAAACACTGGAAAATGTCAAAAAATAGAAGCTGCTTAGGTATTTTTCGTCCGTGGCTCAATTGGTCTGTACAGGGGAGAACCACTGAGACAAAACCAAGATTCTTTCTGCACATTCCGTCCTTTTTTTTCAAGGCAAAGTCTGATACAATTTTCCCACTTCAATATTCCATTCTTACTAAGATACTTAACACTGAGGAAAACTACTTCTAATAGTAGTTTCTTACAGAGGAAGATAGTGACAAGACATGGGGGAAGAGTCTTACATGAAAAGAGGGGAGCTATAGATTGCATGAGAAGAGGAAATTCTTTCCTGTGAGGGTGCTGAGGCCCTGGCACAGGGTGCCCACAGAAGCTGTGGCTGCCCCTGGATCCCTGGAAGTGTCCAAGGCCAGGTTGGATGGGGCTTGGAGCAATCTGGGATAGTGGAAGGTGTCCCTGCCCGTGGCAGGGGGTGGAGCAAGATTGTCTTTAATGTCCGTTCTAACCCAAAACCATTCCAGGATTCTATTATACTATCCACGGGACATATTCTCCAGGGAGAAATTGATACCTCATAGGGACAGAAGTGCTCATGACTGGAGTAGCCATGCACAGGAGACATTATCAGTGGTGACAACAGTTCTATATCCCAATAAGAGCACCAGGGCTGTCCTAAACCATGACTCCTTAGTAATCATCTCTGTATAATCTGTAGATGCACAGGTGATAGAAAAGTAAAAGCAGGGCTCTGAGATCCCATGACCTGTAAGGGTATTAGGTATAGTCTTCCACCACAAAGATTTTCACCATGTAAGTATTCATGACAACCTGAGATGCTATCAAGACCCAAACGACCAAAACAGAGGCATTTCTATCTTTCTTTACAGTATGTTCCAATATATCTTTTAATTTCAGTGTCTTAAATTTCCCCGTGTGTCAAACTCAGCTTTGCTTTTCATGTTGATTATTGTTTGCTCAGATTGCTCAGCCTCTTCTATATGGGAGCCATCTGCTGTTTATAAAGCTCTCTTACAGTCAAGTTTCCTGTAAAATACAACAGCTTTATTGGTATTTTTTCTCTTTTTCAGAGGCCACTTCTGGTTTTGATCCTTTAGTTTTGTTTTGAAGTTTATTTCTCATTTAAAAGTTTAAAAAAAAAGTCATCCAATGTTCTCTGGGCAGTTAGAATCACTTTTGCTGAAGGGAATATAAAAATTTCTATAACCACAATTGTTTTCATCAGTCTGTAAAACAGGAATATCCTGGTGGCTATTTTAACTAGACACAGTGATTTAGTCATTTAGAACAAACACGGTGAATATCGCAGTTAGTTAGAAAAATGTTGTATTTCTCTAAGGGTAGATACCAACTAAAAGTGAAGGAAATTAATCAAAATCTACACCTGATAAATTAAAATAATTTCTTTAATCATATTCTATGAGTCTATGATTCCATGAAAATATTTTCTTTAAGAACAGAGGAAAAAAATGTAATGTGAGGTAAAATTTTTGTCTTAGGTTTTATGAGTGTTATAGAGTCTCTGAAGAAAAATTTTGGCACCCATTCCTTTACTCAAATAAAACCTTCTCCTTTGAAAAGTTGTGTTTAAACCAGTCCTAGTGGTACCAACATTAGGGAGTATCTCCCAGGCAGCTCCGGAAAGAGCAAGAAATAAAGCTCTTTTCCTTTTTGTCCTTTATCCATAAAACATCAAATAATTTAATAATAAGTATTTTTTAAAGTGTTTTCAAAAGTACAGGCAGCTGGAGGCAAAGTTGAATCTTTAAGAAAATTCTATAAATGCATATATCAATACATAAAATAACTACAATGGAGCTAACTGCAGTAGTATTTAACTAGTTTGCATGGACTTTTCAGCTATAAACATGACCTTTGCCTTATCATGCTTAAATCTGTCATGGATGTCAGATATTGCCTTCTTAAGTGGACTCAACTGTATTACAGGCTTCTGTGGTAATGCTGGGCTGAAGTGTATCTCCATTTTATGTTCTTAAATATTCATAAGAAGCTTTGCAACATTAATATCTTAGAAGGCTTACAAGAACACTTAAATAATGTGTCTTACCTCCCTTCGCCCCTCCCAAAAATGTCCCAATCTTTTCCAATTTGTGTAATGCATTGAGCCATTTTAATAATTGTTTGGGGATTTATCCCGTGGTTCTGGAGTTCGCTCATAGCCAGTGTAATTATTATCTCCACTGGTCTTATCGTGTGCTAATCCTGCTTGTTTTACCAGCAGAGATGACAAGATTTGAGAGCATAAGCATGAGGCAAGGGTTTTGCCTTGGAATTACACCCTGGGTGTAATGGGTCCCTCACTGCCTCATCTCTACATAAGAAATAGAAATAAGAATAAAAATAAAATTGGAATGAAAATTAAACCTTACTCCAGCAGAAATATTTCTTATGGGAGGCAAGCGAAGGAAAGTAAGTATTCTGTGATTGTAACCAAAATTATAGATGGTGGAAGTTTAGCCATATTCACATAAAATCATCATTTATTTAGGCCTTATTTAATCTAGCTGCTTAAAATAATTTTTATCAGGTCATTATGGGGAATGTGTGTATGTACATGTGTGTGCAGACATCATTTGATGCATGTTGAAGCCATAACGAATCCTGCACCAGGCACGGTCTCTATAAATTAAAGTTTGCTTTGAGATTTGTCATTAGCACAACTTTTTCCCAAAGATGTAATTGAATTCCCAGCTATGGAGTTAGAAAAACCCCCAGAAGTTTTCTGTGCCCGCTTCTAGGAAAATACAGATTTTCTGGGAGAAATATTTAAGTTACTCTTTTCTAATGGATTTGACCTTGTTTTCCTGACAATCTTGGATGTCTTTTACACAACAAAAGCCTGTTCCTACAAATTCTGCAGTTCACGCATGTGCATTTCCTTTACTTCTCTAGCCAAACGTCTCTCTGAACTTTCAAAATTAGGCACATGAGGGCTGTTCACCAAACACATCACGGCCTGAGTTTGCCATGATGAGCTTATAGGATGTTAAGACCCGCTTTCTACTCCTGCTGGCTGATGTTACCAATCTGCTTCCTGCCAAGGGGCAATATTTCAATGAAAAGCAATACAGAAAGTATTTTCATCACAATTTTATCATCGTGCTGCTGTTCCAGGGAGCCCTCTTTCTCATTCACCAGCCACAAGCAGCAAATAACCCCAGAGAGCCAATGTACAGGAATGTGCCTCATTCCCTTATCTCTGTTTTTCGGTGGTGTTTACATAAATGTAACTCAAGGCTACCATTTGCAATTCAGCTTCTCAGTGTGCTTATCCAGGCCAGCATGAAAATGCACACAGAGCCCCATGCCTGAATGGGATGGTGTAGATATGTGGGTATCCAGAGGATGGATTGAGGAGTTGGCCTAGAAGTAGTGAAAACTGGACTAGATAAGGCTTGGAAATGAGTTATGGGGCAAAGCTGGTCATTCACATGTGGGCAGGAGGTCAAGAGAGGGGATTCTGCCCCTCTGCCCCGCTCAGGTGAGACCCCACCTGCAGAGCTGCCCCAGCCCTGGGGAACAACAGCACAAGGACCTGAGCTGCTGCAGCCAGTCCAGAGGAGGCCACGAGATGCTCCAGGGCTGGAGCCCCTCTGCTCTGCAGCCAGCCTGGGACAGCTGGGGGTGTTCAGCTGCACAAGAGAAGGCTCCAGGGAGACCCTGTTGCGATCTTTTAGTACTTAAACGGTGCTTACAATAAAGATGGGGACAAACTTCTTAGCAGAGCCTGTTGCAATAGGGCAGGGGTGATGGTTTCAAACTGAAGGAGGATTGATTTAGATGAGATACAAGGAAGAAGTTTTTCACAATGAGGTGATGAGGCCCTGGCACAGGGGGCCCAGAGCAGCTGCAGCTGCCCCATCCCTGGAAGTGTCCCAGGCCAGTTTGGACAAGGCTTGAAGCAACCTGGGATAGTGGAAGGTGTCCCTGCCCATGGCAGGGGGTGGAATGAGAAAAGCTTTAAAAGGTTTTTCTAACTCAAACTGTTCTATGATTCCCAGCTGTTTGTGGTTTCTGTGGGTTGGGATGCGCACTTTGGCCAGTTCTACTCAATGTAGTTCAGGTTGAGATTGCAAAATGTTCACCAGAAGTGAGATAGAAACAGAGGGTGCTGCAGAACCAAAAATGCACTTCACAGCAGGGCAAGCTCAGTGTCAAGCTGTATCACACACCCAGGATCCCAGGGCACACTTCCAAAACTATGTGGGTGCCCTGTGGGACAAGAAGAACTCAACTGCCTTCAGGTCCCCATAGACACTAAATGCACTTTAAGCAGGAGATTTTCGGGAGGTGTCAATCAGAAGGCACCACAACAGAGATAATCTACCCTGTCAAAGCAGAAGCCCTTGAGAACATGAGAAAATATACCTCAACCTCACCTGCACTGCATTTCTTATTGCCAGCCAGCAGAGAAGGATTCAGGTCTTACTGGGTCATGCCAGACTCCCTTGTTGGGGTGAGCAGCACTGTCCATGTCCCTTGGTGGACAGAAGTGTGCTCCCATTCCTAGGGGGGTCTGTGACATGCTGCATGCTTCACTTTCATATATTCCCATATATAACAGGAAGGCTGGGAAACAACACAATGCCAGAGGCAGAAAAGAGGGCACAAATCCCTATTTCTCTAGCACAGCTGGAGCGGCTGATTGGAAAACTCATACAACCCACCTCCACTATTCAAACTTTGGGGTGTTAAATCCAAATCTAAATAATCCTGCATGTTTCTTCCTTGACTAAGCACCTGAGCACTAATTACATGCCTGGTTAATTCGGTAATGTACATACATTTCTGGGCTCCCTCTGCTTGTATTGCTCTCTCTCCGCTTCGGGAGATTAATGAGGTGAGGAAACAGAAGATTGTTACAAACCTGCAGCTCACTGTACCTCCTAAGAAGATGATGGGAAATGTAGCAGACATCATGTTATTTTGCTAACACTGCTGTGTACCGTACATAATTATAATTTAGCCGTTGTATTTCTTGCCTATTGGAATAGATAAGCAATGATCCAGGACTACAATGAACAGCACAGCTTCACAGGACTGGTTTCTCACCATTGTGCTGGAATAAGCTGAAGCACATTTTTGCCTAAGATTTTTGGCAAGATCATTCATAGGTAGATTGGTTCTGAACACACATATTCTTGTAGGTCCACCATCTTCAGTTTCTTTGCTTTCTCTTTGCCTTTGGGATTATGGTTGCCTTTGTATATTTTTTCTTTTGTCAGTAAAGAGGTTTGGGCTGATTCTTCATTTATCCATTTGCTTGAGGATCTATGGGAACTCTGGATGTACGAGATCATACTCACAGGATAGCTTTTGTTGGAAGGGACCTGCTAAAGTCATCTAGTCTAACCCCCATGCTGAATTGGACCCTATTCTGTATGTATGTGAGTTCATCCATGCTTAGTTTTCAATATATGCTTATATACTGTGCTGAACTAGAGCAGCCATCTGCAGTTACATCCTATATGTTCTTACCACTAAGAGACGTAAAAACTGGGTTGAAGTCATAGAATCACAGAAAGGTTTAAACTGGAAGGAGTCTTTGCAGGTCCCTTCCTGCAAAGTCCAAAATTCAGTCCAAAAACCACTAGACCAGGTTGCTCCAAGCCTCATCCAGCCTGACCTTGAATATTTCCAGAGATGAGGATCCACCATCTCTCTTGGAAACCTGTGCCAGTGTCTCACCCTCTCAGCAAAAATGCTTTGAGGTGTTACTTGAGGGGCCTGTATCCCAACCAAGCTGACTTGTTCTGATATGCAAGGAGAGCATAGGATGATGCTCAAGGCTGCTTCTAGATACTTTTATTTCTCTGTTTTACCTGCTTTCATTCTGTCTTTCTCCCTCTTCCATTTTTTTTTAACAAGGCTCCTACGAACACAGCACTGATGCTGTGCAATTATCCAGTTTTCTCATTTATCAAGTTTTATGCCTCTTAGTTTAGTGCTTACACACTCATTATATTAAAGAAGAAAATAAGTCTAATGAGCCCAATTAATAATCAAAGTAAGACCATTAACACCGCAACAGCCGAGCAGACACAGCAGTGTGGAAGTGAATGCTGCTTGAAGAAGCTCAAGGCAGTGATGTGGGCTGATCACAAAGACAGAAAAGTCATATGCCCAGCTGATAGAATCTGCATAAACACTTGCAGTGGGACCCAGCTGTTGAAATGCAGGCACTGACTGCCATTCGAGAGGCTCACGGGTGTTCAAGGCACCTTCACAATTAAAAAGGTGGAAAACCTTTCTCATGTCCTCTTGGCAACACTGGAGTTTCTTCCTTTGCTGCTGTCCAATGGATGCTCAGAGGAATCTTGCCTCATCTTTCTTCAGGATTACCTCACATTTCAGGCACCCACTCAGAAACTGCCAAATTTCTCATGCATCCCAACCAGAGGTGGAAATGGGATAACAAGATTATATAAATATCACCCCTGGATTTAAAACCAGCCTATTCCAATCCCAAACCTAGATGGATTTTATACTCCATTCAAATTCTGAGGCAAAGCAAAACGTAGGGATACAAAAATTCTGGTCATGTGGTTCAGAGGATATGGACTGAGGATTTATAGAATCACAGAATCATTGGGGTTTGAAAAGCCCTCCGAGGTTGTTGAGGCCAAGCTGTGCCCGATCCCCACCTTTTCACCAGCCCAGAGCACTGAGTGCCACTTCCAGGCATCCCTTGGACACCTCCAGGGATGAGGACTCCAAACCTCCCTGGGCAGCCCCTTCCAATGTCTGACCACCCTTTCTGTGAAGAAATTCCTCCTGATACCCAACCTGAATCTCCACTAGCGCGGCTTCAGTCTATCTCCTCTTGTCCTGTCACTTGTTGCCTGGGAGAAGGAGGCAACCACCTCCTTTCAGAGGGTTTTAGAGAGTGATAAGGTCACTTCTGAATCTCCTCTTCTCTAGGTTATGTGAATTTGAAAGTTTAAGATCCAGGCGAAAAGCTGATGGCTCTTCAGGAAACCAACAATTTTTTGCAAAGTAACTGCTAAATATCCTTAAATCACCATAATCTAAACCACAAGAAGTTTCACCTCAACATGAGGAAGACCTCTTTTATGTTGAGGGTGACAAAATCCTGGAACAGCTGCCCAGGGTGGGCATGGATTCTCCCTTTCTGGAGACATTCCAAACCCACCTGGATGCGTTCCTGTGTGACCTGCTCTGGGTGACCCTGCCTTGGCAGGGGATTTGGACTGGAGGATCTCTAGACGTCCCTTCCAAACCTAACAACTCTGTGACTTTGTGAAGAAATATACCCATCACTGACCCTTTCTCCTCTTGTTAGAAGTTCAAATGGCCTCTTTCTTCCACATCCCAACAAAAATATGCTTACCCATGCACACACACACACACACACACACAAAATCGTATATTTACATGGATATGGACACAAATTCATCTCTCTCTCTATGCACAGATTTCTTTTTCCTTCTTCCCTTGCTGAGATTTGGGGAAGCTGCTCTGCTGTACAGCAGTGCACCAGGAACAGCCCTGTGGCAGCCCTGCAGTATTTCCCTGGTGTAACCCAACCCCTCGGTGGGAGCAGTGAGGGCTATCAACTCCCTTTGATTAACAGGGTGGGTATGCCTGACATTCACTTACCAGAACAGGGAAGATAACTTTGTAGACCACATTAATGGGGATCTACCTCCCTTGCTCATTGATGACATTGAGCCTAACCATGTGGGGTTTTAGGAGCAGAGTAATTCCATCGTCTGCCTTTGATTACATCATAAATTGACACCTTGCCAAGTTATAAAAACATGGTTTTAGTCTGTGGGGGCCAGGGCACTTCAGATGATGCCCTCTCTCATTTTCTGGGTCTTGTGCCACAGCAGAGCTATAGATCACATCTGTAATCCTGTGGAGTTCATTATCTCCTAATGCTATTTGCTTTTTTAGATCATTAGAATGAAACTTGACCTGACCTGTGAACTATGAAATTGATTGTTGCCTTTAAATGGTCAACAGCCCATTTTCTAATCGATATACCAAATAATTTTATACATATTTAAATTATATATAACTTTAATGCTCGTTAAATTTATCTGCCACTTTCCTTCTATAGTTTATTTTGCATGCATCTGAAACATGGATGGTGCTTTTACTACTTGGTGGTACATTTAGAAAAAAAAGGAGGAAGAAGGAGGATGACACAAATAAACCCTGGCCTGAAGCAAAAAGCTGAGGCACTGAACATGAGTGCAATTCTGCTCTGAAGGCTTTTAAAACATATCCTAGTTTGGGCTGTGGTTTCAGATTAATCCGTTCCATGATGACTGGGAAAGAAAAAATAAGAACTTAAACCAGAACAGAGTTTTGCTGTAATCATTCCAGTTTGAATAGAGTTTGTGGCTTCTGTTCCCTGCCTGCTGCTTTGCAGAATTACAAACAATAAGACTTGAAGTAAAATGTTGATGTACACTCAGGACAGAACTGGATTCAATGAGAAGGGAAGTTTCTGAGATTGGTGAGGTTATTTCTGGTCCTGGAGAAACTCTGTTTAATGGTTTGGGTCTACTGGGGCATTGACAAATTTTATAAAGGGATGGGAAATATCATTCCTGGCCACCTTACAGAGCACTTAATTTTTAAGTAGATATAATAACCTTGCTTTTGCTCTGATGATTTTTGGAAGTTCTCCTCTGGGCATCCTTTCACATCCTGCCTTTGTTATATCTTCCAAAGTAACTCGGTGTCTTCATGCACAAACTCCTGTGGAGCCCCATTAACAGCCTTGTTTCTCTGTCTTTTCAGCCACTTAGTGGAACAGAGTTTACTTGTTTCCAAATTCAGAAAAGAGGGGGGGGGCTGGGGGGGGGAGGGAAGGGGTCTCCCACCCCAAAATGCTTCATCTTCTGACCCAGCCTGTCCAGTCCTCTCAGTACCTCTGCATCTCTAGAAAACACACCCCACTATCCCAAAGATTCCAGTGCGGGAAAGATGTAAACTCAGATGCCCACAGCCTCAATTTTCTTCTCTTAGCCATGTGGGAGAGAGAAATGAAAGAGTAAAATCTATAAACTCTGTCTATTCCATGGGAGATGACACCCAACATCAGCAACCCAGCATTAAGAGTCACAGAATAGTCACAGAATCAGGAGGGGTGTTGTGATCTGTGCAATTACTCAAGGGTTTAAAATTTTGGTTTCATGATTGTGGACAAGTCTTGTCATCACCTTCACGATTTCCAGTGAACAAAAGGAAATAGTGTATTTGTCCCTCTTAAAGGCATCTAAGGATGAAGTAATTAACTTTTGTAACTCATTTAAAGAGGAAAAGCAGTACATTCTACTGCAGATGACCATTAATGATGTACAAAATGGTTTTTCAGTGGAAGGATCATTCCCTGCCACCACACCAGCCAATCCCTCTTGTGATGTGTGAGGTTTTCTGTACTTCTCAAGGAAACTTCTAAAAATACTCAGGCAAAAAGGGAAGCTACCACATGTATTCCCCAAGTCACAGTCTTACTCGGGCAATCACAATGTGTTTTCACCCAAATGAGTTGTTGAAAGAAAAAGTGGGGAAAATACCTCACTCTACTCCCTGGCCTGCACCCTCTGGCCTTGCAGGAGTGGATTTGTGACTTTTCTACTGAGGATCCAGCCAACACCACTGCCCACAACAGCATCTCTCTGTTCCCTGTCACCCCCAAGACATCTCCTGGCCTTTCCCTGCCCTCTTGAGAAGTCTGTCTGAGAAAAGAACAAAAAATTAACAAACAAAATTAGAAATCAGCACAGAGCCATCAAAGAGAACATATCTCCAAACCATTTGGAATGGCTTCCCTGGATTACTACTAGTCAGACAGGACTTAATCTTCTAGATGTTCTTGTTTTTGAGAGTAAAGAGGCATTCGGCACTTATCTAAAATTAAAATGGTCAGCAGTGAAAGCCCTTACAGGTACAGGGATCTTATCTGCATAGGTCTCTGCTTTGTTTCTGCTATCAGCCCCTGCTTGCCACTGAGCAGGGACTGCCTGGGGAGGGTGGTGGGGAAAAGCAGGAGCTTTTGCTGTGATACTGTACCTGCCACTGCTGCATCCAGAAAATGGCACCTTTTAATACATGGTCATTTTTATTTATATTCCAGTTTTATCAAAGCAATGGGGCGTGCGATAGGCTGGTAAATAATTAATTTATTTCCCAAAGTTGCCCAGTGAAAGAGATTACAAGCCCTGCCATTTATACTTTTATGAAATGCCAGATGAAGTGAAGACGTCAGCGAGGGGGGCAAGTCGCTGGGAACAAAGTGAATTAGAGAATATCTTTCCTTCAGTAAGACAAATTTGTGTTGGGTAACCATGCTTTGCTGGGGAAGCCAATTGGAAAAGAGTGATAGAGGCCCAGCTACTGAAGTTCATCAAAGTCATCTGTTTCAGGTAAGCTCATTTTTCACCAGCCAAGGGGATATTTACCTGGAGTACACCTGTAAGGTACAGCCGACAGATTGAATGGTACAGTGCTTTATTATATTTCACACCCTGATGATTCAATATGATAGGAAAAGAGGGAGAGAAAAACGGAGAGCTACAAAAAAAAAAAAAAAGCCCTGTCTTCTCTTTGCAGTGCGTTTGTCGCACTGTTTGGCTGCGGTGCTTAGGCAAACCAAAGGGAAGTGAGCAGTGGTTTGCAGTGCATTATGTTTCTGTGAGAATGTTTAGCTCAAAATAACCCTTTTTTCCTTCTCCTTTCCTTTTTTGCAAGTGCCTTCCTAGATTTCTGCAGTGAGGCAACACTACACAGTATGTATGTCGTTAAGTATGTCCACCCAGCCAGCCAGCAAGAGCTGACTCTTCCTGCTGGCTCCCCTGGGAGTTCCATACTCCTGCTGGGAGAGCACAGATGCCTTCAGCTGGGCAAAGAGATGAAATTCCTCTGAATTCACCTGAATTTGCCTTACACCTACCTCTTGTCAAAATGTGCACCCTGCTTGCAGGCCATCTCCCAAGGTCATTCCATTGGAGGGTGATCACTTTGCTGTGCTGAAGACAACCAGACTTATCAAGGTTCAAGTGAGAGCCTGAACTCAACTTCTACAAGACCAAGAAATAGCGTAATTTCACTTGAGTTTGCAAATCTGGCTGTTGCAGTCTCCAAGAGACTGAACACAGCTGTGCCTTGGAAAATAAGGCTATCAGTTGGTGGTTTCAGGTTCTTGGTGAGGGTAATGGGGTTTTGGAGACGGGAAGTTTGCTGTTTGTGCCCACTGCTTCCACTCAAAAAGAAAATGGATGTTTCTGTCAGGTCCTGAAAGAGTGTGGCTACAATCTTTCTTGTTTGGAGAGCAACATTCAGATTTATGTACAGTTTCTTGTATATCTCTGCTTCCCAACAGTCAAACACATTTGCTTCCTGGAAAAGGAGTTTACCACAGCAAGTCTGGCTCAGAGGCCAAAGTATGACAGATAATGCCACAACCGTTTTGCTATGAGGTGTCAAAGCTTAGCTGATGAAGTCTTCTAAAGAAATTTGTAGTCCTTACAGAAATTATTGTTGTCAGGTACAACTTTCTGGTGTCTGATAATACCTTCATCAGTAACTCAGACACTTAAGGTGTTTGAGCATCTGAACATGGTCTGGGGGCAATGGTGCATCAGGAATGATGTGTCATGGAGATCCTTGAGAAGAAGAGGTTTGAAGTTTATTTACATATTTATTTATTTATGTATTTATTCTTCTGGCACAACTGTGACCCTTGACGTTTGTCCCAGGATCATATTTCAGTCTTGGGGTCACAGCCAAAGTTTGCATCAGGCAACCATTTCTCTAGCAGGGTGCTGGAAAGGATAACATCTGGACATACCAGTCCATCTCCTCCTGCAAGGCATCGTGGGGCCATGGACCAATATGGTTTGGCAAGAGCTACAAGCTACCTGGCTGAACCCATACAAATAGTGATGCCTCATTTTAGTCCAGACTGACACTGAAATCCACTTGTGCTGAGCATGGGACTCTGTTGCCTGAGACAGGGATTCTGACGGGCAGCAGGTACCAGCAGGGCAGAAGGACAGTGATGGAAAGGGGACATCGGATCTACTTTTGCTGGCAGCACTGAAAACATCTGAAGGCTGTGCAATTGTGCCAGGATTTGCCCTCCAAATGGGGAAATAAATAAAAATAAATAAATAAATAAAAATGCAAGTTTAAACATATAATTGTCCAGATCTGAAGGACTCTTACTCTAGAGTCTAAGCATCTCCAGATTCCAGATATATTAGAGAGCATTTGGGATTGTCTAGGGAGTATCTTTCTACACTAGATTTCTGATGATATCGTTTGTCCTTATAAAGGAGGTGGTTTCTCCTAGGCTCTAAGGTATTCCTATTTCTGTTCCTTTTAGGAAAAAAAATCCTTCAATAAATTAACATGCCTTTAAAATGATAATACGGTCTATAAAAATTATTGTGATTCATATCAGAACACATAATGATTTAACTAATCAGTCATTAATTAAACAGGTTTTTACCTGCGGGGGCTGCAAGAGTTTAATAATTTAAGCTGACTAAATGTTAGTACTACCCAGGCATAATTAGAGCTGTGGGGAAAGTTTCGCAAATACAGCAAAGCTGGCTACATTTCATGCTATTTACTGAGAGCAGGCAGCAATCTGCCAGCAGAGGAGACTTTTCAATTCTAAATGAGCATGTTGCCACCACAGAATGGCTGGGAGGGAACCGGACTAAGGATGTCAGTCAACGCAAATAATAAAAGAATCCCCATTTCTACAACAGTTTAAATAGAATCATAGAATCACAGAATGGTTTGGGTTGGAAAGGACCTTAAAAACCACGTAGTCTAACCCCCTGCCAAGGGCAGGGACACTAGACCAGGGTGCTCCAAACCCTTTCCCACCTGGCCTTGGTCACTTCCAGGGATGGGGCAGCCACAGCTTCTGCGGGCAGCCTGTGCCAGGGCCTCACCACCCTCACAGGGAAGAATTTCTTCCCAGCATCCCATCTAACCCTGCCCTCTGGCAATTTAAAGCTGTTTCCCTTTGTCCTATCATATTCCTGGTACAAATGGCCACCCTCAGTGTAGAAGTTGTTGCAGGATTGACCCCTCTGTTATGAGTTTATGTGTCGAGCACATCCTTGTGGAAGCCTTAGGACATCAGGGTTCAGTGGAACAGCTTCTGTTAACAGAACTGTGTTGCTTCATCTTTCAAGAATGGAGATGAGCTTCAGGAGTCTGGACTCTTCTCTCTGGCATGTTCACACACATATTTTTTCCACCTTTAAGTCCCATTTTACACACCAATAAACTGTAACCCTTTCCTGTTTTGGGATGCCTGAGTGCTGCATTTGTGCTCCAAAAATGCTGTTAGTGCCAAGCATTATCATACTAATTACAGTGTACAATTTTGCCCTTCAGCACTAGGAGCTTGTAGTGGTTCAGTGAAGAAGATAACACCTGCAGGAGGTCACAGGTTTCCACACAGGCCTAAAATTTCTGAATCCAGATCCTGTGTGGTTGGGAAGGATGTGAAGCCCGTGTATTTAATATTTGGCACCTAGAAGAGAAATTCCTTGGTCAAAGCAACATCGTGGAGCAGGAATTCTTTGTTCTATGAAAGGTTAATGTACCTGGGTAGCAGCCGAGAGCATTTGCATGCGGAGAGATCATTAATCCATGCAGTAATAATTTGTGAAATAAAAATCAATCTTGGAAAGAAGGCAAAGCCTCTAGTTCCAAAGTAATGGACTGCCTTTTGCACTGCATCTCGTTAAGCAAGACCCAAATACATAATGGGCTCAATTGCCATGCAGGGCTTCTCTGCAACCCAGAAAAACTAATAGCAACACTAAACAAACCCTGCTGCCTTTCAGGCCCTCCAATTGCAGCTCAATTAACACAGCAGTCCCAGCCATGGCAGGATAGTTTTAAACAGCCAAAGCTGCAATATTTATTCCAGGTAAGAGGAGAGCTCCTGGGCTGATGGACCAGACCTGCAGGCATGCTTGGCAACATCAGCTCTCAGTGAGACCAGATGAACAGGGTTAGACCTTCTCTGAAGGAGTTTTAGAGGGGCACAGCAGCACCTGAGCTCCTCTCCACTTGGAATGAGAAAGGGAACGCAGAGAGGGCTGCAAGATGTCCCATGGACATGTTCCCACCGCTCCAGAAAACCTCAGCCATGCCTCTTCTGCTCCTGTTCACTCAAGAGGGAAACAATCTGGGGTTGAACACAACACCCAAAGAGCACTTGGTCCCTCAGGCAAGGCTTGGTCCAAAGGCTGCCGAAATCTGTTGTGCATCCCTACAGGTAAATAAGACAAGATGAGAGACAACTGGAAAGGAAAAGCCAGCTTACCTATGGAGCAGAGAAATCTGTAAAATAATATGTTTCTTTGAAGAACAGCCCACAAGCTCCTCTGCAGAGGAGTAATGGGGTCAGATTCATTCCTCAGTTCAACACAAAATGAAATACCTTTTTGCTTTCAACCTGCTCGCATGAGTTAAGGTGATATCAAAGCTTCTGTGCTGTAGGCATCTGATTTCTGCCAGGATCCCAGAAAGAAAAACCACGCTTTATCACTTGCTCCTTAGGTTGAAATCTGTCCCTTTCACCCTTTCCCTGCCTTCCAGGTGCCTTAATTTGAATTTTCTGCTTGGGCTGGACAGATTTCCTAGAAACTGTCACCAGCAAGGTGGGTGGCATCTGCAGGTGATTCCAGTGAGAGGGAAGACAGGCAGGCTCACTGCCAGGCTGCAGCCCAGCCCCGAGTGTGGAGGTGTCACTCTGTAATACTGACAAAGTACAAAATCCAGTCCCGATAATCCTCTTAAGTCAGACAAGAAAATAACCGGTGTGATTGATAACCCAAAGACAATCAAAGTGTTAAGGATTTAGGGAAGGCACCATACATACAGAATATTTCCAGGAAGAGCTACACAGCTTAAAGGACTGTTTTATTTGGATTTTTTTCCCCTTCTGATATACCAAAAGAGGGGCAAAATAGCAATCATAACCTGAAAATCCACTGAAATCAGAGACAGGTTTACCATTGGCTTGGGTTGATTTTCAATTAGCTTTTAAGGAGAACAACAGAAATATCAATTAACAACAAAGTAATCATTACAAGTAAACAAAGAAGATAAGGAATGAATTAGAGAAACACTGAAAATCAATATCATTCAGAGAGAAAATCAGTTGAGTTCAGTTCGAGGAACAAGAAATTCAGCAAAATTAGTGCAAAGAAGTTTTTCCAGTGTGCTTCAGGTGGTGGAAACCCCAAATGGTGGATCCATGTCTTCAGTGGGCTCAGGTGCCACCAGTCTGTTGGCTCCCCATTTGTGCCCAGCAAAGTGTGATTCTCTCATGGTTTTGTTTGCACAGCAACCTGAGAGATTGGATACCTGATTCCCACTTTAATTAACAGGAAATGAACATCCCAGACTCCTCACTCAGGTGTGGAGGTGGTGTTTTCAGATGTGCAAGGTGCTTCACAGCAAAGAATGGTAGAGAGGCAGATATTCATCCATGCCTTCTGCTGTAGAAATCTAAAATATCTGGAACACTAGTGGAAATACCATGTTGTCTCACGTGATACTCCTGGCAGACTTGTTGCAGCAGAGCAACACGAGGCTTTCAGCTTGACCATGAAGAACTTCTTCTTCCCAGAGTACAATAGAATTAGGTTAACAACATTTTGATAACACAAATGTTCTCCAAAAGTTTGAAAATAAAATATCCTTGCATTTTCACTTTTTCAGACTTCCTGCTATCCTGTGGGATTCCTTCCATAGCTAGATTTGGCTCAGATACAACTGGTTCAGGGAAAAACCAACCAACCAACCAAACCAAAATAAAAACAAAAAAATGTGTGAAACTGGCAAATAACCCCATCAAACAGTAAAACCGCCTCAAGACACCTTTTAAAGAAGTGATAGAAGTTCTATTTTGAAATTTTTGAACTCAGTTGGGCCCTGCTGGGAGATGGTTTGCATCACATTGCTTCCTCCAACCAAGACTGTCCAGTTTTAATGTTCTGCTGCGACTGCTCTCTGATTCAGCCAAAGTGAGGGGAGAAAAGCATCCCACCAGAAATGTCAGGTTTACGGAATGGACTACCTAATCTTACAGTATACGATCGTCCCCACTTCCCAGCCGACTTTCCAAGTCATTCTTGAAAGACAAGGAAATCTTCTGATAAGTGAATAACCTTGTCCTTTAGTCAGGTGGCAGCTCAAGGGGATCCCAAACCACTGCTGGGATAAAAAGGGGCATTTTTCCCTTTCTGCTACATAGCAGGATAACTTTGGTAGTAGGCAAAAGGGGAGAACTGGCCCTTCTGATGTTATACTCTTGGTTCCACATCTCAGCATCAGGTCACTTGCTAGAACTGGGAGTATTTTTCCCCAAATAGGATGGACTGCTAGTTTTCACTCAACTTGGTTGCGTTCCTTTCATGGAACACAGCTCAGTTGTATTGCAGAAAAGACCAACCTCAAGAAGCTCCTGAGTTTGGAGAGGCTGCACAGCCTTTGGCCCTGGGAAATGCTCCCAGGGACGTCCCTGCTTTAGGGAGCTTGAGAACTCCAGGATGGCAGCCAGGGGCAAATCTCTCTATTATATATATATATATCCATATGTATATATATATAAATGGGTTTTTTTAACATAATTACTACACCCATAATTCTTCACACTAATCCCATCCCTGGCACAAATCTTCTGTCTCAATCTTCCTATTTTTCCCCTGTCCACATTCTGACATCCATTAAATTCTCGGTGTGCCCAAAGCTTACCAATACGGCACGCTGCTTTATCCAGTGGCGTCGGTCCATCAATAAAGCTCAGCTGTGGAGTTTGTCTGCTCTCCTGCATTTTCGGATTACGGTAAATTATGTGGATGCTGGAGCCATGTGTCAGCGCCAGGGCCTGAGGTCTGTGTCGGATTCCCTGTGCTCCAGCAACATCAGGGATAAGGCAGGAGAGAGGCTTTCCCATCATTTCCAGGGATGCACAAAGACACCACTGCAAAAAAAAAAAAAAAAGTAGTCTCTTCTGAAACTCAGCCTGGCTGGGAGGGGATGAGAGCATGAACGGCATCTTTCTCCTTGGCTGTGACTTTCCACTCATCTTCTCTCTTTTCTCCCTCCAGAATGAATGCACAATTAAAACACAATCAATCTCTGTGACATTTCCAAAGTGTGCAGTCAGTGTACCAGCTTCTTTCGTAGCCTTGGCGAGAGCCCAGATTTCTTGGAAAAAAAAATAAGCTCTTGACTTTCCCTCGGAGAAACTCAAGATTAAAGGTTGTCGAGTGGGGACAAATCAAGCATCAAATTTGTTGTCAACAAATTGATGCGCTGAAGAGACTTCTCTGAGTGACTCTTTTCAGGTTTAGTAGTAAGTGGGGATGGTTAATTCTAATGGTAGCCAGTGATTTGCATTCAGTAGCTCTGCATAATGTGGGAAAATAGAGGGGTTTTTTTAATAGAAGTGACTTGTTACACCTTCCTTTATCAAAAAATAAGGGGAGTGAGAGGTGAGAAACCTATTAGACGAAAATTCTCTTGTTTGTGCTAAGAGAAAAAAAAAAAAAAAAAAGGTGTTCCCAGTTTATAGTTTATTTTATTTGTCATCTCAACACAGACAGGAAGAAAAATATCAATATTTAAGACTACCTCTAGCAATTGTGTGTTTTGTTTTTCTATTTATACACCCTCAAGGTGCATAGAGGGTTATAGCAATGCCTCAGGTCACACTCATAATAACAGAAACCTCACTTTTATTTTTTTTTCCCCATCTCTCTTTAAAACAACTCTATTAGTACTGCGCAAGCTACCTTAAGCAGCATCTGACATATACAAACTGTTGCCTGTAGGTTGCCTGTTTGTTTGATTTTCTGCAGTGTGAAGGTTGAGTTGAGTCATTTTGCACCCAATTACTTTGCAGTAAATTTGTCGGATGATTCTTGTCGTGCCGTATTGATCCAATGTGTCACCTTGAACTTGTTTATTGACACATCAAATTCCGAAGGCAGCCCTGTTCAATTTACCACTTCCCAATTATGGCATTTATATGATGTCACTGAAGCTTCTTGTCACGTTCAGATGAGGCCATTTTCCCCCCTCCACCACCAATCACCTGAGCAGCGGTTGCCATTTTTCTCTGACCTTTCCCGAGACAGATGGTGGTTCATAAAATACATCATTAGCACACATGTCATTTTATCTTGCCTGGATTTTTTAAGTGAAAGGTGCTTTGTTCAACAAAAGACTTTTCAATTTTGTCCTCGGTGACGGTGCTGCTAAATAGGATTTTTATCCTGACACTGGAGAAGGGGGTTCACCCAAGATGGGTTCACCAGGGGATTCACAACATGATGCCAGGAGAGCTTCATCCTTGGCCCAACAGAGCCCTGCACCCCCAGATGGTCATGGGAGCTGCATTCATCCCAACATCCCAGGACCCAGCCTGCTGCTCTGACACACAAAAAACAGGGAAATGGGATGTTGTTGTGATATTCACCACGATGCTTCACCACCAATGGCCAGAGATGAGCACACAGAAGCAACAGCTACTTCCTTCGCAAATTCTTTCAGGATTTGTGACTTTATGATGCCAAAAATTCTGGAAATGGCCTCCTTTTTCACCCTGAGGTGTTCTGTTTTCTTTAGAACTGTCCATTCAGCCTCTTGGTAACTCAGGACCTGGGCAGGAAGATCATTTGAAAGTACCTTTTTCTCTTAACTCATGAAAATATTTGATGCCAATAGTATTATAAGTATTATCTGGATATCTTTGTCCCTTTGATTGACTCAGCAACACACTTGAGCCTCGATGTTTATTGAGGCTTCAGTCCCACTACTTGAGTTTGAGATGTCTGTGTGGTTTCTAAGAGGAGGTCTGTCCTCTCACACTGAAGAAACTGATGTAACCCAGAAGACAGTCTGGGCCAAGACAGGTTTTTGTTGTTTGAGGCTCCCTAGGGCTGAGGTCAATGTTAAAGACAAATAGAAGAGACATGCAGTCTTCCAGCACATGATTTATCACTTGCCAAAACATGCCTGAGAAAAAAGCCAGGGAAGGGGGGAGAAAAGATACCACAGCAGCAGAAAAGATTATCTTCTTGGCAGTTCCTCAGTTATGATGCCAGTGGTGCTTTAAAGTAGCTGGAACAAAAACATTTCCGAATCCAATTTCATTAAATATAATTTCTTCTTCTTACTTGATGCTCACTGTTTTACTTCCCCATTTCCCTGACAGAGGACGTGATCATTTCTGCATCACTAGAACTTAGAAAAGAGCAAACAGCATCCCTCTAAATTCCTGAATGCCCCAGGTCCTCTCACTACTCTCTCACATTACAAGTTCAAATAGCTGCTGCTGTTTCATCCCAACTCAGCAGCACTGCAAAGGTGCAGCATGGGAGAGAGGAGCTGCCTATGTGGGGAGAGAAAAAAGCCAGTAAATGCTCTCAGGTGGAGACCTTGAATGTCAGATGTCAGTCAGAAGCCAGCTCCTGATTTATAAACCCCAAAGGAAGGGTTATGGATGGATGATGAACACTTCCTTGCACTTGTTCAGGCAAAGCATTGGTGGTGTCAGATGTTGCTAGGTGGTGAGACAGCAAGATGATTTCTTTCCTTTGTGTCTTTGGCACCTCTTGCATTTTGTTCCCATCTTGGAGCTGTTGCCAAAGCCTGAGTTACGGCTTTTGTAAGAAGCACATATTGTTAAGCTCCTTTAAAGGCTGGGACTCTTCCTGCTGCAAAGAGTTTACCTGTGTCCCTGTCAGCTTTATCCATCTTGTGCACAGCTCCCAGTGTCTTCTGCTTTTCTGTTATCAGGTAAGCCACAGTCAGGTTATGAGCACTAGTCTCCTTTTCCAAAAGTCTTTGTATCATAAGGCACTAAAAAAACTCCACTTCATAGCCCTGAAAAGATTCAAAGTCTCTAAATCCACTGGGCACACTTTGATTGACAAAAATTTGCTGTACACACCCTCAGATGTTATGGCAGCAGGGGCTGTGGCACAGCCAGATATTTACATTCTGACTTGAAACCATCACTGCTTTCTCTACCAGGGTCTTTGCAGATATTCCCCTGCATGCAGGAAACAAAAGGCAAAGGGGATAATATCCCAATTTCTAAAGCAGAGACTGAAGAAAAAGAGAGGACATTCTTGGGACATCAGGTCAAGGAAGGTCCTCTGAACCTAAAGCAAAACTTCTCAACAATCAGGAATATGAAGCCAGGTCATTTTCAAGCACAGAACCGTGTGCTGGCCTGCCTTGCTGCTCTGGTAATTACTGGTGGTTCATCAGGTCAGCCCTGAAGCCTTTGAGGCCTGTGCATACCCAGTCTATATCTTGACAGCGAGAGTGGTTTTGGCAATCTTGATGACCTCCTCTAAAAATTCAGATGAAGAAGGCCCTTGGAAAATCATAGCATCAAAGAATATCCTGAGTTGGAAGGGACCCAAACATCACCCAGTCCAACTCCTGGCCCCGCACACACACCCCAACAATCCCACCCTGTGCCTGAGTGTGTTGTCCAAGCACTCCTGGAGCTCTGGCAGCCTCGGGGCCGTGCCCATTCCCTGGGGAGCCTGAGCAGTGCCCAGCACCCTCTGGGGGAAGAACCTTTTCCTATATACAACATAAACATTGCCATGATCAGGTTCTGTCACTGGTCACCAGAGAGAACAGATCAGTCCCTGTCCCTTTTCCGCCCCTTGTGCGGAAGCAAAGTTTGGGATGTACTTGGTTTTGGCTGGAATGACACATCTTTGTTTGCACCACTGCAATTCTCTGCACATGCTCACAAATAAAATGGGATGGAGAACGAATGCTCTGGTAGATACTGGATTTATGACATGCCAAGTTTAAATAGCACCCATAAGGCTTAAACTAGCAGCAATGGGGAATCCATTTTTCAACTGTAGCAAAGCACACAAGATCTCTCTCTTCTCACTGGGTAAGCTGATGCTGGGTACCAATTTCCCGAACTCCTCATGCCAGGAAATCATGTCTCCACCTCCTCACGTGTGACTTAGGGTTCTTTTGTGGGTTCTTTCTAAAGTCCAAAAAGGTACTAAAATAGCAACCACGCTACTTAAGGGTATCAGGTGACTAGAGACAGCCCTTAGATACCAATTAACCTCTGTGCCAGTTTCAGTCTGGTGTGCACACTCTCATCATGACGGCAACTGTTGAATAATTAATCCCTTAAACTAAACAAACCATTGCCGGGCTGCACTCAGCTTCCTCTTCTGCTCCTTTATGCACTGATGTCTAATTTTTTTTCTAATTGATTGTCACCCCCTTTTGAAGGGAGGGTTTGTTTTTTTCTCTTCGTGGATATGATTATGTATTATGACTATATTCTTATGGTTATTTGAACAGTGGATCAGGGGGTTGTAGTAGACAGTATAATGGGAAAAAGTAAAAAGAATAAAAGAAAAAGGAAGAAAAGGAAAACTGAATAAGAAAAAGAAAGTAATAAAGGAAGAGAAGGTGAAATTAAGGGGAGGAGAGGGACAGGGAAGGAAGGAAGGAATTCGGAAGGAAGGAATTCGGAAGGAAGGAAGGAAGGAATTCGGAAGGAAGGAAGGAAGGAAGGAATTCGGAAGGAAGGAAGGAATTCGGAAGGAAGGAAGGAATTCAGAAGGAAGGAAGGAAGGAAGGAAGGAAGGAAGGAAGGAAAGAAGGAAGGAAGGAAAGAAGGAAAGAAGGAAGGAATTCGGAAGGAAGGAAGGAATTTGGAAGGAAGGAATTTGGAAGGAAGGAATTCGGAAGGAAGGAAGGAAGGAAGGAAGGAAGGAAGGAAGGAAGGAAGGAAGGAAAGGAAGAGGAATGAAGGAAGGAAGGAAGGAAGGAAGGAACGAATTCAGAAAGAGGAAGGTATCAGAAGGAAGAATTCGGAAGGATCGGAAGGAATTCGGAAGGAAGGAATTCGGAAGGAATTCGGAAGGAAGATTCGGAAGGAAGGAAGGAAGGAAGGAAGGAAGGAAGGAAGGAAGGAATTCAGAAGGAAGGAAGGAAGGAAGGAAGGAAGGAAGGAAGGAAGGAAGGAAGGAAGGAAGGAATTCGGAAGGAATTCGGAAGGAAGGAATTCGGAAGGAAGGAAGGAAGGAATTCGGAAGGAAGGAAGGAAGGAAGGAAGGAATTCGGAAGGAATTCGGAAGGAATTCGGAAGGAAGGAAGGAATTCGGAAGGAAGGAATTCGGAAGGAAGGAAGGAAGGAAGGAAGGAAGGAAGGAAGGAAGGAAGGAAGGAAGGAAGGAAGGAAGGAAAGGAAGGAAAGAAAGAAAGAAGGAAGGAATTCGGAAGGAAGGAAGGAATTTGGAAGGAAGGAATTCGGAAGGAAGGAAGGAATTCGGAAGGAAGGAAGGAAGGAATTCGGAAGGAAGGAAGGAAGGAAGGAATTCGGAAGGAAGGAATTCGGAAGGAATTCGGGAAGGAATTCGGAAGGAAGGAAGGAAGGAATTCGGAAGGAAGGAATTCGGAAGGAAGGAATTCAGAAGGAAGGAAGGAATTCAGAAGAAGGAATTCGGAAGGAATTCGGAAGGAATTCAGGAAGGAATTCAGAAGGATTAGGAAGGAATTCAGAAGGAAGGAAGGAAGGAAGGAAGGAAGGAGAAGGAAGGAAGGAAGGAAGGAAGGAAGGAAGGAAGGAAGAAGGAAAGAAGGAAGAAGGAAAGAAGGAAAGAAGGAAGGAATTTGGAAGGAAGGAATTCGGAAGGAATTCGGAAGGAAGGAA
This sequence comes from Corvus cornix cornix, assembly GCF_000738735.6. Classification (NCBI taxonomy): domain Eukaryota; kingdom Metazoa; phylum Chordata; class Aves; order Passeriformes; family Corvidae; genus Corvus; species Corvus cornix. The sequence goes on along the minus strand of NC_046357.1, from coordinate 22,174,459 downwards.
GGAAGGAAGGAAGGAAGGAAGGAAGGAAGGAAGGAAGGAAGGAAGGAAGGAAGGAAGAAGGAAGGAAGGAAGGAAGGAAGGAAGGAAGGAAGGAAAGGAAGGAAGGAAGGAAGGAAGGAAGGAAGGAATTCGGAAGGAATTCGGAAGGAAGGAAGGAATTCAGAAGGAAGGAAAGAAGGAAAGAAGGAAAGAAGGAAGGAAGGAAGGAAGGAAGGAAGGAAGGAAGGAAGGAAGGAAGGAAGGAAGGAAGGAAGGAAAGGAAGGAAGGAAGGAAGGAAGGAAGGAAGGAAAGAAGGAAAGAAGGAAGAAGGAAAGAAGGAAAGAAGGAAAGAAGGAAGGAATTTGGAAGGAAGGAATTCGGAAGGAATTCGGAAGGAATTCGGAAGGAAGGAAGGAAGGAATTCGGAAGGAATTCGGAAGGAATTCGGAAGGAAGGAAGGAATTCAGAAGGAAGGAATTCAGAAGGAAGGAAGGAAGGAAGGAAGGAAAGAAGGAAAGAAGGAAAGAAGGAAGGAATTCGGAAGGAAGGAATTCGGAAGGAATTCGGAAGGAATTCGGAAGGAAGGAAGGAATTCGGAAGGAATTCGGAAGGAAGGAAGGAAGGAATTCGAAGGAAGGAATTCGGAAGGAAGGAAGGAAGGAAGGAAGGAAGGAAGGAAGGAAGGAAGGAAGGAAGGAAGGAAGGAATTCGGAAGGAAGGAAGAAGGAAGGAAGGAAGGAAGGAAGGAAGGAAGGAAAGAAGGAAGAAGGAAAGAAGGAAAGAAGGAAAGAAGGAAGGAAGGAAAGAAGGAAGAAGGAAGGAATTCGGAAGGAAGGAATTCGGAAGGAATTCGGAAGGAATTCGGAAGGAAGGAAGGAATTTGGAAGGAAGGAAGGAAGGAAGGAAGGAAGGAAGGAAGGAAGGAAGGAAGGAAGGAAGGAAGGAAAGAAGGAAGGAATTCGGAAGGAAGGAATTCGGAAGGAATTCGGAAGGAAGGAAGGAATTTGGAAGGAAGGAAGGAGGAAGGAAGGAATTCGGAAGGAATTCGGAAGGAAGGAAGGAATTCGGAAGGAAGGAATTCGGAAGGAATTTGGAAGGAAGGAATTCGGAAGGAAGGAAGGAATTCGGAAGGAAGGAAGGAAGGAAGGAAGGAAGGAAGGAAGGAAGGAAGGAAGGAAGGAAGGAAGGAAGGAAGGAAGGAATTCAGAAGGAAGGAATTCAGAAGGAAGGAAGGAATTCAGAAGGAAGAAGGAAGGAAGGAAGGACAGGAAGGAAGGAAGGAAGGAAGGAAGGAAGGAAGGAAGAATTTCGGAAGGAAGGAAGGAAGGAATTGCGGCAAGGAAGGAATTCGGAAGGAATTCAGGAAGGTAAGGAAGGAAGGAAGGAAGGAAGGGAAGGAAAGGAAGGAAGGACAGGAAGGAAGGAAAGGAAGGAAGGAAGGAAGGAAGAGGAAGGAGATCTCGTAAGGAAGGGAAGGAAGCGACATTCGGAGGAAGGAAGGAAGGAAGGAAGGAAGGAAGAGAATTCGGAAGGAATTCGGAAGGAAGGAAGGAAGGAAGGAAGGAAGGAAGGAAGGAAGGAAGGAAGGAAGGAAGGAAGGAAGGAAGGAAGGAAGGAAGGAATTCGGAAGGAATTCGGAAGGAAGGAAGGAAGGAATTCAGAAGGAAAGAAGGAATTCAGAAGGAAGGAAGGAAGGAAGGAATTCGGAAGGAATTCGGAAGGAATTCGGAAGGAATTCGGAAGTTAGGAATTCGGAAGGAAGGAAGGAATTCGGAAGGAAGGAAGGAATTCGGAAGGAATTCGGAAGGAAGGAAGGAAGGAAGGAAGGAAGGAAGGAAGGAAGGAAGGAAGGAAGGAAGGAAGGAAGGAAGGAAGGAAGGAAGGAATCTCTTCACTTTAGCAGAACAAAAATCTTAACAACCAGTTGAAGAATGTATTTTGGTTACAATGATGGTTTGGTCTTCTATAGTATTTTACACAAATCTCTAAAAATTAAAAATTACCTCCGGGCACTAATTTTTTATTTTATTTGTGCAAATATTAGATAGACCATTTCCATCTTATTGAACATATTGTCAGTCTAAACTGGCAGCTCATTTGTTACTCTCAGAGCATTCTAAAGATGCAGAAATAATACTACAGAGAATACAAACAGCTACACGTTTCACGAACACTTCCCAGGATATAAATTTGTAGTCAGGGAAGAATTTACTGATACATCATTGTTTTGTTTCCAAGTCAAAGAAATATATTCTTACATTTCATGCGTAAAATTGTATGCACTGCTCTACTGCAAACACATCAATTAATAATAGAGGCACAGATTTCGTAGTTCTTTGAGCTTTTTCAGGTTAAGTTCTCATAGGCAATCAAGAACCGCTTAAAAATGTTGAAATATGTTTATCTTTATGAGTTGCTTGATTTCATTTTGTTGGTTCAGCACCACCTATGAGTTCACAGTGCCTCATGGAACATTCTAAGCAGAAAAGGCGGGAGGTCTGAACCATAAAGCCTGGTGTGGCAAGGACATTCTTCAGTCTTTCATTTTGGGAATACCTCCTGAAAGTGGTGTCAGTTGCCTGTCAAAGCTCACAGGAGCACCAAAGATGCTGTCTCAGCTTGGTGCTGTTCAACCATTTCTTTCATGCTTTGGAAATGCCACCCGAGCTCCTCATGTCTCTGAGTGACACAACACCCTTGGGAAGGGACAAAGAGATAGTCAAGGATTTAAAAAGCAAATTGGGAATTGTAACCCCTGGGGAGTCAGCTCCAATGTCTGCCAAAGCTGGGCTGTGGTAGGAGGTTTGCCCCAACCAGGAGTCCAGGGATTGGGTCCCATGTACTTACTTTTCATTATTCTTAAAATCAATAAGTAGATACTGACTACTCTTAAAGTGAATATCAAGATTAATTGACCCAAGTGGTAAGTATTGATCCAGAAATGGCCAATCGATTGTCAAGGGATGATAAATCTTGAATTTTATAGGAACACGAAGCCACAGGCAGGAGCAACCCCAGGTTCACAGCGGTGGATGAACACACAGGGAGATCCTGGGCCAGGATGCACTGCCAGCACCAAGCTTTGCAAAGTGAAACTGCACAAATCCTCCCTTTCTTTCCCCAAAGGAAATTTGGGGGAAGTTTGTCACATATGCCAGGCGAAAATCAGAGTCTCTTTATTGCAGAGTGCAGCAGAAGAGGTGTCCAGGTTGAGTCTTCCTCTGGTGTGGGCTGACACTGAAAAAAATAATGGGGGATCTGTTGGGATAGAAATCTCCAAAAATGCATCTGATTTCTTTGGGCACTGGAGCTTTTTTAACCATCACTTCGAAGAGATCTAGGTGGAAAAACTGCTGTTCACCTGGGATTGAGCGTGAGCTTCTGTGGGGCAGAAGCCAGTATGGAGGAACTTTAAATAAAATAACAGTTGTAACACTGACAGGTAATGTGATTTATCAATAACATTTCATACAATGCTGTTACTGATTTCTGGGAATTGCAAAAACCAGGTGTTTATTGGTGCTTTGTCCATTTATTTTTGGACAAGCACCACTCAGAAGATCTGGAGTTTATGGGTTTTTTTGTTATGAACTTCAGAATGAATTTTTTTGAAACCAAAGCTAGTAGCAAATGGTTATAATTATGTTACACCAGAAGGGGTTTTTAAATCAAAAGGGAGTTAATCAGTTCTGTAAAATCACAGTCCAGGACAGTGAATGTCTATCCAGACCCTCTTCTTCAGCAAGGTTACAGCACAAAGATCAGAAAGACACAGGGACGTGTCCTGTGTCCTGTGAAGGCTGTGACCTTCAAGATCATCTCTCCCTTGCCTGCCCTGATCAACACAAAACCTAGAAGTCCCCAACACCTGGGGCTTCAGGCACTGCCTTCAGAAGATATCCTAACTGTCTAGAACAAATGCCCTTAAAAGGTTTCCTCCTTTTTTCCCCCAGCAGCATTTCTGTGCCTCTTTAGCCATATTCCCTTTCCCATTACAGCAGTGCTACCCCTCGCTCTCATCCACATCCATAACGCTTCTTCTAAGATGGAACCACCTGGGAGCTGCCAAACAGCATCTAGACCTCTGGGATGTGAAATATTTGTATTTTAATTGCATTCTTTGTTCTTATTTCTAATAAAGGATGATATTATGAGGCCTGAGGGCCATATTCCTCTTTCCAGGGATTGTTACTGTGCGATGATAAGGAAAATGCTATGTGATGTGGAATATGCCTTCAACAAAAATGTCCTTCAGTGTGAGGAAATATTCTGTCTGCCTTCATAACCTCAGGTGGAGGGGAATACAGCTGAGAGCTCTTCCCTTAAGCACTGCTTCTTACCCTGCATTTACTCTTCAGTCTTATTTTCTATAGACTGCCATGAATGACACTTGGAGGCAAGAAAGAGAAGGGAATTTTCAAAAAAAAGTGTGCAGGAGGCGTGGGTACAAAACCAATTATTTATTAATAGGTTTTGTCCATACACCTCCTGTGCATCATTTGGAACATTTACCCTGTAGGCAGTAAGGAGCAATCAGGTGAGAAATTTGGGTTTGCATCTTGCCAGACGGGCTTAACAACTTCGTGCTGAACTTCAGCTCCCCATCTCCATCCTTGCAACACAGGAGTGTGTTTAATCTAGATAAAAATGCCTAGCATAAGATCTTTTTCTCAAAGTGTTGATTTTGTTCTCCTAAAAATGTATACAGACATATTTATATTACCAATGTATTAATATATATGTGTAGGAAGATATATATGCAATCTATGAAGTAGATTTGGGTTTGCACTGGAAAAGGACATTTAGCCAGGAAGAATTTGAGAGCAGTAAGAATTCCATTTTCTTAAAAAGTGAAAGGCTAATTGAAAAATAACAGCTAGGCAAGAGAAAGTGACACTTTGAAGAGATCCCTAAGCATCATTTGCACCTGTAATGATCCAAATATCTACTGTTAATGCAGGTCTACTAGTGCCAGTTGAACCACAAGTGTTGGAGGACTTTGTTTTGGAATAATCTATAGTCCTCAGGATGTTACTAAAGAAGACGATTCTTAGCACTTCTTACATTAAGAAGCATTAGGCAGCAGTGCTTCATTTCATGCAAAAAATTATTGCATTTCATGCACTTTAAGAGACTCATCAGGAGTCAGAAAATGAGTCAGGACTCAGGAAAATGTTTACTCCTTGTGCTCCATTATTCAGTGCTACTCTGATCTCTTTAGGATGCTCTCCTGAGTCAGAAAACACCCGAGGATGCTGAAATTTCTTGGACTCACTCAAAGAATACAGTAAAAAACATATCAGGAAATCCTCCAATGATGTTTAAGCTTGAACTTAAACACTGCTCAGCGTGGCTTTGATTCCTGTGGGCTGCTGTTTTGTGACAGCTCCAATGGGAACTGCCATAAATAAACAGAGTGAGAACTCAGGAGCAAACTTATGTGTGCAGTGTTGAGAATATCATAGAGTTGACCAGGAGAATCAGATTTTTAATCACCTGACAAGGAAAGGAGCAAATGAAACAAAGCTGCGTGTGAATTCCCCCAATGGACCAGTTCCCATTCCTTCTATGCAGTTTCACAATTTAGCGACAAGTTAATCACAATGTTTGAGCTTCAGCTAGTAACATGTGTTCCTCAAAATAAAAAGAGGCTTTGTTTTCTGGTTGTCCACTGGATTGAAACCAATCTTTCAAGCACAGAAGCCACAGGCAGGCACAAAATCTTCTGACAGCAGCAGGACGATGAAGATGACAAACTGTATGATTGTGACAAAGTTCTGATTTCTCATAATTTAAAAGAGGAAGAGAAGCTGGGAGTCTGAGACCAGTGCTCACCTCTCATCCCTTCCCAAACCTGCACGTGTAATCAGCACACATGAAGGGCTCTTCACATGTGACATAGGTTATGTGTAAACGACCTATTCAAAACAGATAAATGAGGACTCACAGACTCACAGAATGCCCTGAGTTGAAAGAGACTCACAAGGATCATCGAAGCCCAACTCCTGGCCCTGTGCAGGACAGTCTCAAGAATGATGCCTGAGAGCTAATTTAATTATTTAGAAGATTAGAAAATTAACCAGCAGAGTTAATTTAACAGCACCAGCTACCTGACTTACCTGGCCAGACTTCACTCCATTGCCCTCAGGAAAATGTAGGCTTTGGGCATTAAAACCTGGCAGCAGGCACTGTGAGGAAGACAATTAGCAGCAGCAAGGAAGCATTGCAGCCTGCCAGACTTTTACTGAGGCAGGTCATAAAATGCTTTTGTTCACATTTTCCAAGATTCATTGGCAGACTTGTAATTGATGACAGAGTTAAGAGAGAAAGAGTCTCTCTCGAGCGCTCTGCAAGGCTCCCTGTGCCATTGATAATGACCTACTTGCATTTACAAGAAATAAGTTCCAGCATCCTTTTATTGATACAAAACTGCCCACCATTGAGGAAGTACAAACAGCTCTGCAGAAGCTAAAGATAAATAAAGCTGTTAAAGCCTATTCCATTTCTCCTGAGCTGCTAAAGTCTGTGGCCTCTTAATTGCTACAAAGCTATAGACGCTGTCCAAACTCATTTGAAAGAATAATCATATACTCAATAACCAGCACATTGGAATAGCAATAATAAAATACCACAGAAAAGGAAAGATGACTAAGCAGAAAGGCATTGCTTAGTGTAATTCTATTTTTAATACTTGGCAACTTTTGCCTGGGTCATGTTCTGAAGACTTGCTATCAGAGTGATTCCCATGACAAAATTGCATCAAAGACAGTCAATAATTTTGAGTGTGGATCCACAGCTGGCTAGATTTTTAGGGTGAAATCCTGGGGAGTTTGTTTAGTCCCTGTGATTCCAGTAGATTTGACTGAAGCTTCCTGAAGATATGACTGGCAAATCATATATTTTTTATACTTTATAGTAAAGGTTGTACTTGATGGTCTAATGGTTGGACTCAATGATCTTGCAGGTCTCTCTCAAAATGAATGACTCTATGACATTATGATTTTTAGTCTCATTTGCTCTTCTTCAGCTCTTTCATCCTCTTCCAAAACAGTGGGACAGCTCCTCTACAAGGACATGCTTGTGAGGGAAGGCCACAGATGTCCTCTCTGTGGACACCACCACCACAAGGACAGGATAAATATCTGATCCAGGGCCACCCTTACAGTGCACTGAGCACTTTCCAATTTTGGGGCTCCTGAGACCAGTAGCGGGTTGCCCCGGCCACTTGAGATCTCCTGCTAGTTGACTGGCTAATTTGGTCTTGCTGCTGCAGCCTGACCAATTTTCCTTTTAGGGCCCCTTGGAAAGGCCTGACAGCTTTGCAGATTCAGACCCTTGGTGGCAGAGCCTTCCAAATTAATCAATCCACCAGAGTTCACACCACCCTTTCAAAATCTACTGTACCTATGGGCCAGTCAACTCTGGAGACCACTGACTCCAGTGAGGACCCAGCAGATTTGCATCAGCTGAAGTGTAGGCTGATAAGCACTACAGCAGCCCTGGCATTCTGCAGTGATGGTGGAGCAGAGATCATTTAAAGCCATTGCATTCTGTTGCATCTCTCAACCTGTTTCATGGAAAATTATCTCGAATTTGCAGATCTCCCCATAAGTCACTGTAAAAGCATGTCATTTTTCCTCTGATCTTTAATTTCTTGAGTAGCTACTTCCTTAATTGTAGTTTACGGATAATTCCAGGTAGAGTAGGTGTCATTAAAACCTCATTTGTCACTCCGTAGTGAATGCAGTAACGCCGTGTCTCCTACTGTAACTAGGAGAAGGCTCCACAATAATTGCACATCCCCAGGCAGTGAACACCGAGAGTTTAATGGTGCCAACTGCAACTGCAGCAGAAGGAGGAAAGCCCAATGTGCACAGCACAGAGCCTGCTAACACAGCAAAACCTCCTCTGGCAGACAGCACCAAAGGGGAACAACCCCATTCCCAGAGTCTGGGCTGCAAATTCAGCCGTAGGATTCAAACCTAGAGCCTCTGTGGTAGGAAAAGCATAGTCTGGTGGGATGTGCACTTTCCGTCAGTAGGGCTTGTTAGAGCCATGGGGCTCAGCTTAGCTGAGGCAGTGTCTGGGCTCTCTTTTCCCAAAGGAGAAAGGGGGCTGCCAAGGGAGCTGCAGCCATCCACACGTTGGGGGAAATGTCTTTAAAAGGTTATCATTTGCAATCAAGAGCGCGCCACTTAAAATGTAACTGCCGGGATGGTAAATGCATTAAATCACATTAACTCCACTGGAGTGAAGGGAGTGTTAAGAGGAGAGCAGATAGTTTGTGTGGTTTATATCATCTGCAAGAGAAAGCAGTGGAGCAGAGAAAACTTTCACACTGCCATTTATTAAAATTACACTCAGCGCTTTCCTCCCTTTCGTTAGAAACATTAACAGATCATTGGTCCTGTTCTCATCCCACCAGTGGGGAAACAACAGTGCAGAGATTAAGTGGCAATTTTAAGGTGAAGTAAATAGCTGCAGCAAGCCCATGGGAGCCAGATACAGACCTGGCTGAAAGTAGAAATTAAGTTACTTTGCATGTTCACAACCACCCCGGTGGCTCTACAGGCTGAGGCAGAGTGGCTGGGAGCTGTCCTGCAGTTTAGATTGGATATTGGTAAAATTCCTTCATGGAAATGGCTGTCCTGGCCTGGCAGAGCTGCCCAGGGCAGTGCTGGAGCCCCCACCCCTGAAGAGATTTAAAAGCCATGTGGATGTGGCACTTGGGGACTTGGGTTAGTGGTGGCCTTGGCAGTACTGAAGGAATGGTTGGTCTTGGCAATCCTGGAAGTCTTCTCCAATCTAAATGATTCTGTTATTCTATGATATTGACATAATGGAGAGATGAAGGGGCTACAAAGCACCATAGGTGGGCTCTTTAGTTTGGGCAAGTGCATGCCCTAGTTCATAATGCCATGGACTGCAAATTCTCACCAAAAATAAAACCAAAAGCCGGGTGCTAAACATCTGTCTTGCCTTGCACAGAGCATAATAAATGCAACCAAAGTCATTCACTGCAGAGCTTTGGAAGCACTGGCTGTGCCAGACTCAAACAGCAAAGCAAGTTTGTCACTCAATAGAATATAAAATTTTCCCTTTTTACTTTTACTTTTCATACACAAAAAAAATCAGGGGTATGAGAAAGAAATTTTCCACATGCTTGTGTGGACTCTGGAGATGTGGTGACATTGATGTTAATAGAGGGAGTACTTTTCTTAACTTCTTCCCATGCTTTCATGCTTGTTGTCCCCACATGGGTTTCTATTGAGGAGTCAAGTAGGATAAAGCAAAGGTGTCAGTCCTAACCAATAGCTGTGCACACAGGAGGAAGAATTAGTACAGTTGACATGTAACCACTGGCTAAATTTGAAATAGCTATATCCAGATCTCAGGCTTTCATCTCTTTTCCATCCAAACTCTCATTGCCTTTTGGCATCTTCCTGCACCAGTCCAGCCTAGCCTGGTACTCGGATCTACCTACTGGAGGCACAAATTAGCAAAACGCTTCCTCTGCTCATATCTGCTACTCCCTCTGTCAGGAACAGCCTCGGGGAGGCAGGACAGATGGATGTCACCGCCGCCCCCTCTCCAGGGGACGACTGGGGACGGCGGCAGGACGAGTGCCGGCGGGTCCGCAGTTCCTGCAGGGCACCCTGCGCTGTGCCCCCCTGGCACGGGAGAGCCGCCCCGGCTCCATCTGCGACTCCCCGCCCCCAGAGAGAGGTGGGAGGGCAGGAGCAGCCCCTCCATTCGAACGAGGAATAAAAGTGGCGATTTGCATTTAGCAAATAAAAATTTAAAAAAAAAAAAAAAAAAAAAAAAAAAAGGGCATTTTTGAGTCAGTGCCATGTCCAAGGGAAAGCGCGGTGGAAACGGCAGTGAAATTTACAAGTGGAAAAAAGTGTTTAAGGTTTATTTGCCAAAAAAAAAGGTTATTTTGATATGTATTCATGCACAGCACTTTGTGCAGTGGTCTCCAAATGGCACTTTTAGATGCAACTACAGTATGCATAATAAATAAAAAATAACAGAAGAGTCCTGGAAAGCAAGGAACTTGTGCCATTGCCAGGAATGGTATTGCTAGAATGCTGTTTTTAATCCCATTCTGTTTTTTATGGGTTTGAAAAAGTATCTCATTGCATCACAGGAGACTACTAAACCTCATCAACTTATTCAAAATTCCTTTATGTGCCACATAAGGGAAAAAAGCAAGATAAAAAGTAGCTGGCATGAACTCCCTGATGATAGAGAGGCACACACCTGCCTCGCATTCCCCCATTGCCAATATCCATGTTCTCTCTGGAAGCACAACGCAGACAAATGCAATGCTTTAGGTATTGATTAAACAGACATTAAGAACATGCCCAAAACAAAGTGCAACCAGGCAACTGTTTTAGTGTGGGGACTGTAAATATAAAACCACTGGGAAAGCTTTTTGTGCCTTTGGAAAGAGGCAGAGGCAGCATCCCAACAGACCTCCCAGAGAAAGAGACCCCAGCCACTAGGCTGTTTTTTGCAATCTTTTCCAAGGGCCAGAAATACCTGGAAGATCAGGCAGCTGTATCTTTCATACCTCAGATAGTTTAGATCACACTTCTGGAAAGGCATCAGTCTTGGGCTGGTGATGCTGGTGCTGGCTTCAAGCACAAAGCTGTAATTGTCCAGAGCAGAAGACTAAGAAGAGTGGCCCAGTCACAGCTGACAGCGGGACACACCCAGTGGGTTTCAAAAAAATGTGCTGCTGCAGAAAATCAAGTTCACGAGGCAAGACAATGACCATATGTCTGGAGATAAAGAAACCTCCTTGACCAGCAGTGGCCACAGCCTGGCTGGCTGGGCGGGAGAATGAGTCCTATCTGAGTGCAATCTTCCCAGCCTGTTCTTAGCATCTGTGCAAGGATAAAACAGATTTCTTTTTTCTCTCTATACCCCAGCTCTGCTTTATACCTGAGGCATCCAGAAATAGTTGGGTGTCCTCCAGCAAGAAGTTACCCTGGAAAAAGGTGATGTTTAACAAATGACCTCTAAAAGATACCTTCCAACTCAAACCATTCTATGGTTCTATGAACACTTGGCAACTTAAAGGTTCCTCCTCTCTGCAGCTCTCATAATTTGCTAATACTTACCCTCAGTAAGGTGCTTGACAAAGATTTCTAGTCTCACTTACCCAGTTCTGCATCTCAGTATGATTCTAGTGTAGCCCAAACCTTGGGCAGGATACGTAGAGGATGGGATGGCTGCATTTTATATCTCTGTCGTGCCAAAGAGTTTATTGGAAAAGCACTGAAATCTCTTTCTCTCTTGCCCACACTAATAAAATAAACTTGGACCCAAGACTAGGTAAAAAAATATTTATAGCAGAGATTTTTAGGGTCTGATTTTGAAGAGAGCAGCTAATAGGAACCTCATATGCTGAGCTCTGCTAACATCTTTGTGGAGCTGCCTAGCCAGAGCCTCCCAAAATTTGGTCACTTAACTGGCTTCTGGAGGGCAAACTATTAAAGGAGCTTTAAAAAATGCAGCCCTCTAAATAATTACTCTTGGAGGTGTGTGCGTGGTAAGACCATTTCAACAGACCTCAACAATAAATTGCAAGGTAACAGGAAAAATTATGAGCCTTTTATTTTTGATCTAATCACACAGCTTTTATTTACATGATCTACTAGCTAATGCCACCATATTGAAACTGACAGACTGTCCAAGTTGCTTTAGTTTCTAATTACTGAAATGAAACAAGCACCTCTGTTGAATGATGTGTATTTTTTCCTGTCACCATAAAAGAGACCCCCCTCCCTGTGATTTAATCAGGCCCATGTCCTTTCTGTAAATAATGTTTAATCATCTTAGCCAACCTCATTTTTATAATGGCCCCTTTTACTGGAGCTCAGAAAGATATTAATCCACAATCACACATACACACACATACTAAAGGATTGTTTCTCAAGATCTGAAGATGTTCATGATCTTCTATTTACTAGGAATTATTTTCAAGATCAGATTAAATAAATCACAGAATATTTGGGGGATTTTTTTCCAAAGCCCATCCTTATGGTGGGTCTGATGGACAGGTAGCTGCTGCCAATACCCTGTGATGGCAGATCAATGACTTTGTAACACTGAACCATGAATTAGTGGGGACCTACTAATCCTACAGCCGGGTGAGTTGGAAGTAGCTTCTCACAGGGACATCAAGATAATCAGAGGGCTGGAGCACTTCTGCTGTGAGGAAAACCTGAGAGAATTTGTGTTGCAGTGGAAATTTGGATTTTCCAGCCTGAAGAAAGGAAGTTTCAAGGTGACCTAATTGTGACCTTCCAGGACCTGAAGGAGCTGACATTAAAAACAGAGGGGACTGTTTACAAGGGCCTGGAATGACAGGATAAGGGAAAATAAATTCCATCTGCCAGAGGGCAGGGTTAGGTAGGATATTGGGAAGGAATTGTTGTTCCCTGTGAGAGTGAGGAGGCCCTGGCACAGGTTTCCCAGAGAAGCCGTGGCTGCCCCATCCCTGGAAGTGTCCAAGGCCAGGCTGGATGTGGCTTGGAGCAACGTGGGATAGTGGAAAGTGTCCCTGTCCATGGCAGGGGATTGGAATGAGATGAGATTTTAAGGTCCCCTCCAACCCAAACTGTTCTATGATTCTTAGGGAGTTATCAAGGTAGGGAAAGTCACTCGGAAATTTAGAAGTCTTAAAAACTCTTGAATTACTCAGTAAAAATTTAAGTCACATGCTTCCTCCAAAGTAGCTGTGTTTTGGTATTGCATTTCTTTGCCCAAATGGAAATTCAGGACTTATCTACATTTAATGTCATACCCTCTGCTGTGGTAGTGAGTTGGAACCCTGGGTTCTGAGAATTTCAGCCTGTCAGTGCTCAGAGGCAGTGATCCTCAGAAGTACACTGTACTCCATCCAAAACCCTGGGAAAAGCTTCCTAAATTGTGTGATAACACTGAGGTTATTGCTGTGTAATTAAAAGTTTTATCACTGGGTGAAATATGTAGAAATGTAGAAAATTAGGTTTAGGGGATATAGGTGATAATAGGTTACAATATGGAGGATTTTGGGTGTGGATTTGTCTTCTTTCTCCTTCTTCACGAATCTGAGTGCTCTGTCATTGGGTCAAAAGTTCCGCACTGCAGAACATGAAAAGTTAGCAACTGGGTTGTAAGTAAAAACATATTACTTAGCATTTCATAATTGGTTAATTTAGACTTTAAAAAACCTTGGAAATGAGAACTCACGGCCATTTTCCACCCTGCCAACCAAGAGGCACACACTGTGCAGCTGTATTACTGCTAAGATGTAATAAACAACTAAGACCAAACAAGAGTTCTTGATCTTCTGCATCTTAATTCAAACTCTGAGTAAAAGAACTGGAAATACAAAAAAAGAAGAAAAGTAGCATTTGCCTCTCTATCCCCAAAGGGACAGTGCTGATTTGGGCTAGGAGAAATCATCCATCAGATTCTTTTTCTTAAGCCCAATCAGAAAAGCACCCATACCTTTTAAAGAGGATATTACATTGGCTGAGTGGTGGACAGATCTCTTCTTATTTTTGTTTACAAATTTTGCATGCAGTAGTGTGGAGAGGTACAATATAATCGACTTTTTAAGAGTTTATCAATTCATATAAATCCTTAGTATTATGAAACAAATAAAATAAGAACCAGTTAATGTTCTTTTATAGCTCTAAAACATATCACGGGTGAAACTGCATTTAAATAATAAGAATTTCCTCTCAAAATACTTCGATTAGGTTTTGGCCATACAGCCAGAGTGAGATTGTTATAACATGAGCCACGTGAAAAACACTATCTGGTTTCATCCACAGGGAGAAAAGTAATCTTTGCTGTGACATAGCTATTCCAATAAAATGCATTTTTCTTTATGTGCTAACATGAAATGGAAAGCTATAATGAAAAAAAACCCAAAAAGCCCCACAACATGAAAAGCCGTGACGATCAAACTGGGCATAGGAGGTATGTAAAGCTGATTTAGAAGATTAGGAGAGATGAAGAGCAGAAATGTTCCACAAATTCATGGAAACATTACCAACAAAATCTAGAGACAAGAGAGAGTGTTTCTATATCTCAATGTTTGGAATGTTTGGAATGTAATTCAAAAGTTGGGGACCTCCATAAGAGATTTTCCCTTGAAAGAGGGGTTTCCATCATTTCCCCTTTACTGAAACATCCAGAGATGTTGTTTCTAGAAAAAAGACAAATTAGAAGATGACTCAGATGAAAAATGTGCATCAGGTAAATGTGAAACGCTCAGTAAGAAAAAAAAGTCACACTCTGGGGTTTCTTCTCAGCCCAGAAGCCCTCAGAGGACTTTCCAAGAAGACCAGGCTTTGGTTGCAAAAAATTCACATTACAGAGAATCATTTGCATCCCTCCCTACCACTGACCCACCAAGTATCCCTTTCTGGAAAATCAGGTCAGCAATCCAGAATAAAAGCTAAAAAGGGAAATGGGAAGAGCCAAGTTATTAACTTCATATATATTCAGAGCTTGAAATAAATTCCCCTTGACATTTTTAAAGCACATATCCCAACTCATGTTTGGCTGCATTTCTTAGATCAATATGACTAAGGGAACAAATTTCAGAACCTCTTCTCGTCAGCAGGGATTTTACCACATGATATGAGAGCTGCAAAGCCAACCCTCACTCCAGAGCTCCAGAACACCAATGCTGCTGACTACTGAAGCACCCCAAAAAAGTACTGGGGAAGACTCAACTATTCAAAAACATGTCTTTTACTGCCATTTCTTACAGCAACTGATGCACAGGGTGTGACTCCATAAAATATTTTGGACTCCGAGAATGTTTCTTTAGAAACCTCTTCTAGGCTGCATGGTGGAGTATGAACACACATTATACAGTCAGACCTGTTCAAAATGAGCCATAAAGAAGCCAAAAGACATTATTAATAATGTCAGTAGTTGGCGAGTGATGCAAGGATGCAGTGCAGATTCTCCACGGCTCTCAGGTCTTCTCTTAAATTACAGCAGATATGAACTCCAAGGGAATGCCCTCACTGATCCACCCTAGCTGGATCAAATACCAGAGAGTTGAACCACACTCAACATTTTGAATTTCCTTGTTCCACTGACAGATTTTATGCTGCTAAAGGGAGCAGCACAAACTGGCTGAGGAGAGCACAAATAGGGTAGGGGCAGCACAAATTGGGTAGCTTCTTGCTTTGTACAGCTGCAACATGCTGGGTTTTCATTCCTAGATCCATATTTGGAATTTGAAGACACTGTGGTATTACCTTTGGCTAACAACTAGAGAAGTGGCTGAATCAAGAGGAGCAAGAGGCATTTGTGTCCTTCTGTGTACACCCCTGGGAGGACACCTCCATCAAACATGCTCAGTTTGCAAATGAAAACAAAGATTTTTCTCCCAGTTCCACCTTTGCAAGTGCCTGTAGCCTTGTACCTATGTATAGTGCTGAGGGCCTTTGTTCCCTGCCTTATTGGTACTCAAAACAACACATGAAAAAGGAGGAAACATGAGTAAGGAAGTGCCTTCTGCCCTGAGAAGAGTGAGAGAACGAGTTTGATTTATACAATCAGAGAAAGATTTAGGTTGGAAAAGACCTCCAAGATCGAGTCCAACCTGTGACTGATCCCCACATTGTCACCAGCACAGAGCACTGAGTGCCACATGCAGTCGTTTCTTGGACACCTACAGGAATGGGGACTCCAACACCTCCCTCGGCAGCCCATTCCAATATTTAACAACACGTTCCACAAAGAAATTCCTCCTGATGTCCAACCTGAGCCTCCCATGGCACAGCCTGAGGCCTTTCCATCTCCTCTTGTCCCTGTTCCCTGGAAGCAGAGCCCAACGTCCCCAGCTGCCCCCTCCTGTCAGGGAGTTGTGGAGAGACAGAAAGTTCTCTCTTTAAGCCGCTCTTTAATGATTTATTCTCTAGACTCTTCCCCATCTCTGTTGCCTTCCCTGAACACGCTCCAGCCCCTCAATGTCTGTCTTGTTTTGAGGGGTCCAGAACTGAAACTGGGACTCGAGGTGCGGCCTCACCCAGTGGAGAAGGACAACCTCCCTGGTCCTGCTGGCCTCACAATGGCAGATACAAGCCAGGATGCCACTGGCCTCCTTGGCCACCTCGGCACACTGCTGCAGTCATTCTATTCTGAGTCTGCTTTGCTGTCATAATAACCTTATGGTCATGCAGGTGTGCAAAGACATTTCCTTACAGCTACACTGGGGTTTATAATTCTTGTGTATTTGTCATCCCAAACAAGAGAGGGCAGGGTCACCCTTATGTACCTACAAACACCTGCATGGCTCCTGCAAACAGCTTGCCTCCCCAGAAATCTGCCCTGTGTTGCTTTCCTGGTCCTGCTTCTCACTGTAAGATCTACAAAGCTTCCAAAAGTTGCGCTGACATAGCAATAATCTGGAAATATCCCTCTGGAGGCGCCTATTGATTGTCGCTGTGGGTGGATTATATGAGGGATCTATCTTAATTACCAGAAACCATCTCCTTGGAATGGCCAGCAATGTAGCAAAAATGATGCACGAGGAGATCCATTACTCTCAGGGAAAGGTCAATCCAATAGGATGTATGTTTGCATTCAGGTCAAGTGATGGCTAGTCCATCACCACCCTCCATTCTCACTGCCCTGTCAGCTCTGTAATGGCTTCACCTCTTCTCTGTACCTCTCACCTCCCTCTCCCTGGTGCCAGACTGATAACACGAATTAGGGCAGCTGGAGGTAACAGGGCACAGCTGTATTATCACAGATGATAAACAGTGTCAAAGGCAATTATGGGAGCTGCAGAGAGAAGAGGGAAGTTTCAAACCCATCCTTTGCTTTCTGGGCTGTGGGAGGAGGGTATCTGGCCCATAATGAGAGCAAAAAAGGGGAGGTGGAAGGAGGAAGCCAGCTTTGCTGCCTCTTCCTTCATGAAGCAATTTCTCCCCTTTGGGAGCATCTCTGATCTGCTGGAAACATGGATCTGAAGAAGGGCCGTGGAGTAGGGCAGGGAAATGTGGGTGGGAGGAACCTTGCACATGATTTAAGAAGGAGGTGGATGTTAATGGAGAAACAAACAAATCCACAATGGTCATAATTAACTGTGGCACCACATGGAAAGAAGACACGGCAGATGTCTGGCAGAGGTGACTCTCAGAGGTTTGCTGCTCCAGAAGGCAGCCTAGGAGAGGAACATGGATAGGGAGCCATGAAGAGTGTTCCAAAGTTCCTAGGACTCATAGAATTGTGGAATTATTTAGGCTGGAAAACACCTTGAAGTCCAGCCACTTCCCCAGCACTGCCAAGTCCACCACTGACCCATGTCCCCAAGTGCCACATCCACAGGGCTTTTAAACCCCTCCAGGGATGGGGACTCTAACTGCCCTGGGCTGGACAACCTTTTTTTGAAGATATTTTGCCAAATATCAAACTGACCCTCCCCCGGATCTCCTCCATCAACACCTGCATGAACAGAACAGAACACCCTCTTCTCTGCTCTGGTCTCAGACACCAAGGACGGTTTTGTGCAACCACTGCACAATGTCCAGTGGTGCTGTGACTAATTCAGCTGCTGCCCATGATCCTGCTGACTGTGTGCACACTAAATCTATAAAATTCTAAATTCATTATTGTACAGTAAATAATCTTGTAAATTGCCCGCATTTAGGTGCTTTACTCCCCACAAAAAAGGCCCATGTCTAGCATCAGATCACCCACCCATGGATGCTTTTAAACCTCCTCTAGCTAGAACCAAAATAGATTTGCAAAATGGAAGGCAATGACCACATTTACCATGGGACTTTAAGTCTATTGGCTATCAAAAAATACAGATTCAGTCATATGGAAACAGAAATAGGATTGACTATTTCTTAGTGCTAAGATAACATTTTAAGCAGAAGTGGAAAAGCCCATGAAGTGAGATAACCTCCTGCTAAGCCACCTTTGCATTCCTCACTTGTAATGGATAAAAACCCTATATCTTCAAAGTCCCTTTCTCTTTTTCTACCTTAATATCTGCTATAGGTACTTCATCAATGCCTGCTATTGGTATTTCATTAAAAAAGAAGAAAACACAAAACCAAAACAAAACAAGAAAACAAAACAAACTGAAAGACCACAAACAAAAAAGCCCCAAACAAACAAACAAAAAAACCAAACAAAAACCCATAAAACCCACACAAAACAAAACCCCTGTCAGTCTGGAGTTCTGGGGCAGAAGGACATTACAAAACTGTGTCCTTCATAGAACCTTGGAATCACAGAATGGTTTGGGTTTGAAAGGACCTTAAATATTGGTTTGTTCCGTGTCACCTTCCACTATCCCAGGTTGCTCCAAGCCCCATCCAACCTGGCCTGGAACACTTCCAGGGATGGGGCAGCCACAGCTGCTCTGGGCAACCTGTTCCTTCCCCTGTCTGCTTCCTAGTTCTCCTGAACTTTTTGGTAACCAGCACAGAAACTCTTTCTAGGTAGCTAGCATGGGTGTTCTGCAACACTCGTAATGATGGCCTCATCTGGAAATGCTTTATTAATATTTATTAAGTGATCACTAGCTGCAGGTACATTCTTTAATAACTTATTTATAAAGCATGCTATAAAACACATTAAAAATACATTCTTTAACAGATAACGCAATAACAAGATGCTGTAAAGCAAACTATAAAATGTAAATGACGGCTGTACCTGAATTGAAAACACATTCAAGGCGAGGAAAAAGGGAAGAGAGGAAAGGAAGCTGTACTCAATGGGCCTGAAAACAAGCAGCACCCTTTGGAGGAGGGCAGGTTTCATTCTGGTGACATTTAAAGGCATAAATATGAGCACTGCACTGTTTTGACCCATGGCTGTGGGCAAGCAGATGGGAAAATACAGTTGCTGCAAAAATATTCCCAGGCAGGGTGAGAAAATGCTCCTGCTGCTACTTGTGGGTGGGGATGGGACCCTCTGGATCCCTGTAGCCCCCCAGCCCCAGCTCATCTCTCTCAGCACCTCTGCACTCTTTGCTGTTTGGGTACCTCTTACCTTCCCTGCTTACCCCTCCTCTTCACCCTTCCACTTCCTCCCTGTTTCTCCTCCTTTTCCCTCTCTGTCACCTCCTTCCATATTTTCCCACCTTCTTTATTTCAGGCTTTCAGTGATATCATTATAATTTTGTGGGAGTACAGAGGATTTAAAGGCTTTTAAGCATGGGATCCATGGGATCCTGGAGAAGGAGGACGGTAGTGGATCTATCATTGTCTTTTCCAAACCCATCGGCAAGGCAGGTTTTGTCCTCAGTGCTCCCACACATCCATGGCCCCATCCTTGTCTCCACATGGGGCCAAGGAAATCAGCACCAGCATTGTGCCAGCTTTCCTTCAACCAATCCTAACTGATTTCCTCATTCCAGAGCAAAAAAAAATGCCCATTTTTAATCCTTGGAATATCCAGCTGTCTATGAGATTGGAATTCCCGTCTGAGCTGACCACTGCAGTTCCTATCAGATCAAAATGAGGGGGGAATAAACAGACAAATCAACATATCCCAGGGTCAGTTCAGAGAAGCTGTAAGCAGGTAAATCCTGCTTACCAGAATCAGTCTTGGCTCCAAACCTCTGCTCCCCACTTTCACACCCTTCCAGGGAGATCTTCTGCTCAACACCTGGTCTTAACAGGTTCAGTTCTCTTTATACTACTGAATGTCCTACTGAAAGGGAGAAAAGTTGCAAAAAAACCATTAGTGACCACATTCAATTGTTAATTAATACTTTTGGACAAAGTGGAAAAGTTGAGGAGAGCAGAAACAGTCATTTTTTTAATTGGCTTTGCAGAATAATTTTGGACAAGGTTATTTTCTGTCTGTATATTCATAAAGCTGATGCTGGTTTGGATATGTCTGTCAAAAGAAGTCAGAGATGCCAGGCAACCTGCCCACTCCTGGCTCAGCCCAGATTTCCAGCTCTGAGGTGTTCTCAGGAGATCTAGAAGCTTAAAAATGGAGGCAGAAAATATTTGCTGAGAAATTAACCACAAAAAAACCCAAAAAACAAAAAACAAAGCTATTCATGGAAAACGACAATTCTTGCCAGACAGAACCTGGAACTTCCCTGGACAAGAAATTATCTATCTTTTTTTTTCCCTCTCCTATTTTCACCTGGGGTCCCAAAGACTTTCCATTCCTTGTGAAATCAGCCTTGGTTCTGGACCACTCAGTCTCTTCATTTCCTCCTTGCAGGAGCACTGAAACCTCTCTCCCAGCCTTTTCCCCTTCCCTCTCCCCCCTCCTCCTGCAGCAAGCTAAAATGGCAAGACTAATTTCATTTCTTTTCCTTTAGTTTGTCTATCTGTGACAACCCTTTTTATGCATTTAATTCATTCTCAATTTCTCATAATCAGGAGAAAGGTGTCCCCTAAGGTTAGGAGTGAGCTTGTCAAAAAGGCAGCGTAAATTTGCAGAGGTAATCACCAGTCTATCTCCTTTCCCCACTGTCCATGGAACTATTAAGTAATATCACTGTCTAATCTTTTTTGTACTTATTTATTTTGCAGTGAGAAACTAGTGTTATAAACACCCCTACTGTCAAAACTTGTCATCCTCATTACCTCAAGGCGGGTTCCATCTCAGTTATTCTAATTTCATAGTTTCTCGAATTTACAGCCGCTGGAAATTGAGTACAAAATCCATTATCATTTGTATATTTTAATTATGCAAATGAGGCAGCTCAGCTGCTCTGGCCGGGACCTGCAGGGATGCCTAACTTCAGTCTGGGTGATTACAATTTATCCAGTCGAGTCACTTTAATTGTAACAAGCTAATTACATTGTTCCATTTGGTTTTAACAAAAGAAAAGGAGGCGGAAGGCGCTTAATGGCAAAGGCCCCGCGTTACAGCCATGTCTGGGAGCGAGGTAGCGGTGTCCCCGCACACCTGCGGAGGGCACGGGCAGCCTTTGGGCAGGGGGGTCAGCTCCAGGAGGGAGGCCAGGGGAAGGTGAACATCAGCCCAGGGGAAATTTGTGAGGAGATGCTCGTCCACTGCCAGCTTCCCAACACCTGAAGGATGCCCAAGGGGAGAGCAGCACCGCGTCCCTGCCTCCGTCACCCCAACCATCCCTGGGCACCCTCCAGCAGGGAGTTGAACAAAGACACATCTCAGCCTCAGAAAAAATCTCAAAGACTGTTGGTCCCTTGGTATCAACTCTTTATCTCCGTTATAAAAATATGATTTGCATTTATAGGCATTTCATTCAGGTATCAAAAAAAAAAAAAAATTTAAAAAAAAAAATCTTACCACCCCCCGCTGCCCAGATCAGCAATTACTTTCTCAGACTCACAATAAATGCTCAGCACCTAAATTAAATACCCTGGAGAGATGTAATATGGCTGCCCACACCTTCACAGAGGCTGTTAATAAATAATTACTTCTCTTGCACTGGCCATCTGAGGATCTCAAAACCTTTTGTAACTATTAATGAATGAAGCCTCGGTGTGAGAGAGCAGAAGCATATTCTCATCAGCTCTTTGTAAATGGGGAGCAAAGGGAGAGGCAAAGCAGCTGTCAGGGTTTCAAGGTAAGAGCTGGATTTATTCCATCCAACTCACAGGTACTTTTTTAGCCGGACACCTCCCACTCCTCAGTGTGAGCCACAGCTGGAAGGCCATCCTGTAGATCAGATCCCATCCCCAGTGTGCACAGCTCTTCCTAGCAAGTACCACAGTCTCTTATGGCCATAAGTTTCCTCCAAGCCTCCCTGCCCACAAGTGGAAGGACCACTCATCAGCTCCTGCATGTGGCAGGGATATTTCAGCCAAGGTTGGTCTCTATTTCAACTCAAGGTTGGTCTGCGGTTCTGAATGAAGAAGGCATCCTGCAAAGGAGGGAGAGGAGAACCATGTGTGGCTAAAAATCCTGCCTGGGTTCTGGGGTAACCTTGTTTTGTCACAGCCCAGTATAAGCTGGGTGGCTCTGTGGGAGAAAACAAATTTGAGGACAGCAACTCAACCAACAGGCAGAAATCTGCATGCCTGTGGGATCTGAAGTTCTCTTATGAAATATGATCTTGTTGGCCTCAAAATCACCCCAAGCAGAGAACCAGAATGACATCTCAGTGCATGCCAGCAGAGCCACTCCAAACTTGCATCTGAGCTACGTGGTCTAGTGGGAGCTGCTCCTGCTCATGGCTGGGGGTTGAACTGGATGGCTTTTAAAGGTCCCTTCCAACCCAAATCATTTTGGGATTCTACAACTCTGACTGCTGTGCTGCCCACACCCAATGGTTGAGCTCCAGATCGTCCATCCTGGCCTCATGACCACTGTGGATCAGGATTGCTGGCTCTACTAATCAGCACCTCAGTGAGACCTCCAGCAGCTCCTTTGAAACATGCAAAAGGATCATGCCTCTTCTTCTGATGTTAGCACCTACCTGCCCTTGGAAAAACACCTCCCCTCTTCAAAATATCCGCCTGATGGCTCTGGGATTAACTGGGGAAGAGAATAATCACTCCTTGGCAGAGAAGAGATGAAAGAACCACATAGATCTTTTCCCTCCCTAGTTGCTAGGGATGTGCATGATTATTGTTATTGTTATTTCCTTCGATACACAGCATTCAATTAATTTCCTTCGACACACGTTTATGGCGCTCCAAGAGGCATTCCGGGAGCTCTTCTTTTCCAGCACATCCAGTTTGCCAGCATCCTTTGTGTCTGTTTGGCTACTCTGAAAGGGGTGAGGGGGAGGGAAGGGAAAAGGGGGATGATCATTCTCAAAGAAACACTTGCCCTTGGCCACGTGCACAGATGCTGAGGAGAGGGAAGCCTGGGCACAGCTCACGTTATACCCAAGTGAGTGTTCATGGAGTCCCGTTCAATAAAGCAGCAGTAACCACCATCTTGCTGCATTCCCCAGTCACCCACCAAACCATGGCAGCGAAAGGAAATTGAGCCCATTAAACACGCACACAGATGCCTCTGTGCCATTGCCCCCCTCAGGAGGAGATGAAGGAGCCTCTATTAATTTTTTTTCTTATTGTGCCTTTACCAAATGCAGTCATTTAATCATTAAAAAGAGGAAGGAGGGGTGCAGGGGCAGGAAAGCATGATGAAGGGTGGCAGCAGCTACTGTAATATCCATGCAGTGAGTCTCCAGGAATGAGGCATCGCTCTGGCTGTCACTCTTGTGCTGTCTAGGGTGTGTTCACATCCATGCTCACCACACTGTGTTTGTGTCTCCTTACAACTCCCCAAGGAGATTCCCAACATCCCTGTATCCCGGGGCTCCCTCCCTCCACCAGTGCCTCATATTTGAAGGGCCCTGCCAGGTCTCTGGACACCCTGCTTAGGGTTCAGCAGCTCTTTCAGTTGGAATGCCTCACTCTGGAGGCAGGCCGGGAGAGCTGGAGGTGTTGACCTGAAGAAGAAAAGGCTCCAGGAGACCTTAGAGCCCCTATCAGTCCATAAATGAGCTCCAGGAGAACAGGAGATTTGACATGGACATGGAGTGATAGGACAATGGGGATTGTTTTTAAACTAAAAGAGGAAAGATTAAGAAAACACAAGGAAGAAAAGTTTTACACTGAGGGAGGTGAGACACAGGCAGAGGGTGCCCAGAGAGGTAGGGGTTGCCCCTTCTCTGGAAACATTCAGGACCAGGTTGGAGAGGGCTCTGAGCTACCTGATCCAGTTGAAGGTGCTCCTGCTCCTTGCAAGGTGGTTGGACTAGATGGCCTTTAAAGGTGCCTTCCAACCCAAACCATGCTTTGACTCTGTGATTCTATGATCTCCATGACTCAGCCCTTCAGGAATCCCCTGTCCCTGGACAGATGATACTGGTTTGGCAGCCTGGGGACCCCAGTGCCCTGACACTGATCCATAACTGCTGTGTGGCTTCTGCTCCACAGCCACAGCAATGCCAGCAATGGACATTCCAAAGCACAGTGGGGACCTGCTGATGTTCCTCCTGGCAGCAGCGGGCTAAGGAAGAGCTGCCACCCCTAGAGAGATGATGGCTCTTTGGGTGCTGAATACATCCATGGGTGGAGTTTTTGGTCATCTTGAAGACCCAACTATGTCCCATGTGACACAGAGAATCTCAGAACTGTTTAGATTGGAAAAGATTTCCAGGATTACCAATTCAAACCATTCCCTCAGCACTGACAAGGCCACCACTGACCCATGTCCCCAAGGGCCACATCCACATGGCTTTTAAATTCCTCCAGGGATGGGGACTCCAACACTGCCCTGGGCAGCTGTGCCAGGCCTGGACAACCCTTTCCATGGAGGAATTTTCCCCAATATCCAACCTGAACCTCCCCTGGCCCAGCCTGAGGCCGTTCCCTCTCCTCCTGTCCCTGTTCCCTGCGAGCAGAGCCCGACCCCCCCCGGCTGCCCCCTCCTGTCAGGGACTTGTGCAGAGCCACAAGGTCCCCCCTGAGCCTCCTTTGCTCCAGCCTGAGCCCCTTTCCCAGCTCCCTCAGCCGCTCCTGGGGCTCCAGCCCCTTCCCAGCTCCGTTCCCTTCCCTGGACACGCTCCAGCCCCTCCATGTCTCTCTTGTCCTGAGGGGCCCAGAGCTGTCCCCAGCACTGGAGGTGCCTCAGCAGTGCCAGCAGAGGAGAATATATGTATATATATGAATATATGTATAGCTGTGTCCCTGTACACAGCTCTCTGGCATCCAGGTGAAATACTACCCAAACATTTTACTGAAACCTCCATCAGATGGGAAAGAATAACCTCTCCTATGGGTTTTTAATGTTTGCTATTTCACAGAGCACTATCATTGACATAGAAGGCACATTTAGCTATATATCTCTAATGGTACACGGATAAAACGCCTGGAGAAATAAATAATAATAAGCTCTTTTATAGCTTCTTATACTTGCAGATCTCAGATTAATTGAAATTATATGCCTTATGCCTGCTCATCCTCTGGACAGAGATTAAAATGGGAAATGAGCATTCATATCTACGTAGATGAGAATACAAGGTGGGATTTTTTCTGATGGTCTTTGGGCATTGCTTTGTTTAGAATTGCAAGGCCTGAACCAAGGCCCTGAAGGTAAATGAGGCTGCTGGGATTTACACCTCATTCCTTTTCCAGAAAACAATCCCATAGCACCTCTGTCTCTTCCAAAAGGGCAAATTGCTCAAGCTCTGCAATGTTCAGTTGTGGTTCTCCTAAGTTCTTTTAGGGTAAAGTGATTTGAGGGCCTAAATCCTGTTACAGGTTAATAGGAATCGTGTTTCTAAGTGCACTGAAGTGGGTACAGGGATGTTCCAAAGTGGGGACTCAACTTTTGGCCTTACCAGAAGTGCCACCATGGGGACGGTTGATAAAACGCCATCAGCCATTGCGAGGTTTCAGCTGGAGGGACACAAGGGAGGGCACAAGAGAGAAAGGTGGGAAGAGAAATATTAAATGGAAGTGGGATGGGAGAGATCTGTGTCCTAGGTGGAGCAGAAAGAATTTCTTTTAAGATCTAATACAGAAACAGCTCCACAGGAAGGCAACCAAGACTACTGGCACATTCATGGTGCATTTGAGGGACTGCTCCAGACAGTCTTCCGAAGAAGACATAGCACACAATTTCAGGATTAAAACAATATCTTTCATTTTTCAAGTGTGGTTAGAGAAATATTTTCTTTAAATTTTAATTTTGACTGCTTCCATTTCATTTTAGAAGAGTATGCAAAGATACAAAGCCAAACCAAAAATTTTATTTTGGTTCAAACAACGTCAAAAAAAGCAAATATGCTCATTTGAGTAAACATAGGACAGCACTTTATTCAGCTCTTCAGACAAGATGTCCACTCAGATAGTATTATTTCACAAGCACCATCTGTAGATTAAAGAGAAGAGAGACATGGAATACAGCTTCTGACTCAGGCTTTTTTATTACTTTAAAGAGTAGAAGACCTGGATCCCAATAAGCACCTCAGGCTATGGTTTCATGGATTTCATTAAAAGCATTCGTGACACTTGTATCACAAATTCTAGATTTCTTCCTTTAAAAATTCTGCCCCTTTCTGTGTTTAATTTTTCATCTTTTAGGAGATAAAGGGATGGGAGAATAGTTGCCAGATTTTTGGATTAATTTTTATAATTTCACAGTAACAGAGGTCTAAGACATAACTTTTTGCTTCTCATTTAGGTTTGGTAACAAGTTTCAGTTCTGCAGAACAAAACAGGTACTTTGGGACAGCATTATTACAGCAATAATGACCTCTTATGCATGCTGTAATCATTTTATTATGTAGCCTTACAGTAATCCATACTCATAAAGTCTCAGGATTCTTCCCTCTAATGTCCTCTCTATTAATTGCTATTTTCATCAAAAGTTAAATTGCTACTGTCAATAATTTAAATTCCATTAACATTAAAAAAAAAAAAAAAAGGAAAGGGATGCAAGGAGGTATTGAAACTATGAAGAGAAACATTTTCATAGAACCACAGAATTCTATCACTTTATTCTAAGAAATATTCTGGCTGATTTAGCTGACGCAGATGAACCAAAGAGCTGCAGTAGCAACTCCTCCTACCATATATTTTGCAGCATGGTCATGCTAATGTGTTTGGAACATCAGCTTGACGGCTGATGTAAACATAGCACCACCCATGAATTCCAGCAGCTGCTGGTATGAAATGAGCGTCGCATGGAAAACCAGCACTTCACATAATTAAACAGCCAAGTAGGCAAACCCAGACAAAAGAGCCATAAGTTGTCAACAGTCAGCTCATAAGGCTATATATCATGGCTGATATATAGCACACCTGATGCTTTTGCCATCAGCAAAATAAAAAAGAATAAAAAAGAAAGAAGAAAAAAATTAGGTTGGATTCCTTTTGCTGAAGGTTTGGAGGTAGGGAGAGAGAAGTATTTAAACTTCGTTGTTGTTGATAATGATGATAACAAGGATATTACCCATTATGAAATTGGCAGCCTTAATCTTTCTTCCCAGCCTCATTTTTGTACCTGACTGTGGGATGTCCTCGCGAGGGGCAGGGTGGACTCACAGGATTTATGTGCAGTGGTTGCGATGTCAGGGAGCACAGGGTTCCCCAGACTCGAATGACTGCAGCAGTACCACCCACTCTCCTTCCTGCATTTTTGTCAGCTGCAGGAAACAGCACAGGACTTCACCAGGTAATTTTTATTTAAATGAATGCCATTCCTGAGGAAAAGGAAAAACCCTGCAAGGACAGCAGAAACGCCTTGCACAGGCCCAAGCCCACCACAGAGTAGATGGAAGGATGTAAATAATTGAAGAGAATAATTTTGTAATGCTCTGACCCTGAGCATTGCACATCAGTCATGCAGATACCATCTCTCCCTGCCCCAGCCTGCCCAGTCCTGCACTTCACTGTATGCACCATTAATGACCTTTTATGAGAATTAACTGATACTAACGCATCAACTACACATCTACTGCATTTTTAAAAAGCACCAGCATAGTTCTGCTTGTTTGGCCACATAGATTAGTTTTGTAAAAACAATTATCATGATTTAAACAGCTGGTTATGGAAATGTCTATCGAGCTGCCGGGTAGCGTTTTCCGCCCTGTTCGTGAAAAGCATTAGAGGGCTGTCAAAAAAAGAAGGGGGGGATCATGTTGACCTTGTAAAAATCAGCTAATTATGGCAAGTCTGCTGGCAGGTCATGAGCTGAGGAGACTCAGAGAGGAGTGGGAAATAAAGTTTTGGGGTTTTTGGATCAGTTTGTTGCATGGGAGTGGACAGATCAGCCAGGAGGTGAGTGGATGGGGATGTGAATGGATAGGGGGATGAATCTCCCAGTCCCTCCCTGGCACCCCTTCTTCTAGAAGATTTACCATGGCCTGCAGGGCAGAAGCACAGAGCAAAAAGATTCTCTCCAGCCCAAAGGGTGCACAGCCAAGCCTGAATACAAAACCTAAAGACCTGAGTGTGAAAACAGAACAACTCCACTCACTCCTCTCCAGCTTAGAAAGTCAGATCGCCATAAATGGATGAGACATTTCCAGCATTTATGCGTTTCCTGGTCATCCCAGAGGCTTTTCCCCTTCAAGATTTATTTACACACAGGAATGTAAGTGACCACGTTAGCAACAGCAACATGGTAGATGTTTCTACTGCATGCTCTGTGCCCAGTCCCTCGGCTCTTTATCAGCATTAGCTAAACAGACCTCACTCTGTAATCGGTTTTGTACCGATTTTTCTGGTAGGGAAGCCAAGGCAGTGATGGGTAAGTAATTTATCCAAGCTCACATACTCGTGGGCAGCAGCGTTTCTCTTGCAGTGAGAGGCAGGCATCCACCAGGACAGTTTCTGCAGAGGGGATACAATGGCTTCTGAGAAAGAGCCATGGTGCCATGACAGGGAGAGGGAAGAAAATAGAAAAAAACAAAACCAAAAACAAAACAAAAAAAACCAAACAAAACCCCCCCAAAAAACCAAACCAAAACCAAACCGAACAACAACAACAACAACAACAACAAAACCAAAAAAAACCCAAACCAAACAAACAAAGAAACCGAGAGAAAACCAAGAGAATTCCTGGTTTTGGGAAAGAAATCATAATAGTGACAGCTGCTAAAATACTTCTCTGCACTGCACAGCTTCTTTCAGAGGCTTGGGAGAAAGAAAGCCCATGCTGGAGGAGCACTCATCTTTACAGAGAGGCCTTCTGTTGAAACAGAGGGATGCTGAAACATATCCCACACCTCACATCTTCCATGCCTGGCAGTCCTCACAGACAGGCAGACTGGAAGACAAAGAGATACATCCACCTAAAACCCTCACCCTCTGGGTAACTGATTCGTGCTACCCACCCTGTTTGAACAAGGGTATGTAGAGGATAAAATTCTGTTGTAAGAAACATGTTGCCTTTATCACACCTGCTAATATTAACCAAAATTGCTGTATTTTCTCCTCAAGCTGAACAAGAAGATGATGGAGTTATTTGACTCTTAGGAATTTGTCTCTCAGAGTTTTGAGATGGGCTTCAATTCTTATCCTTTGTGGGTAGTCCAGAATCTCCTCTCTCAGAAGCAGACTGTGAAAGGATAATTATCTAGATGTCACTCCCAAGAGTTGATGTCTCACAAATCATCACAGCAACAGCTCAGAGAAGGGTTCCTTGAATGAGTAAGGGCCAAAATATGGTCACCCACCCTCTGGATCTAAGGATAGACACCTAATTTGGGAAAAAAGGGGAAGAACATTGCAGCTCTGTGTCCATGGGTTCCTGGAAGATGCAGGGGAGTGGAGACATTTTTAAAGAAAATCTTCTGATCAGATGACTGTCAGATGCACACTGGTTTTACTTCTCAACATCTAACCATACACTTTGGTTCAATGTTCAGGGAGGGAGGTACAGCTGGGCAGGGCAGCACAGGCCGGCTGGACACTTAGGAAGAAGTCAGTAAAAACTGAAAATTTCCACTTCTGAGATGTAAGAAAATGATGGAGAGTTTAATTCAGTCTAGGTGAAGGCACTGGGCAACCTTCATCCCAGACACAAAGAGGTTAAAAATAATTAGACCTTTAATTTTTCAGTTTATTAAGTGCTTTAACCTCAGTAAGGTGACAAAACTGCAACAAAATTTGGAGGGAAGAATGGCTACAGATGTAGAGCCATGATCTTAAGTATAACTGGGGTTTTCCAAAGACACAAAGTCACTTGTGTTTAGCATATTCCTTTGATAAGAGACCTAACTTTTAGATAAGGGAATGAAAAAGGTGTCACTTATCCTTGCTTCAGAGAGGGATTAGCTGGATTAGTGGAGCTGGAGAAATGGGGGCTTAGAAAGAAAACTGTGAGGTGTTTACCTGTAGGGGAAATAAGAGTCTCTAGTGACAGAAGAAGTGCTGGACTGGGGATGGTTTCTTAGTGGGGCTCCTCAAGGATTGTTTTTTCAGTATTCATATTTAAGATGTTTGTGAGTCACCTTGGTATAAAAGGTAGACATTTTCTGATTATGTTTTCTGAAAACACAAAACCCTTCAGTTTGGGGTGGACCAACACGCTGTGTGGGAGGAGCCAGGTGACCTTGAGAAATGGATTAGCAGAAATGGAGTAGCAGTGCTGGCAGACAAATTAAAAGTTCCTGGTATCTTCTGGGTGCTGAGTGCATTCATGACTGACAGACTCATGGAAAGACATGGACCTGTTGAAGTGGGTCCAGAGGAGGCCACGGAAATGCTGCAGGGCTGGAGCCCCTCTGCTCTGCAGCCAGCCTGGGACAGCTGGGGGTGTTCAGCTGCACAAGAGAAGGCTCCAGGGAGAGCTCAGAGCCCCTGGCAGGGCCTAAAGGGGCTCCAGGAGAGCTGCAGAGGGACTGGGGACAAGGCATGGAGGGACAGGACACAGGGAATGGCTTCCCACTGCCAGAGGGCAGGGACGGATGGGATATTGGGAAGGAATTGCTGTCTGTGAGGGTGGGGAGGCCCTGGCACAGGGTGCCCAGAGCAGCTGTGGCTGCCCCTGGATCCCTGGAAGTGTCTGAGGCCAGGCTGGATGGGACTTGGAGCAACCTGGGATAGTGGAATATTTATCCGGAAAACTAGACATTCTTCAACAAACAGCAGTCCCTCTTAATAACAAATCTGGGCTTACACCATGTGCCCTCCAAACAGAGTGACTAGCAGGGTGGTAGAGTGACCAAGCTGAACCATAAAGCAAGAGGGCTTATCCCCATCTGACATCAGCACAATTTTTTTCTCACTTTCTTGAATTTCATGCTGAAACCTGACTTGATGTGCAGTCCAGATCAATACCGAAGTGAGTGGAAAGCAACAGGCACGTTCTTGGTGGATGGAATCTTCAAGAGCTTTTAGTTGCTTGAAGCCTCATTTGAGGCACCAAGCAACGCACACCATATTTCCCCTTTCTTTGTTTGTTTTTTTTTAATGTAGTGAAAGTGTCCATTTTTGGGGCATGGGATAGTGCAAAACATCTTTGACACGCTGAATGTTAGTGTGAAAGAAAGGAAAGTTTCCCCTGTGTTTCATATGAAATGTTGCATACTACTAATAATAATTTATCATCATCTTCGTATATTCTTATATAAGTAATACAAATCACCACAGTCAATTAATCAATCTGTAATTAGGAACTGACACGAACATTTACTACCATCAGGCATAATTTATATGATTACAGATGATTAAATAAAATGTAATTGAGTGAACAGGCAATTTGTTAAGCACATGTAAATTCAGCCATACCACCTCAGGCTGTGATCTTGTCAGATCTCAACAGCTAAACAGGGTCAGGGTGGGTCAGTGTTTTGATGAGAAACCCCAAGGGAGAACCCTGGGTGCTGAAGGAAGGTGTGGTGGTTAATAGGTAGCTCTCTCCTTGCTCCTTGTGTTGAAGGCATAGTGTCTCTAGCACGTGATGGGAGAGATAGACATAAGTTATTAAAACTGCTGCCTGAGCAGTTCTTGAGAGAGGTGGGAATTTGTCTCCTGGACTTGGGTTAATTTAGAGTGGAGAATACACCTGGCCAGTCACTGGGAGGAGACAGTAAACCATGGCACCCTGACACTTGCTGCTCCTCAGCAGAGCCAGGAGACGTGTCACTCCTGTGATTTAGCCTGCCTAACTCAGATACCTCCATCTTCATTATTTAGGAAAGGGGGAGACTTCTTAAAATAACCACATAAATTCCTCTTCTGCCAAGTGGAGGTGCTCTTGAAAGCCAACCAAGGCAGGAAATGTCTGCGTGCCTCGGGTGCTCAATCTCCTGCAAAGACATCTCTGTCGCTCCCTTGGCTGGATAGAGAATCTGGTCACACACATCAGGACAACCACTTCATTGAAACATGGGAGTAAATTGGATCTTGGTCTCACATGTTTGTGCAGACCCTTGAGGTTGAACAAAGACTACAAGCCAGCCAGGGGCTGCCAGGGCTGTGAACAGGGAAATTAGAGTTTGTTCTTAATGCTCCATCCAAAAAACAGCTGACATCAGTAGACAGTCCCACGGGAAATGCTAAGAGCAACACTGGGAAAGTGCTTCTCTTTTATTCCTTTGGTTTTTTTTTTTTTATAACACCAGGACCAAATCCAACTAAGTGAATGATTTCTTGAAAAGTTCAGCATGTTTCCAAATTGGTTTTGGTCACACAGCCAGAGAAATGCAAGAGGTTTGCTTTAATTATTTCACAAAAATAAACTTGACTTATTAGGATCAATTCCATTTCTGTAGTCTTAAACAAGAATATTTTTGCTTCCTCTGTTTTTAGTTTCTGCATGGCTTCTGCCAAGGCATCTAATTTTAAATAATTAAAACCATTTGTTTTAATACAGCGCAGCAGTTTCTGCAGTGCTGTGCCTGTTTATTTTTTGTCCGTTTTCCTCAATTCCTGTGTCACTCCTTGTGGGAACTGGAGCAGACATCCAACAGATCAGAGGCATGGATGAAATCACTCATGGAAGGCAAGCAGACGGGCCAACTGCAGCTATAACAAAATGATCTTTGATTATTAAATGGATACTTACGTAGATAGACAACCAGATGTGTTTGACAGTGGATGTGGAAAGCGTAGGGGGCAGTACCTCAGGATTAGAGCAGAAAGTAACACAAGCTTTCTTCCCTGAAACAATTACTGAAATCACTTTCTGGACAGTAAGAGCCTTGCATGTGCAATGTTGTACACTGGGCCTGCACAACCAATTTGGGTCAGAATGATGTTTAAACTCTTAAGTGGTACCACTAATCTCCATTAATCTGACTTCAAAGATGATAATGCTCAGTACAAGAGACTAAGAGTTGTTAATGCATGTTCCTCAGCTGGAGCACTAATACAGGACTCCTGCAAAAAGAATAGGATCTTCCAGGGCTAAAAATAAACATCCATTCAGGGATGTCTCCAGACGTGTTCTCTTCTTGGGTTCATTCTGTTCATTGGTGCCCTTTGCCACTGTGTGTGCAAGGACAGCCATGAGGTTGTCCTCTCACTTGGGTTATTTATTTTTTTCCTCACAAAAATAACCTAGGATTGTCATTTCTTGTGCAGGCTTCATGGTGAGCTGCTGATCTCATTTCATGAGGAAGAGCTAGGGCAGTGAGCCATGGGTCTACCCCAAAGCATGTGGGATGGAGGAAACAAGGTTGATCACGAAAGATTTGGTCTCAACCCCACAATTATCTGCCGGAAACAACCACAGAAGCCAAAGAAATTATGTTGGTCTGAAGCACCCAACTGCAAAGAAAATCTCTGAGGAGTGATAGCCAAGGCCAGACTGAGCAACCTGATCTAATGGAAGGTGTCCCTGCCCATGGCAGGGCGGTGGAATGAGATGATCTTTAAGGTCCCTTCTAATTCAAGCCAATCTATGGTTCTATGCTAGAAAAACAACTTTGAAAATTCTCTTTTTTATTGTTCCAGTGCAGTGTGTAGCTTCAGGACAGATCTCAGAAGTGATCATAAGGAGCTGCCGCTCTGGCTCAGTAGGATTACTCCATGTCTTACTCTTTTTTTTTTACATTTTTGGGGGAAAGCATAGGTTTTTGTTAAAAATATCAAAAATTCACCTTTTCAAAATAGACTCAGTTCTTGCATTTTTCCTATATTACTGAAATATTTCCCAAAACAACTCATTGAAATATATCAAAGTCTGGGAGAGAGAAGTATTTTAAGATAAATTATAATTATCTTCTACAACCAATGTTATTTAAAAAATATGCTACATATATTTTACAAAACAGAATTAACAGCTATGTTTCCAGCCTCAGAATTTTCTGCCTAAATAAATTTGAGTAGCTTTACTTGGAGATAAGGTCCTGTATAATTGTGTTGTCAAACCAAAAACCTTATTCTCTAAGTGCCATGAGATCCTTTCAAGAAAGGCATCATCATTTAAGTGCCAAGCTGTAAAAATCAGGCGAAAGCCACGTAGGGCTTAATCTGTGCCTTGCTAAGACAGAGATGTCTAGAAATCAAGAATAATGCTGGAAAACATCTGTGTTCTGGTGTAAAAAAATACCCTCTGATTCCAACAGAGAAACAGAGGGAAATTTAAACTGGAGTAGATTAAGTTTCACCCAGGTCACTACTCCAGGTCGCAGTCCCCAGGTCACTGGTCACTTGCCAGGCATATAACCACAACCAGCACGAGTTCCCAGTCTGAGCTTGACCACAGCTTTCCTCATATTTGTGACAGCTTTGCCTGTGACTTTCTCCAGGATGATGCCACCTGTCCTCCTGCCTTCTGTTCTCCTCGTCTGAACATTGATAGACTGTTAAGTAAGTTTCATAAAATTGCTGAGATTCTCACTTGTCCCCAAGGAGTCCACCACAGGAGACAGCCACAGTGAAAAATTTGCTAGGATCCATGGATAAACAATCTTGGCATTCCCTTCCTTCCTCAGAGATTTCTACGCCTACTGCTGAAATGGCTTGAGTGCTGCAGACTAATTATAAAATTATTTAGTTAATAAAGGCAGGTAGGAAAGTTTCTAATTATTCCTGTGATAAAACTCTCTTGAAGCTGTAGGATTTGTCTTACCCCGCAGCAAGGTGGGACCTGTCTCCTGTAGCTGAGGCTGTGCAGGATTGGCCGTGGGTGGGGGAATTTGGTGCAAGCGCACAGGACTCAATCCAGCTTCCTTGAAACAGGTCACAGAATCATGGAATCATGTAATGTCCTGCGTTGGAAGGTGTTGGGGAAGATGAAACAGGAAAGCCTTATAAATATGATTGCCTGACAAAAGATTTTGGGAATATGAAAACTACAGGCAACATCGAAATGAAAGCCACTTTTGAAATACCAAGTCTTAGTTACTGAACAACTGGAAAACAATGGTATGGCCGACTGAAGGTAATCCCCTCTTGATGGAACAATACCCTCTGCTTGCAAGCAGGTCCAAGGGTCAGAGCAGACCCTACTAGCTCAGCAGAAGGGGTCCAAAGAGTAGTTTTTAGAAGTTAAGATGTAACACTCTATGGTAATAGAAGAACTCTTATAGGCTGTATGTAAATGCTATAGGATTTGTATCTTGTATTAGATTGGTTAGTGACAATTAGAATATTCAGTACAGAAGATGATTTATTGTATTGTAACCAGGACTTCAGACATTCCTTACTACTTCTTCCACTCTTGCTCCTACACTCTCTCTCTCTCTCTCTCTCACCCGCTTACTCTCTTGCTCTCTTGGGCCTGCTCAGAGCTGAGTCTGGCAGCTCTGAGCAGTGCCCCTATACCCACGCCCTTTGCAATAAACCGCCTGTGTCCCCTGACCTGCCTATAGAGATCTCTCGTCTCCATCCGTCTACGTCCGGCCGCCCGTAACCTACAGTAAGGGACCCACAAGCTTCTGGCCCAGCACAGAACATCCCCATACACCACACAATGAAATCCAGCCATGTCTGAGGGGACCCTGATCATCTCAGCTGGCCTTAGCTCTTCCTCCAGAAGGATACAGTCCCCTCACAACCTGCTCATATGATACTCCAGATAGCCCTGGACACCTCACATGGCAATAGACATTTATGTTTTATCTCGCAGATAATTTTCTTGATCCAGCTCAATCTCCAGGCTCTGCTGGGAGCTGGGACACCAGTGCACCTGTAGATACCTGTGTGCCTCCATCCCCCAGGACACCTAGAAAGAATCATAGAATCATAGAATCACAGAATCACAGATTCACAGAATTGTTTGGGTTGGAAGGGGACTTTTAAAGGTCATCTAGTCCAAACCCCTGCCATGAGCAGGGCCACCTCCCTCTATCCCAGGTTGCTCCAAGCCCTGTCCAATCTGGCCTTGGATACTTCCAGGGATGGGGGAGCCCCAGCTTCTCTGGGCAACCTGAGCCAGGGCCTCACCACACTCACAGGGGACATTTTTTCCTAATATCCCATCTAAATCTACTCTCTTTCAGCTTGAAGCCATTCCTCCTTGTCCTGTCATTCCAGGCTCTTGTAAACAGTCTTGTCCCATCTTTCCTGTAAGTTCTCTTCAGGTGTGGGAAGGTTGCAATTAGATGACCCCAAAGATTCTCTTCTCCAGGATGAACAATCCCAGTTCTTTCAGCCTTTCCTCATAGCAGAGGTTCTCCACCGCTCAGAGCATCTCGGTGGCCTCCTCTGGACTGGCTGCAGCAGCTCCAGGTCCTTGTGCTGTTGTTCCCCAGGGCTGGGGCAGCTCTGCAGGTGGGGTCTCCCCTGAGCGGGTCAGAAGGGCAGAATCCCCCCTCCCCTGCTGCCCACGCTGGGGATCAGCCCAGGGCACGGGGGGTTCAGGGGCAGGGCAGGTCCAGCTCTCCCCCACGGCACCCCCAGGTCCTTCTCCTGGGGCTGCTCCCTCTGCTTATCCCAGCCTGGATTGATCCTGGGTGTTACCCTGACCCAGGTGCAGCTCCAGCACTTGGCCTTGTTAAACCTCAGAGGTTCCCATGGGCCACTTCCCCAGCCTGTCCAGGTCCCTCTGGATGTCACCTCATCCTCCAGGTGTCAGCTGCACCTCTCAGCCTGGTGTCATCTGCAAATTTGCTGAGGGTGCCCTTGATGCCTTTGTGTCATTAATGAAGATATTCAATAACACTGGTGCCCATATGGAGCCCTGAGGGGCACCACCTGTCCCTGATGTCCACTGGGACTCTGAGCCACTGACCACAACCCTCTGGATGCCACCATCCAACCAGTTCCTAATCCATCTAACAGTTGACTCCATCACTCCCCAGTTTGGAGGGAAGGATGCTGTAGGAGACCATGACAAAGGCTTTACAGAGGTCCCGATGAATGACGGCTGCATCTCTTCCCTGATCCATGGACACAGTTGCTTCAGCAAAGAAAGCCACTACGTTGAGTCACTCAGGATTTTCCCTTAGTGCAGCCCTGCTTTCTCCAGTCACTTCCCTGTCCTCCATGTCCCTTAGCACAGCTTCTTTTCCATGATCTTCCCAGGCACAGAGGTCAGGCTGACAGGATGGTAACTTCCCAGTGTGTTACTTTCACCCCTTTTTAAAGATGGGTACTGTTTTTCCCTTTTTTCTGTCACCCAGGACTCCTCAGTCACCCCAGGATGGGAGAAGCATCCATGAGGGTCAACAATCTGACATGGGCCAACGAGGTGCATGACAGGCCAAGAAACACACCCTGGAGGGCTCAAATGGCACCAGACACTCAGCTCCTTGTTGACAGCAGCTATCTAAATTTTAGGTGGTCCCATTAGAGAGGTCTCAATGTTTAAATGGGAAAACTTCCACTGGCTCCAGCACAGCCAGGACTTCACAGCACAACTGTGATTCTGCTGATTATGAAGATAAAGTGAGCACAGGTGTTGCTAATGTGAAATCACACTAAGAGTTTCTTCCACTTTCCCCAGGGAGTTTTGCTCTGCCTTTGCATTTCCTATTGGGAATATAATTTTTTTGATCCACTTCTGTGGGAGACAGTGGTGACCTCTCCAGACGAGGGCAGGCTACCTGGGTTTGACAAATGTTAAATGACAGCGTGTCAAAGCACTAAAAAGTATGTTGGCTGAAGTTTTACGTGGAGTTTTACAAGGTAGTAACATAGACTATAAGCTGGTGCATTTAGGCGCCTGGGTGGGGAAATGTATGAAAAATGCATGAGAGGTTAGTGTAAGAAATGCAGTTCACTGGTGTTTCATATTCATTATTCTTTTTTTTTTCTTCAATGAAATTATCCTAAGTAATTTTTTTTTTTTGAGCTGAAGAGAAAGCACGTGCTCAGTAAGTGAGTTCAGCCACAGATTTCAGAGCCCTTAAGTACTCATTGACACAAGAGGCGACGACAGCTCTGCAGGAACCTTTATGGGTCTCTCAGGGTTGTTGGTTTTTTAAGCCTGTGTATTATGGATTTCCACAACAGGTGTTAACAGCTCAAGGCATCTTAATGCCTGCTGGATTAAATAATGCACGTTTTTAAAATTGCATGAAGTCTCTCCCACTGGGGAAATACTATCCTTTCCGCCTTTACTTTTTAAACGAAAATAAAACATGTATTACAAAAATTGCCACAGAAATGGCTAAAATCCACACCCAAAGCAACACAGAAGCTGGAATTCTGTGTTTAGCTCACTCTGCCTTTACCCAGGTCGTGAGGCTCCTGGGGCAGGTCAGAGCAGAGAGTGGATAGGTATGACCACATGAATGGCCAGGAAAGGTCAGCAGGGGTTACAGAGAATGGGACACTGGGATAAAACCACTGCTTAAACCAGTTATATAGTGGGTCTTTCATGCACTTGCAGCAATTCAGT
Source organism: Corvus cornix cornix (assembly GCF_000738735.6). Taxonomy (NCBI): domain Eukaryota; kingdom Metazoa; phylum Chordata; class Aves; order Passeriformes; family Corvidae; genus Corvus; species Corvus cornix. Next base: position 22,136,283 of record NC_046357.1, on the reverse strand, counting down.
CAGCATAAACCAGCTGAAAGTCTGAGCCAGAGCTTTGCTGAAAGGAAAGCATGAGTGAATGAACACATTGTTGGGAGTGGGGAGATACTGGCATCTCCTGGAGGGCCCATCCACCCCCAGTGAGGGACAGACACAGGACATGGTGCATCCCACTTGAGCACAGCTGCTTTTGGGAGACCCCCTGAGGCTCTGAACCCTCCACTCAGGCAGAAAAGTTCACTCTGATGATGCTGTGACCCAATGGGGCACAGCCAGTGCAGAAAGAACAGGTCATGCCACGCTCAACATGGGCAAGAGCAGAGCCTGGCCCTGAACCTCCTCTCCTGGGACCTAATGCTCTCTTGGACACCTGTTTTGAGAAGCTCTTCTGCGGAAGGTGGGGCATGTTTTGTTGAGAGTTTGGCTGCCCTTTGGGGATTAATCGTGGGTCTAGGAGCATTTATTAATGTCCTGTTGAAGTTAACAGCAAGGCACTGCTGCCCCCCCCCCTTTTCTGATATGCAAACAGTGGTGATTAAGCACCAGATTAAACATCTTCATGAATATTTAAAAGGCTGTTTTTGAAAGTTTCCTGTCCTTTTACGCTAATAGCCCCATTAAAACCTGTTTACAAGCCAGTCATGAGAGTAACTGTGTGCACTTAAAACACTGGAGAGTTCCCCAAGAGGAGTGCTTTAACCATGTGAGAATGGCAGCTGATCAATAGGGATCTTAAAGTAAGACTGTCTGCCTAAACCCAGTGGAAACAACCCTTGCAGTACAGAGAAAAAGAGCTGGCAAGTGCCCAGCTGGTTAATTAGGGAGGCAAAATGGTAATAATAACAACCATAATATTTGCTTTAAGGTCCAGATGTCCAAGGCCTGGGTGTCTGGCTGCCACAGCACTTCTCAGAAGCTGCCTCAAAGATGTTGATGGCAGCCAGGAAAAGGCCACGGAAAGTTTTAAGTAAACTTAACAGCTTGCTGTTCCCTGGATCTTCTTATCTTTTACACATCAGACTCTGCACACAGCCAGAGCCTAAATCAGGGATGCAGATAACGTATGACAGCTGTTAATCATAGAATCACAAAACGGTTTGGGCTGCAAGGGGCCTTCAAGACCATCTTGTTCTTACCCCCTGCCATGGACAGGGACACCTCCCACTATCCCAGGTTGCTCCAAGCCCCCTCCAGCCTGGCCTCAGACACTTCCAGAGATCCAGGGGCAGCCACAGCTGCTCTGGGCACCCTGTGCCAGGGCCTCCCCACCCTCACAGACAGCAATTCCTTCCCAATATCCCATCCAGCCCTGCCCTCTGGCAGTGGGAAGCCATTCCCTGTGTCCTGTCCCTCCATGCCTTGTCCCCAGTCCCTCTGCAGCTCTCCTGGAGCCCCTTTAGGCCCTGCCAGGGGCTCTGAGCTCTCCCTGGAGCCTTCTCTTGTGCAGCTGAACACCCCCAGCTGTCCCAGCCTGTCAATAATGGATGCAATCTGCTTGTTATATTGAAGTACAACAGAATAAACATCAGTCCTACATGGTGTACACCCGTAACAGAATAGGTGGGCGTATTCAACCAGAGCTGTAAGGCCAAAATTTAAATCTAGCCCTGCCACGTGTACCTGGACAGCTCTTGATTCCCTCTCTGTTGCTCACCATACATCCACCACACTCTGTTGCTCACTGTACCATATCACCACCACTTCACTGCCTTGTTCTGAGCCAAGAGGCCATGAAGCAGAAGGTGCCTGAGTCCAGCACAGGATGTAGGTGCTTAAACGCTGTTAAAAACCTGAGCTTTTGTGTCTGCTTTGTGCTACTGAGTGCACTGGAAAGAAATCTATTGACATCAGTGGGTTTTGGATTAGGCTCCCGCTGTGTTATTAAGTGAATTATTAATTATTAATAATAACATAACAGAAATCACATGTTGCCTTATTCAACCATTCAATTTTGCCTTATGTGGGGGTTTTTGAAAATGCAGTCGCCGAGTTTAAATACAAGTGTGGATTGATTGTTTAGCCTCCCTACTCATTGCCAAGGAGAGAGTATGCTTACATATGGGTGTCCAGTTTTAAATGAATATTGATTGACTGAAATTCATGCCGTCTGCTTCAGTTTAACTGTTTGGCAAAACTAAAGATGTCAATAAAACTGGATTGAATTTTGAATGGTATTAAAACTTTCTGGAGCCAAGGTAATCATGATGGAAAAAAGTAATAAAGGGCTGGAGACCTTACAAGTGTGGGGTTTTTCCTACTGCTGTGAAGCCCTCTGGGGCTAAAGGTGTTTAGTTCCAATGCTGAAAGACCAGCAGAGTTGCTAATGGCCTTTCAGTTCCTTTGGCAGCAGCAAATATAAATAGGCAAAGTAGATGCTCTAACTCCTCCCTTCCTAAAACTCGGCCAAAGGAGCACATTTATAGTGTTGCTTCAGTTAGTGAGGTTTGGAAAACTGACACCTGTTCAAGCAAGAGGTGGTTGACTGCGTATCCAGGAGATTGTCTCTGAGCTTGTCCCCGTGGGACTGGCACTCACATGTCCTGCTGCCCTGAGGGGGACACGTCTGCCTCATCTGCAGCAGAAGTGGCACTTAGCAGAGTGGGGACCAGAGAGCTTGGGAAGAGTGGGTTTGGTATGCAAGAGTGTGATGTAGTATATGGGGTTTATTTCCTGAGACAGGAATTCTTGGGGTAAAAGCACAGTGTGTGGTCCATGCACCTCTATTCTCACTGCATCCCAGTGCCCCAGTAACTTTTACTGCACTTTTCTGCTTATTTATAAAAACTATTAACTGGTTACCCACTTGTTACTGCACTTAGTGTGACTGGAGTTGGGTGGAATTAAGACATTGATCCTCCAAAATTGTTATCATATTTCTAAAGATTTTCTTGAGGATTTGTCCTATGGATTAATTCATATCCCTCAAATTTATTCATGTGCAGGTGTGGTTGCATAATCCAGCAGGGATCCAGGTATCAGAGATGCCTCCTTAAGCCCTACAATGATGAATTGTGGGCACTTATGTTTGTCCCGGGAAGAAGTTGGTAGGAAAAAAAGGAATCATTTTAAACTGAAAGAAAATAGGTTTAGATTGGGCATTGGGAGGAATTCCTGGCTGTGAGAGTGGTGGGGCCCTGGCACAGGGTGCCCAGAGCAGCTGTGGCTGCCCCTGGATCCCTGGCAGTGTCCAAGGCCAGGCCGGACGGGGCTTGGAGCAGCCTGGGAGAGTGGAAGGTGTCCCTGTCTGTGGCAGGAGATGGGACTGGATGATTGTGAAGGCCCCATCTGATCCAAACCATTCTGGGATTCTATGAACTCATAAAGAGAGATAAAATCACTCGCGTGGCTCACACACAGCCATGAATAGCAGCTGGTAGCAAAGGAAGGAATTGAACTGAGCTGTCCTGCACGTCCAGTGTGCGCCCCAAGCCTGACCAAGGACTTCAACCATCCACCTCAGCTTGGGGCTGGAACTGTCAAAGAGACAAACCAGCAAGGTCAGGCTCAAAGGAAGGCACAGTGCTGTGCAAAAAGCAGCTGGGCTGCAGATGGGTTGTAGGTACCTCTTCAAAAACACCTCTCATGTCTTCTCTGTTGGTTTTTTTTCCTGGAAATTGGACTGTGACTTAATAGCATAGCACCAGGAAAGCTAGTCCATGATATCCTTATGTTTCTACTCCTGCAAAACTGGTGTCTGTGTTTATTACCTACCAATTAATTAACAAACATGAGCGAAAGCAGATAGGAAAGACTTTAATTTCTGAGCCAAACTAATTTGCAATGGTGCTCCTTTGAAATCAGTTATGTGCTTGCTTGATTTCTAAACATCAGCTCACCAAAGCGTGTTAGCATTGCTGTGAAATAAAAGTCCTTTTTTAAGGTATGTGATATAGGGACTTACAAGTTTATGCTAGGGAAAAATCCTCGTAATTTTTTTTTCCCCTGGTGTCAAAATCAGCTGAAGATATTTTTAGGCCTCTTCTCAGTATTTTTCTGTTATGACGAGGTACACTCCTCTTGCAGAGATAGAAAATTCTGGTTTCTGAGCAGCATTTCACTATTTGAGGCTGAAAGGTGACCCTGAAGACAGAGGGGTTATCACAGATAAAAGGAAGCTGAACCATAGTTGAGGAACTGGAAAAGTAGGGAGGGCATGAGGAAAGGGAATTAAACTGCTCCTGCCACTCGTCAAAACTCAGTAGCCCTTGAAACTTCTATGACACCAATGAAGTCCTGGGCTCTGGAAATGCCTAAATTATAATTGTGGGGATGGCAGCAACAAAAGAATTGGCAAGGTAGGAGTAGGGGTGACAAGGTGAGCTGATGTCAAGGCAGAAGCCAAGCCATCAGCTTGCCTGAGTGGTCCCATCCCCAGCAGGAGGTGGTGGGAGCATCAGGCAGAAAAATCACAGAATCATTTATGTTGGAAAATATCTCCAAGCTCATTGAGTCAAACCATTCCCCCAGCATCGCCCAGCTCACCATTAATCCATGTTCCCAAGTGCCAACCGCTCCAGGGATGGGGACTCCACCACTGTCCTGGGCAGCCTGTGGGGCTGGACAACCCTTTCCATTAAGAAATTTTCCCTAATATCCTATCTAAATCTCCCCTGGCACAACTTGAGGCCATATCCTCACCTTTTGTATTAGGTGTAGGTGCCATAAAATTTGCTGCTGCCTGTTTTGAAAATCCCCTGTGTCCAATGTAAAGATTGACTCCATTGGGTTGTTGCTACATTTTTAAATTTGACAAATCATTAGGAGCATTTTCCTTTGAATCATAGAATAGTTTGGCTTGAAAGAGACATTAAAGACCATCTTATTTCAGCCCCCTGCCATGGGCAGGGACACCTTCTACTAGACCAGGTTGCTCCAAGCCCCATCCAGCCTGGCCTTGAATTTTTCCAAAATGCATCCAAATTTATGAAAGGAATGGCTCAGAAGGCAGATTGATCTTATGGTGCATGAAATTAAAATTTGAATGTCAAGGAGGAAAGACTGGCAGCAATCTTCCATCCTGATGAGTCTGGAAATACCTGACTCAAACTATGAAGTTACTCCATAGTTTCTAAATTCTTGGGAATCTTTCATTTTATGCAGCTTTTCAGAGATGTTTTTAGCTATGATATTTGGTTATCTATTTATTTATTTTCTACTGCATTATGAAAAAGTGGGAATGAAGGCTAGGGTATGTTTGAGTTTTTAACTCAACTACATTTTATAAAATCTCTCTGAGATGCTGGTAGATGAATGATGTTCCCTAAACACATCCACACACACACAAGCATCCTTTCCAGGTGCATAAATTGAGGCTTGAAGAAGAGATCGTATTTTTCCAACTTAGGTATGTCAACTGAGAAATCCCAATCCAAAGGAGATTGATTTTCAGAAATGCCCAGTCTGGACAGATGAGCAGCACACCAGATTACTCACAGGGCACTCTTATTTGAGAGCTTATCTTTAAAACGTTGGTCTATAAATGGCTCTCTGCAAGGTCACGCCATAATTCATTGTACTAAGGACTAAAATTCCAGGTTTCTGGATGCACTCTGGCATAATCATACTGCTATACTTTGCCCCACTGATACGGTTATTTGAAGAGTTATTTAAGAGATTCTGTTGTGACAATCTGGCATGTTTGGCACAAGTATCTGCTTGGAGAAGACTGCTCCGACCTGGGGAATCTCACCTCAGAGGCACCAGGGAGCCACTCGTGATGTCCCTGCCCATCTCAGAGGGGTTGGAAACAGATGATCTTTCAGGGCCTTTCCAAACCAAACCATTCTACGGTTCTTCGATAGCAGTCATGAAATGCATCTTAGGGAGCTTTAACCCTTGAGTCCTACAGCCGCTGGTTTCAGATGGAAAAAATAATTCCCTTGATTTTTAAAATAGCTGTTTAAAAAAAAACCAGGTGCCTGGTATAGTTACCTTATGTGCTGAAGTAACAGATCATTTATTTGCCATTGAAATGGCTTTTTTTGGGAGGAGAGAATTGAGACCTTCCTGTGCCTGCTCTGGTTGCTCTCCTCAATTCACGAAGCACCATTAAAAGTGGAGTACAGTTATCTCAGCAGCATTATAACGTTGTGATAACGTATTGTTATCACAACCATATCACTTGTGCCTACAACATTTGCAAAGCTGATGACACTTCCTCGGCCAGTAGAAGGGGCTTTGCTCCTTGAAAGACAACCTTGCTTCTGTAAATTTGTCCTAGATTGCTGGGCCCTGAGTGGCTGTGGGTTTCAGGTTTGCCGTCCTATTTCAGCTGTGAAGGTGCAGTGCTGAGCTCTCTCCCAGCCAGCTGATCCTGCCGTTTCTTTAGCTCCCAGTTTAACTTCAATGGGAGTCCCAGGTGCACAGAGGAGAACCTTTAATGGATTAAACAAATAGAGCAAAGTCAAATAGAGCACACATCCATAATGTGCACGTCTGCATACACTTGTACCTGCATTTATACACACACAGGTACAGGGAGAGAGCAGACAGAAAAACAATTTTAAAAAAACAAACAACTTTTGGGAAAGGTTTCCTTCATAAAGCTGAGCTCCATGCAGCAGCACAATTTATATATCTCTCATTTCTGCATCATTTCTGTGCCGTGGTCAAAGAGTATTAAAGGATACATTTCTGTTCTAAATTACATCTGGGTAAATCCAGAGGAATTCCCCTGAGCCACGTTTACCTCTAAGATTTTGCCTACGTGGAGACACTCAGGAAAATAACCCAAATTAGCTGAAGGTGAGAATTTAAAAGTGGATTAATTAAACTGCGTGAAACCCCTGTGAAGGTTGTTCTTATTCAGAATTCAGGTGGTCTTCATTCAATTTAATTTAATTCACTTTGGAAATTAATTCAGATTAATTGTCCTAACAGTTTTTATGTACCTATTCTAGATTAACACTGGGGTAATAAAATGAATTGTAGCCCACTGGCTTCAAGATTATTTTTAGATTTATACCAGGAGGCTCTGGAGGAAGATTGTCCCCTGGGTGTCCAGAAGCCAGTGCTTTGCTGGTCAAGACAAAGGAGTGGAGGATGTTTCTGGAAATAGATAAGCAATATTCTTTTCACTTTTGGGGCAATTGTTTAAAAGATCTGACAATAAAAAGAAGATGACAATGGCAACACTGCAACAGGTTAAATATCACTGCTTTTGAGCCCTGAGTAGGGTTCCCACAGACTTGCCTTCTACTGGGGCCTGATCCTGCATGTATGATATTCCTTCTTGGTGGGAAAAAAAATTCTTTGACATCAAGAGGAACAATATTCAAATCTCCTAATTCCAGACAATCCGATTTTGCAAGCCTGGAGCCAAATGAAAATCAAGACTACAGCAGAGAGGGCCCGCGATGTGAAAAAGGAAAAACTGCTTTAAAGAGATAACTGCCCCCAATCTACTCTCCAAAGGAGACAACTCTTGTTAAGGGCTTCTTCTCGAGATGTCTGCCTAAAGGCTTCTTCAGAAGGGATTTAGTCATTTACAACTCAGATCTGGAGTTTGAAGCCCCTTTTTTACTGCATGGTAGCTCAGAGGTCTTGCTCCTGCCTCCTTCCACTGAGATGGAGCTGAGCTTGGGCAGCGGGGACAGCAGAGGTGACAAGGCTAGGGACACTGCAAGAAGCCCAGCCAAGGAGAGAGGGGGAAAAAAAATAAGATTTCTGAAGCTGTTTAGGATCAGATAAATTCCTGTGGTCAAGCAAACAAATGAAACCCCAAATAATAAACAACCCACCCGAACTTATTGCTGAAAGATTTTATGTGGTGGTGTGTGTGTTTCTCTGAAGCACCTGGCACCTATGAAGCGGGATTAGACCAAACCTGCTCCTGTCTGCTAAATCCTTTTCCATATTCAGATTTTAAATGTCAAAGATAGCTAAAAATAAAGAAAGAAAAAGGAACTTTCAATCGATCTAGAAAAAATAAATGCTACCTCCAGCCTGCTGGAGCTGTGCTAAAATCATAACTACGCTCATAATGCAAACATTTAAAAAGCAGCGATTCTAATGGGATGGGATTTGGGAAAGGGTTGGGGGTGTACAGCCCGGACCACCTCAGAGCCGCCCCCCAGACTTTGCAATTTGAAGTGAAAATGTTTTAATCCTTAACGGGGCAGTAACTGCAGCGGGAAACCCTAAATCCCTGCTCCACCACTGTCGCCCTGGGGACATGCGGGACACTGCGACTCGCCGCTCCTCGGCAGAAAAGCGAAGGGAAGGAAACACGGGCTCCCCCAAACCGTTTTGCTGCGGTGCCCCCGCAGCAGCCGCCACATCGAGCGGAGAGGAGCGGAGAGACGCGCAGGGTGCCGCGGAGCGGGGTGAGCCTCCCCGGGAGGGTAGGGAGAGCTTCAACACGGAAATTTTGGGGGGCAGCTCCCACCCCCACTCCCGGCGCCACACAGCGCCCCGGTGCCCAGGGTTCCCTCCAGCTCCTCGGGCGGAGAGGCAAGACTCGGCCCTGTAAACCCCTGGGTTCACTCATCAAACCAAATTCGCTTCTTGGGCAAATTTGACCTGTTTCTTGGCCCAGATAGGTTTCAAACACTTTCTCTGTTATTTTATTATTTTTTTAAGACGGGGCACGGGGACTCCGCAGTCCCTAGAGCGTCCCTCCCCCTGCCCGTAAATTGGTCCGGCTTCTCCCGAGAGAAGAGGGACGGGGGGTACCGGGTAACCCCAGTACTACTTTCCTCCTCCCCAGCCCGACACCTTCGGGTTCCCTTCCCCTACGAGGGTGTCCCACAGCAGCTGGGACAACAGGTGATCTCCCTTTGGGGTCCAGGAGCCCCCTTTGCTGGGGGAGGACGGGCACACACCACTCTCCCGTCCTCGCATACCTTGGGATGTACACGGCGCGTAACCGCACAGACTTCGGAACTCCTCTCCTCGCAGCCAGCTAAAGGCTGTTCTCTTAATGAATTACTAATGAGTTAAAATTGGACAGCCGGCTTAATTAAAGCGTAGAGGCAATGTGTTTACCACATTGTAATTGAACTCATTAGGGCTCCGGCTTTGTGTTTTTAAGCAGCCGCCTTGTTCCGCACGTCGAGTGATCTGCAGGAAGCGTTTTGCTGGGGACGGGGGCTCTGCGGGAGTGCGAAGGCTTGGAGGAGGTGGCAGTGCCCCCCCCCCCCCCCCCATCTCCCTCAGGGTCTTCTGCTTGGGGGGACACCCTTCCCTCTGTCCCTCAAAGCACTCACAGTTTGGGGGGCCGGGGACTTGCCCGCGTTCCTTTTTGTGGGGGGGAAAACAGGGAAGAGGCAAAGGAAATTTTGGGGAAAGAGGGGAAGTTTGGGGTGGGGGGAGCTTGGGGAAGCAGAGTCCGCCCCTGCAACAGGGTCCCTCTTGCCCCCCCTCCAGGCGGGGAGAATGTGGGGGGTGTCCTCCTCCCCTCCTCCGCAGCCGTCGGGGCGGACCCGCCCCGGGGTAGCGGCGGGGCGGGGGCGGCCGCGGTTCTCCCCCCAGCGAGGGGAGGGGGCCGGGGAAGGGGGCGGCTTCCCCGCACCGCTTGCAAGGCGCTGCCTGGCTGCTAGAAGGCGTCCGAGACCCGACCCACCCGCGGCACAGCCGCCGCGGCAGACGCGGGAGCCAAACTTACGCACCGCGGAGCTACCGCGGAGCGAGAGCGGCCCCGCGCCGGCCGCACCCCCGGAGAGCCCATGGAGCCCGGGTGTCCAGGTAAGCGTGGGGCTGGGGCGGGGTGGGGTGAGTGGGAACCTTTTGATTTGGGTGCATCCATCTCTTGCCGGAGCAAATAGCAATGTCGCTCTCTGTCGCGATAGGTCGCAGGGTCGTGCTGGCCGTCGCGGGGAGGGCAGCGGAAGGCGCTGTTCGCTGCCTGGTGGGAGAGCGCCGATGGGAGAGAGGAGCCCCCCGCAAGTTTGGGCAGCCGCGGAGGGAAGGGGCGATGGTTCGGAGCCGCGCCGCTCATCCCTTCCGGACGCGCGGCTCCTCGTTCCCGTGTCTCTTACACATATGTATATTTATATATATATATATAGTTTTTAATTTTCCTTACGAATCGTGAACTTTGGGCCAGGTGTGGAGATCGGAAGGGACGAGCGGGGCTGCCTGGCCCCAAGTCCAAAGCGGGGACCTCCCGGGCCCCTGGGGAGGAGAGCGCACGGAGATCTCGGCGCCCGCGCAGCGCTGCGCGTCCCGCCGGCACCGGGATGGCGTGGAGGTGTGTGCGTGTGTGCACAGTGCTGCGCCTCTGCCCCAGACAGGTCGGCTTCTTCCCCCTGGAACGACCCTCCTTGCCCGGGAATGGGCTGATTTTGCGGGAGAAGTGGGAAGAGCGGCCACCACCAGCCTGTGAGAGGCGTCTCCTCTTAATCAACGGCTCCGATGTTTAAAATCCGGAGGAAATAATAAATATTTTAAATTATTATTAATTAGTATTTTTTTACTGGCGCCAACTCCAAAGCTTTGGGGGTCCGACAGCTGGAGCCGAAGCGGAGAGCCCTCGGGGAAACCCTTTTCCCCGCCCTCCAAGCTCTTCCTCAGTGTGTTGACTGCTTGTTGCACAGCTCCTGCCCGTCGGCTGGCCCGAAACAGGAGCTCATCCCGATCTATACAACCCTTTGGAGACATCCATATGGACCTGGCTTTAGGGAAGTGTGCGTATAGTAAAATCCTGTACTATACAAATCACTTTTTTTTAATGATAGTCTTAAAATCGTGGCAAGGGGTAAGGGAACGAGAGGTGTGTGGTGGTAAGGGAAGAGGAAAGAAGTTGCTTTTGGGTGTAGAGAGAGGGAAGGTGGCAAGCCAGACCCCGAAGTGGGAAATGGGAACTATCAAAGAGTGCAGAAGCATAAAAGCCAAACACTCCCAATCCCCACAGGTTGTTTATTCCTCGTAAAATACAACTCTGCATAGCAGGAAGTTACTGCAAACATTTATCAATAATGAATGAATCTCCTGTAACAAATACACTCATAATTAGCTACAGTCAAGTACGTACATTACGCCAAGGCTTTTGCAACTTTTTGTTGAAAATCCGACTTAGATAACTCCTCTTAAACAGCCTTTTAAGAAGGAAAAAATAAATAAATAAAAACCAGGAGCAAACCACCACCTAGCATCTCTCCTCATTTTCTGCCGTTTCTGAAACTCAAACCCTAACTACTCCTGAAATATAACGGAAAAGTCTTCGGTGAATTCAGAAGAGTCATTAACATTCAGCTTTAAGTGAATGTTAACAGTAAATAAAGAAATCTCTTGATTGTAATAGTTGCAACAAAGCAATAATAAACCAGTGGGCGGTCATCAGTAATGATAAATGTATCATTATTACTGCGTGTTGGGGAGCAGGGTTTGGAAAGTACTTCAGACTTTTTAGTGGCAAGCTTGGTGGCAATTCGTTTCTTAGCCTGGGAAAAGGCGGGGGCGGGGAACGCCATATAATTTTATACACAATTTAGGTGAAAATAAATTTAAATCTGTATATTACATTTTTAATTTCAAGATAGTAATTAAAGCTGGTTCATTATATCTCCTCTGAAAGTCTCTGTGCTCATCTTAATTGCCTGTTTGTACAATCTGCTTTCTAAGACACCCAAGGTTACTGGGTTCTGAAAGACGCAAAATTGAATTATTTACTGACGTGATGACTCTTCGTCACGTTTCTCTCGGAAGTTTGGGATCGCTGCTCCCCATCACAGCCCAACTGGGGCCCTGCTTCGCCACCGTGGAAATTTGTTGCTCGTTTAAGTACTTCGGAGCACGCATGTTTCTGATGCAAGATGTTCAGAGCTCTTTAATTTATGCGTTTGAAGAAAAAAAAAAATCAATAGCTGAGGTGGCTTTTTTTCGTTTGGGATCTTTTTTTTCCCCCTCTCCTAGTCCAGCATCCCCCCGGGGTGTTAATTCACGCACACCTAAACTTGCAGCTCTTTTCCTCCCTGCCACCTCAGGCAGAACAGAAATAACCACCCTCGTGTTTTTAAGAGCGGAATGGAGGGTTAGGGAGCACTCATCTCCTCCCGGGCTGCCAGTCCCTTCCCGTAGGATAAAATAAAATGATAAATCGCTTTTTTTTTTTTTTTTTTTTTTTTTTTTTTGTGCTGTTTCTATTCGGGTGAGTGATGCTTGGGGGGGTTGGCGGGCAGCCTTCCCCCGGCGGGGGTATCCGCGCCTCCTGGCTAAGGTCTGTACCTCCGGCGAGGACCACCTCGGGTTTGGATCGCTCCGAGCATATTAAACTGAGAATTTAAGAGACCTCTATTAGACAAAAGGTGCCGTTCTCGGTTCCTTCCCTTCAGCCCGCGTGCTGGGTTTCAGCTACCAGTGAGGTAAAAAACTGTCTAAAAATGCCCCATCCCTGAACTCTCCCGGCGTCTTTCGAGAGCCAAGAGAAGATCCCGTTGAGTCGTTTACCCCGTACATTATTACGATTATAGAAGCATCTTTCCGAGCCGTCCTTTTGCCACTGAAAAACTCCACGTAGAGATCTCTGCCCTTTTGTTGTGTCTAGCTGGGTTATTCAAGAGCAGAGACAAAAGCCCGAAGTGATGTGATCTAAATGAGCTCCGGGGTTTTCCAGATGGGACCACCTCTATTCCAAGTGCCCTTTCTGCTTAATATAACAAAGTGCGATTTAAAAAAAAAAAAAAAAAAAAAAAAAAAAAAACCCAAAAAAACCCCCAACAACTACTTAGATAAGAGCCTCGCTCTACACCAAGCAATACAAGCGAAATCGACACAAAAGTATTTTTAAACCCCCAAACTTTGCTGTCTAAATTTTGTTAGGAGAAGAGGTTTTATAACAATACCTTGTATGTCTGCTATTTACACGGCTGGAAGTTTCAATGGGATGTGGAAGGGTGGGAGGAGGGAATGGATTCGCGTTGGGGGTGGTTTTCTTTGTGGTTTTTTAAACGCACCAAGGTTATCTTCCTTCTCGTGGCCTCTCTGCTACAATATTTAAGCGCTCTGGAAGTAAATAAAGGCCATGAGGGTGTGTCGGGGTGGTTTAAACTTGGCCGCTTTTCCCCGCTGCTCCTTTCCACACGAAGAGATCCGCAGTGGGAGAATGAGCTGCTGTCGCCTCCCGCTCGGCCTCTCCGAGGCAGAATCGCGATAGAGAAAGGAAGAGGGAAAAGGAGTCTGGACTCCTGTTTAGCCGTTCCAGGCTCCTGTGAGAAGTTTGTCCACCTTTTTCACTCCTCTCCTAGGAGGTGACTCCCAGCCAAATGGCAACAGCAAAGAACGACATGAACGGGAGAAACTGGAGTCGGCATCAGGACAGGAGCCCAGATCTGCACCTACCCGTGAGGGGGAGTGTGGACACCCCTCCTCTAGTGGGGACTCCCTTCCGCCCCTCGTCGTGGTCCGGGTGGGTTCCATCCGGCCCGCGGAGACACCGATGGGGTTGGCGGCGGCCGGAGCAGCCCCGCCGGGCCTCGCCCGCCTGCGGGACACCTGCGGGATTCTCCCGGCCGCTGTATGGGCCAGCATTTCTCTGCCAAACCACCCCCGCCATGCCCGTGCTGGGGTCGTGCTACTCCATGAGATTCCCCAAAAGGGTTAAGCAAGAAAAAGTAGAGAACGGTGTATTCTTGTCCCGCTTCTTCACGGTGCTGGTGCGGGTCAGTCTCTGCCCCAAATTCGGTGGCCCTTGCACACTCCTCCCTCCGCGAGAACTGAGACACCCCGATCCGTGGGTTTCAGTTTTCCCTTTAAAGGGAATGGAGGAAGCCACTCAGTTTTTACAACGGAATTCAGGACAGCACCCAGCAGGTGAGGGGGGGAAAATAAAAAGGGAAAAAGCAGTTTAGTTTTACTTTTCGTTTCGTTCAGTCACTACAAAATGAAACGTAGTCGCGGGCTAGGCACGACCCTGCCCCGAACCTGAGTTTGCCGCCTCTCCCGGGCTGCGAGTCCGGTGAGTCAGCTCGCAAAAGGCGCTTTGCAAAACCCTCTCATCCCTTTCGCCTCCTGCATCCGCTTTTCGTCCTCTTCCAACGCCGGGCTCTGAGCCTGGGGCCAAGTTGCCCAGCCCCGGTTCTCCCGGGAATGGTCAGGGAAAAGCCGCCGGATGACCACGAGAGAGGGGAGCGGTCTGTCCGGTGGCCGCTACGGGGATGCAGGCACTGAGCATCCTCAGGATCAAGCGGCTTCTCCCTAAAACCCCCCCGTCCCTCCTGGTGCCGACCTGGGAGTGAAGACAGGAGGGGAGATTTTCTCCGAGGCGTGGTAATAGATCATACAATGTGTGACACGGGTTTAACCAATAAAACAATTTGAATCAATTAGCTGACGGAGGAGAGTTTCGAAGTGTAAAATTCATGTCAGTCTGGCTAGGAAGCATTGATTAAAATGTCACCAATGTGAGGCTCATAGCCATTGCTCACACGAAAGCAGCAGGCTCCGTGCAGAAGAGGATCGGGAAAAAGCAGGAGGGAGGGGAAAGGGGGAAGTCTCCGTGTGACAGTTGCGACACGGGGGAGAGCAAGGTTTAATAAGAAGTGACAGCAGTAATAAGGAGAGGTGTGATATTACTATTATTATTATTATTACTACTACTACTATTATTACTATCAAAGTTAGCAAGAACCCGACCAATACCCGGACAGAGGAGAGAACGTGTGAGCTTTAAGAGTGGATGTCCCGGAAAAGGTCGGTGCAGAGATTCTCCTCTGGATCTGTGAAGCCCGAGAAAAAACAAACAAACAACCAAACAGACTAACCAAAAAAAAAAAAAAAAATCACCAAGTTCTCATAGCTAAATGTGCAGAAATACTAAGTACTGGTCATGTGCGTGCAGAGAAAAAGAGAGATGCAAATACTTTTTGTAAGAAGAAAATAAATCGGATATTAAGAAACGCCAGTTGTCTCCCCGGCTTAGCTAGGAATGAGTTTTTAATTTTCCCGGGTTTTAGCCGGTTTTCCGCAGTTTTCCTCGCTGGAAGGCAGCGGCGTTGAGCGGTATTAGCCTTCTACCTTGGGGGAGGGGGTAGGGTCGCACAGGGGGTTGCCCCGTCCTCTCCCCACGTTGCGCGGAGAGGCAGTTGGGACCCACAACCTTTCGGAGGTGATTCGTATAAAAAAATCTACATTTTCAGTTCACTCTATTCACCTAAAAAAAAAAAAAAAAAAGGCAGACACCGCTACCGTGCTGCAGTCTGTTTGCTGGGGTGTTTTTGTTTTCTTTTTTCCTTAACTGGGGGCATAAATCAACTGGGGAGAAGGGGGAGAAGTAAAAAAAAAACCAAGCAGAACATTTGCGCCGTGTTTGTCTTAGTGGGATCGAGAATCTGGGTCCGGGTGCTTCTGAAAGTGAATGACTCCGGTGTGTTTGGGAATGGCAGTGAGGACACAGAAGCTGTTCGTGCTCCTGAGGACATGGTTGTGGCGAGAAATCAAATTTTTCTCTCTTTCTCCTCCCCTACGCTGTAATTTCTCCAGATCCCTTAAAAAATACCGTTTCCGAAAAGACGCGGGGTACCTAACGAGAATACTCAGTTCCTCAGAAGCGATTTGTCTCAGACCCTGAAAGGGCGGAGGGAGGAGGGGAAGGTGAAAAAATAGGCAAAAAATGGCCAAAGCGCATTCCACCTTCCACCGCTCCGGCCTCTCGCCGGGACACCGCGCGCGGAGCGGGGCAGCGATCGGGGGCGGGCGGCGGGAGGCCGGGCCCCGACGGGGCGCCCGCATCCCCTCCCGGTGCGGGAGGGAGAGAGGCAGGAAGAGAGGGATGGGGGAGCCGCCCCCAGCCCCGCTCGCCACCCACCGTCTGGGAGGGGGACGTGCGGTGGGTCCGGCCCCGTCCGCCCCCCGGGGGCGCTGACGTCAGAGCGCCCACGGGGGCCGCCGCACCGGGGGCGGGGGGCTCTGTCCGGCCGCGCGCTCCGCGGCGGCGGGCGCGGGGATGCGCTTCCCTCCCTCCCGGCGGCTGCTGGAGGAGGACGAGGAGGAGGAAGGTCCGGCGGCGGCACGGCCGGAGCGCGGCCGCGGAGGTAACGGGCGCCGGGCGGGGAGGATGCCCGGGCAGCCGCGGGGAGCACGGAAACTTTGAGGGTTTTTCGCTCCTCTTCCGCGCTTTCCCCATCCCGGGGCGTGCGGAGAGGGGACACCCCCATCGGCCGCCGCGCACCGGGGCTGCCCGCGGAGGCTCCGCGTGGAGCGGCGGGGTTTCCAGGACGGGGAGACGGACACGCCGTCCCCGCCGTCCCCGCTACGTGTTCGGGGTTCGAAGCGCCCGTGGTTCAGGGATTCTTCCAAACGGGGCCGGTTCGCTCGTGTACCGTCATCTCCACACCTGCGGGGGGATGCGCACGTCGGAGAACCTGGATGCGCGGGGGCGGACAGCTCCGGGGACACCCCCGGCGAGGACAGAGAAGGTTTGGGGGAGTCGGGGGTCGCTGAGCAAACGTCCCCTCGGGTAGCGCCTCCCCATGCCGGCAGACCGGAGGAGCGGGGGGGAGGACAGGGTGCGTGCGACAGGGACCCTCATCCCCGTGAGTGCTCGGCTGACGGCGTTGTTGTCTCTGTCCCCCTCCCCTCCCGCAGCTAGAGCAGAGCAGCCCCCCCGCGCTGAGACGATGGCGACCAGCCCGCTGCCCGGCCCCACCGATATCTTGCTGCCGTCGCCGTCCAGCGCGTACCCGCCGGACCCCATGAGCCAGCCGAGGGCCGGCCACGCCGCCATGAAGCCCAACCAGGTGGGGCAGGTGATCCTCTACGGCATCCCGATCGTCTCCCTGGTCATCGACGGGCAGGAGCGGCTGTGTCTGGCACAGATCTCCAACACCCTCCTCAAAAACTTCAGCTACAACGAGATCCACAACCGGCGGGTGGCCCTGGGCATCACCTGCGTGCAGTGCACTCCGGTGCAGCTGGAGATCCTGCGGCGGGCCGGGGCCATGCCCATCTCCTCCCGCCGCTGCGGCATGATCACCAAGAGGGAGGCAGAACGGCTCTGCAAGTCCTTCTTGGGGGAGAACCGGCCCCCCAAATTGCCGGATAACTTCGCCTTCGACGTATCCCACGAGTGCGCCTGGGATGCCGCGGGAGCTTCATCCCGGCCCGCTACAACAAGCTCCCGGGCCAAGTGCATCAAGTGCAGCTACTGCAGCATGTACTTCTCGCCCAACAAGTTCATCTTCCACTCCCACCGCACCCCCGACGCCAAGTACACCCAGCCTGACGCCGCCAACTTCAACTCCTGGCGCCGCCACCTGAAGCTGACCGACAAGAGCCCCCAGGATGAGCTGGTCTTCGCCTGGGAGGATGTCAAGGCCATGTTCAACGGCGGCAGCCGCAAGCGCGCCCTGCCGCCCGCCCCGCCGGCCCCCGCCGCCGCCGCCCCCGCCGCCTGCCACCCGCTGGGCTCGGTGAAAGCGGCGGCGGTGGTGGGCGGCGGGCTGCTGAGCCCGCACCTCCTGGCCGCTCCGCCCGACCTGCACCAGAAGCGGCCGCGCTTTGAGGAGGACGAGGAGCTGCAGGAGGCGGTGGCGGCGGCGCACAGCGGCAAG
The DNA here is from genome assembly GCF_000738735.6 of Corvus cornix cornix. Lineage (NCBI taxonomy): Eukaryota > Metazoa > Chordata > Aves > Passeriformes > Corvidae > Corvus > Corvus cornix. The sequence continues at coordinate 22,118,818 of NC_046357.1, read as the reverse complement.
AGCCCGCGGAGCTACCCCGTCATCCCGGTGCCCAGCAAGGGCTCCTTCGGCGGCATGCTCCAGAAGTTCCCCGGCTGCGGCGGGCTCTTTCCGCACCCCTACGGCTTCCCCGCCGCCGCCTTCGGGCTCTGCCACAAGAAGGAGGAGGGCGGCGGCGGCGATGCCCTCGGCGGGGCGGCCGCGCACAAGGCCGGCGGCGGGGCGGCGGCGGCGGGCGGCGGGCTCTCGGGGCTCTTCTGGCCGGGCAGGAAGGACGCCGCCTTCTACCCGCCCTTCTGCATGTTTTGGCCGCCGCGCACCCCGGGCGGGCTGCCGGTACCCACCTACCTGCAGCCGCCGCCGCAGCCCCCCGGCGCCCTGGGATGCTCGCTGGGGGGGGACGGGGCGGGCCTGCTGCGCCAGGCTTTCCTGGACCTGTCGGAGCCCGGCGGCGAGGCGGGGCCGGCAGGGCTGGGGACGGGGCCGGCGGGGCTGGGGACGCCGCCCGCCGCCGCCCCCCCGTCCGCGCCCGCCGCCGCCGCCGCCGCCCGGGACCCGCTGTTCGAGTCGCCCCCCGGTGGCAGCGCCGAGCCCGCCTCGCCCGCGGCTTCCGACGGGGGCAGCGGCGGCGGGGGCGGGCGGGTCCCCCCGCACCATCCGCACCTGCTGGAGGCGGCGGGCGGGCGCAAGGCGGGCGGTGGCTACCACCACTCCAGCGCCTTCCGCCCGGTGGGCGGCAAGGAGGACTCGGAGAGCCTGGCCAAGCTGCACGGCGGCGGCGGCCCCCCGCGCTCCGCCTCGCCCCTGCAGCTGCTGCTGCCGCCGCCGCCGCCGCCGCCCCCCGAGGATGCGGGATGCGAGAGGCACCCGCATCCTCCGCACGCCACGCACCGCCTCCTCTCCCCGGAGGCACCAGCTGCAGCTTCGCCAGCGAAGAGAGCAGCGAGGAGGAGGAGGACGAGGAGGAGGAAGACGAGCCCGAGGTGGACGTCGAGGGGCACAAGCCCCCCGAGGAGGAGGAAGAGGATGAGGAGGAGGAGGGCGAGGAAGAGCCCCGCGGCGGAGACGCCTTGGCGGTCGGCGGCCGCTTCCCACCCTCCCGGGGGCTGCCGGAGAAGGGCGGCCGGGAGCGCCCCGCCGCCGGTCCCTTCCCCCGTCCGCCCGTCGAGGAGAAGCCGGGGGATGGTCAAGCCCCGCCGCAGCCGCCTGCCGGGGCCCCGCGGGCGGGCAGCGGCGGCAGCAGCCCGGCTCATCACCCGGCGCCCGAGGAGCAGCCCCTCTACAAGGATGTAAATGCCCCGGCAGGCCCCTTCCCCTCTCTGTGGCTACTGACACCCCCACCCCGGGGCGGGAGGGGTCCCCTGACTGGGGACGTGGACGGCTGTAATCCCCCACCACCATGTCAGGCACTCTGTAGCCCCTGACTCCATGTCGGGCACTGTGAATCCCCCACCACTGGGTCAGGGACTGGGTACCCCCCCACCATCATGTCAGGTACCAAGTCCCCAACGACTTCTCAGGCCAAGCTGGCCTTGGTGGGCTGTAGTCAGACCTGGCTCACCATGGCCTCCTAGTCAAGCCCCTCCTGCTCACCTCACTCCCAAAACCAGGGCGGCCCAAACCCCTTTGCCCAACTGGGCAAGCATCCCAGGGACACCCATTCCCATGCGAAGCTGCTTCCATGGTGGCACTGCTGCACAACATGCCAAGCATGCCAGGCCTGGATGCAGCATCCGCAGGCCAGCCCTGGAAGCTAACAAAAATGACAGATTTATTTGGTGGGTGCCTTTCCCAGCAGGGTGCTGGCAATGTTTGTGGGTATTGCTCCCATGTCCTGACCCCCTCAACCCAGATTAACTCATGGGAGAAAGTAATCCAGCCCCTATTTTGGGATGGGTGCCCTAACCCAACCCTGCATGTTGCCTGCAAGTTTCCAGGAGGATGTGTGCTCCCTCCATAAAGGTGGCTTTGGAAGAGGCCACGGTGGGATTGCTCCACAGAGTGGCTGTGGAAGGTGCCCACAGTGGGATTTACTGTGTTGTTTCCCTGGGCGCTCTTTGTGCTCGCTCCTGATAAACCACTGCTCAACTGCTCCTTGTCAATTTCCACACTGATCTTGTGGTTTTCACCGTTTTCTGTTTTTCTAGAATCAGAAGAGCAAGGAGGGTAATCAGGTCATCTTGCCTACGAAGGAGGACACCTTCTCAGGTGAGTACAGATGCGGATCTGCCCGCTCACCTCGAGGTGGGAGTTCTGTGAGCTGAGTGGGTTTGTTCTCTATGGCTT